>NW_006160115.1:496203-507473 GCF_000334495.1 Tupaia belangeri chinensis | reverse complement strand
TTTTATTTCCTTCTCTTGTCTGATCACATAGGCTAGAACTTCCAGTACTATATTGAATAGGAGTGAAGAAAGTGGGCAACCTTGTCTTGTATGTTTTTAGTGGAAAAGCTTTCAACTTTTTTGCATTCAGTATAATGTTAGCTGTAGATTTTTCACAAATGGCTTTTATTATGCTGAGAAACGGTCCTTCTATGCCAATTTTACTGAGAGTCTTCATCATAAAAGCATGTTGTATTTTGTCAAATGCTTTTTCTGCATTGATTGAAATGATCATATGGTTTTTATCTTTTTTATGTTAATATGGTGTGTTACATTTATGATTTTGCATATGTTGAATCACTCTTGCATCCCTGGAATAAAGCCTACCTGGTCGTGATGAATGACCTCTTTTATATGCTGCTGAATATGGTTAGCAAGTATCTTGTTGAGAATTTTTGCATCTATATTCATCAGGAATATAGGTCTGTAGTTTTCCTTTTTGTTGTATCCTTATCCATTTTGGGAATTCGGGTAATGGAGGCTTGATAGAATTAATTTGAAAGTGTTTCTTCCTTTTAGATCTCTAGAAACAATTTGAGTAGAATGAGGGTTACTTCTTTAAAAGTTTTGTAAAATTAGGCAGTGAAGCCATCGGGGCCTGGACTTTTCTTTGTTGGGAGGTTATTTATTACTGATTCAATCTCATTGCTTGTTACAGGTCTAGTCAGGCTTTCTATATCCTCCTGAGTAAATCTTGGTAACTTATATGTGTCCAAGAATTTGTCCATGTCATCCAGGTTTTCTTTTTTGTTGGCATAGAATTGCTCATATTATCCTCAAATGATGTTTTGTTTCTGTTATGACTGTTGTAGTGTTGCCTGATTCATTGCAGATTTGACTTATCTGGTTCCTTTCTCTCTTCTTCTTAATTAGTCTGGTTAATGGTGTGTCAATCTTGTTTATCTTTTCAAAGAATCAGCTTTTGCTTTCATTTATTTTCTGTACAGTTCACTTATTTTCTATTTCACTTATTTCTGCTTGAATCGTTAGTATTTCTTTCCTCCTGGCATTTTTTGGATTTTTTGTTATTCTTTTTCCAATTCCCTGAGGCATGATGTTAGGTTGTCCTTCTGCCACCTTTTCATCTTTTCCTTGTGTGCACTAATTGCTATGAGCTTCACTCTTAGGACTGCTTTTGCTGTATTCCATAGATTGTGGAAACTTGTGTACTCATTATCATTAGTGTCCATGAATTATTTGATTTCTGTCAATTTGAAAGTGTTTCTTCCTTTTAGATCTCTAGAAACAATTTGAGTAGAATGAGGGTTACTTCTTTAAAAGTTTTGTAAAATTAGGCAGTGAAGCCATCGGGGCCTGGACTTTTCTTTGTTGGGAGGTTATTTATTACTGATTCAATCTCATTGCTTGTTATAGGTCTAGTCAGGCTTTCTATATCCTCCTGAGTAAATCTTGGTAACTTATATGTGTCCAAGAATTTGTCCATGTCATCCAGGTTTTCTTTTTTGTTGGCATAGAATTGCTCATATTATCCTCAAATGATGTTTTGTTTCTGTTATGACTGTTGTAGTGTTGCCTGATTCATTGCAGATTTGACTTATCTGGTTCCTTTCTCTCTTCTTCTTAATTAGTCTGGTTAATGGTGTGTCAATCTTGTTTATCTTTTCAAAGAATCAGCTTTTGCTTTCATTTATTTTCTGTACAGTTCACTTATTTTCTATTTCACTTATTTCTGCTTGAATCGTTAGTATTTCTTTCCTCCTGGCATTTTTTGGATTTTTTGTTATTCTTTTTCCAATTCCCTGAGGCATGATGTTAGGTTGTCCTTCTGCCACCTTTTCATCTTTTCCTTGTGTGCACTAATTGCTATGAGCTTCACTCTTAGGACTGCTTTTGCTGTATTCCATAGATTGTGGAAACTTGTGTACTCATTATCATTAGTGTCCATGAATTATTTGATTTCTGTCTTAATCTCTGCAGTAGTCATGGAGTCATTCAGAAGTAGGTTATTTAGTTTTCATATATTTGTATATTTCCAAGGGCTCTTCCTGAGATTAATATCAAGGTTAATTCTATCATGGTCAGAGAAGATGCTGGATAAAATTTCTATGCCTTTGAATCTGTAAAGGCTGGTTTTGTGCCCTATCATGTGATCAATCTTTGAGAAAATACCATGCAGGGCTGAGAAAAATGTATATTTTGTGTTTTTTGGGTGGAAAGTTCTATAGATGTCTATCAAGTCCATCTGATGTATGGTATCATTTAGGTCCTGAATCTCTTTGCTTATTTTTTGTCTCATTGACCTGTCTAAAGTAGATAATGGGGTGTTCAGATCTCCAACAATTATACTGTTACAGTCTATCTCTTTTTTTATATCTAGCAGTCTTTCCTTTACATATTTGGGTGCTCCTGAGTTCAGTGCATAGATATTTATACACATTATATCTTCTTGGTAATTATCCCTTTTATTACTATATAATGCCTTTCTTTGTCTTTTCTTACAGTTTTTGTCTTAAAGCCTATTTTATCCTAAATCAGTATAGTGACTCCTGCTTTTTTTTAAGTTTCCATTTGCATGGAATACCTTTATCCAGCCCTTCACTTTTAGTCTATGTATGTCTTTATCCATGACATGGGTTTCTTGTAGGCAGCAGATGGAGAGTTTCTGATTTTTAATCCATTCAGCCAGTCTATGTCTCTTGATCAGAGAATTTAATCCATTGACATTCAATGTTGTTACTGATATTTCCAGTCTTGTCCCTGCCATTAAGTTGGTCACATTCCTGGTTGTTTTTTGTTCTCTTATTGCTGTCTATCTATCTTTAGTTTTCTTGATATAGTACTCCTTCCACAATTTCTTGAAGAGCTGATCTGGAGATGGTAAATTCTATCAGGTTTTGTTTATCCGAGAACTTTTTTATTTTCTTTTCCCATATGAAGGATAATCTCACTAAGTATAGTATTTTTGGTTGAAATTGTCTTTCATTTAATACTTTGAATATATTTCCCCATTCTTTCCTTGCTTGCATTGTTTCCAATGAGAGGTCTAATGTTAGCCTGATGGGATAGCCTTTGTAAGAGCTTTGACGTTTGCCTCTTGCCAATCTTAGTATCTTGTCTTTGTCTATTGTTTTGGTCAATCTAGCTATAACGTGATGTGGAAAGGATCTTCTTGGATTGATTCTACTTGGGGTTCTTTGTATTTCTTGGGTCTGGATGTTTGAGTGCCTCTCTAGACTTGGAAAGTTTTCTTCTAGGATTTTGTGGAATAGATTTTCACTGCCCTTATTAGTTTCTTCACCTTCTTGGATACCAGTTATTCATATATTTGGGCATTTCATGGTATCTAATATTTATCATGTATTATTCTCAGTTTTCTTGACTGTTTTCTCAGTATTTTTGAGAATTTTTTCTAGGTGATTGGTTTTGTCTTTTACTTCTGAAATTCGATCTTCTTCATGGTCTAGCCTCCTTTTGATACTTTCAAGGGAAGTTTTAATTTCCTGTTTTATAGCCTTCATGTCTAACAGTTCCGTTGATTCTTTTTTATGGTGTCCAATCCTTCTTTCATATCATGGAAGGATTTCCTCATCTCTTGGAGCTCAATCAATGTCTCTTTTCTCTTGCATCTCATAGAATTTTGTTACTTTAAATATTTTAAATTCTTTCTCTGACATTTCAGTAATACCCTACTTGGAGACAGGTTACATTGTTCCGTTGGTGGGGATGTGCTACCTGATTCTCTCATCCTTGAGGTTCTTCTTCGACTTTCAGTCATTTGGTAATGAATTTACTTCTTGGCAATTTGTTGGAGAGGGATTCAGTGACTGTGAACTCATGTGTTTCCCCCACTGTGAAATAATTTGGTGCTATTTTCTCCCTTCTACCAAGTCCTCAAATGTGAGAATCACAGGTGGAGTTTTCCAATCAGATCTACGAAGTAGAATTTCACTAATTTTGCAACCCCTACAGTAATGTGCAAAGAATTCTCCAAAACTCACAATGCTCAGATGGCTAGCTACTATGCACTTAATCGTCTCTAAGCAGAGGGTAAGGATTGAGAAGTAAAACAGAAAAGTAAGGTAAAGAAAAATAAGGTAGGATATAGCAATAGGGAGAGAGGGCAAAGAAAAAGAAGGAAAGTGCTAAAAGAAAACGAGGAAAAAAGAAAAAAGAATCACTTCACCAGATATGAAATTGGGATGAAAATGGAAAGCCACGTGGTGCACTTGCATGCCACACGAGGCCAAAAATAGGCAAACTTGCAGGTAGCTAGCAGGTTTCTGTCCTAGGTGAGAAAAAAGATAGAGATTAACAAGAGAAAGGCCCAAGGGGAACAGGGAGTTATTTTTTCAAAAAGAGAAAAAAAAGTTAGAAGGGACAGAGGACAGCAAGAGGGAGCAAAGCAGCTATCCTGCCTGGCTAGCGCTGAGTCTGGAAGGGGGACACTGACTGGAGGAGACTTCACAGCTATGAAGGCCAAAAACAGGCAAACTTGCAAGTGGCTTGCATGTTTCTCCCTACATATAATTTTTAAAATTAAAAAAGCTATCTAAACTTCTTGCCAGGATTACAAATGGATGTATTATTAAGGGTGTGGCAGGCATTGCTTTGAAATGTAAACGTCAAGCAAGATACTGTCATATCTTCATGGGCACCTTGCTCTAAGTGCCCACTTGCCACAGAGAAGTTTGATTTTTCTTTGGGATAAAGGTGATTAAATACACCTGGCTGAATGTGAAGGGTCCTTTGGATCATTAACCTACTGGGAGGGTTCTTGCCACACATCTACAGTTCCATTGTCTTGTGGTATAAACAAAATAAATAGATGAATTAATAAAGAGTGAGAGAGAGGATCAGGTACCTTTTTTAAATTAAAGGACTTTGTTACTTTAGCCACAAAGCTAAAACAGCATTACCTCAGCTCTAAACTAGCCTTGAAGTTTACAGACATGACTTTGTAAATGTATTGTGTCTTTGTTGTTGTTGTGATGTCCTTTATTTTTTTCCTTTGAAAACTGCTATCATGTAAGATAAAAATGTAAACTGCTGCCAGTTGTAATAACAATGCTTTTAATAAGTGATCCATGATAAGCCAAAAAAAAATTACATAGATGGCTACCCCAATTACCAAGTGAATTTAGGATTGAACTCTGAAAGCTTGTGAAGCAACCCCTGTTGTTAAGCCTTCTTACATAAAGACCAGTTATTATTATTGTGTGTGTGTGTGTGAGAGAGAGAGAGAGAGAGAGTGTGTGTGTGTGTGTGTGTGTGTGAATCTTCTTGGCTATGTAAAGGTGTAAGCTTTGTTTCTGTCTTTATAATCTCATTAGAGTTTACCTGTCTTGTCCTGTTCTCCCTGGCTTAATGCTCATTCAATAATAGAACAACAGAAGTATTTTCTTTGTTTTCTGCATGTATGGAGAAAGGTTTCTAGATTGACAGGAGATTTGATTTTTAATTTTCTTTTCTCAACATAATAGAGGAGAAACTTGACAATCGGTGTCCCAAATAAGATAGAAGAAAATTGTGATTGGATGTCACCATGGGCCTACAATTTCTGCCTTTAATGGTGTAATTAATAACAGACATAGTTCTGTCCTCTTCTCCTCAGACACCTCATTGGGGCGGTCCCATTATGCAGTCTGAATAGAGCTGATGGAGCCTCCTGTGTCTCCTTCCCACTTCGACTTACTGAGAGAGCATTGCCAGCCTTGGAACCCAGAACCATTTGGACAGTTGGAAAAGTCACCTTCCCACAGAGGCCCCAAGCAGAGTAAAGATATGTTTTATCAGGACCTGGAATTACATTCATTCTTCTTGAAAGTTAATTTATTTATTGTTTTCATGAATGAGAGAGACAGGAGGAGAGCAATAGGAAGACAGCACTGCAACAGGACCCCAATACCAGGATCCCAACACCAGGATCTATATCCCCCCTCACCATTTCAGCCAGCCTCAAACAACCCTGGAGTCACTCTCAAGGACAACGCTGAACTTGAATACAGAACCCTCCCATGTGGGCCAACCTCACAGAGTATTGCATTTTACCTCTGTACAACTGCCTGGACTGGGATTCATTTTACTAGTACCTGTTATTTTATTTAGTACATAATGAAATATGAGAATAAAAAACCCTCACCATTCTGTTTTTTATATTCCAAGATTTCTGCCTCATTGCTATAATATCTCACCCCTGAGTGGACCCAGATCTAATTTTGACAAACCCTAGAATATGGTACATTAGTTAATTCTGCTAAATAAAAATTACAGGAGACCATTGTTTTGGACTGAGCTCCTACTTAAAGCTCCAACAGATCAGACTTAATTACATATTAAGCTGTTCATCATATCTTCAGAGGAACTAGGACAGAAATATAATAGCCACATTTTCTAAACAGGCTAATTTGAAGTTCTGTTTAATTTTTTCACAAAAAAGGTAAACTGAGGTCACCTAATGTTAACTACTCACTTGGTCTCCTATTTTTATGTCTATGTCCCTTCCTTATAAGAAAGGAGCCTTGAAATCACCAGTCTGGTTTTTGTTCCTGTGTTTCTTTAGCCCTTCTCTGTCTATACACAAAACTCATCTGTTCACCTCCTTAGAACACTTACTCTATTTAATGGTACATAGGGCCTTCCAGTTCTAGAATTGCAATTAAAGTCAATTAAGATAGATACTGGAGATTTGTTTTTGACAGCTTTATTTTAATCAAGATTAAATCACAATGCAGATACTGTATTGATTTTTTTTAACTGCTAGTATTCCCATTTCTTTAAAGATTCTTTAAAAGCAGCCTTTTAGTGGTTGCTTATGACAAAGAATTCCAGCTTTGACAGAAACTTATTTAAGGTTCATCTAGGTCCTTGACTGGTCCAACCTTGGGATTTCCTCCCTGTTCTGGTTGAATCCAGTTTGAGCAGAATCCTGAGAAGTTAGTTCAGATACAACCCACTCCCCACTCCCAGTATGATATTTGACTGGCTTAACCTGTGTTCAGCCATAACACTATCATCAGTTTAGCCAGAACCCCCTTATCCTCAATATTTCCTCTTAGTGCATAATTTCCCATTTGCAGTCCTCCACTTTGCTGCTTGGTTACAAATCCCCATTTTTCTTGGTTAAAGTTGATTTCCACCTCTCCCAACTACCAACTATGGCTGAGGTGGTCCCCACACCTATTACCAGCCTCCCTGCAACCCCTTTCTACTTCCCTCAAGTCTTTCTCCTGTATCTTTAACAAATATCCTCTATCTTTAACACATTCTTGAACCATAGCAGATTAATCTGAGTGGACATTTGCTTTTCAGATTTTCTCTCATGATAAACTAAAATCTGCAAAAAGGTGGCAGAATGTGGGAGTGAGAGGGCTGGACCTTATTCTTGCCAGGGCTCTAGAGAAAAGGAAGCATCACAGGGTCTTAGGAAGGACCTGGGCATCACTTGTGCCTGGTATCCTAAACCCTGCTTTGTCTGCTCCTCCTTGATTCCTTGTGTCGTCCACAAGGAATATCCTTCCAATAACCTCTCTTGTACTTGCAGTTGAGCCTGTTTTGACTGTTGCAAACAAACAAAATATACTTAAGTAATATAATGTAACAATAGTTCTCAGAACCACCAGGGGGCATAATAATTAACGTCGCTGAACTCCCACATGGTCGACTGTGGTTTGAGTCCTGGACCCAGCAGCTTAGCACCCACACCAGGTGCGTGTGCGTGCATGCACAGAATCCCAAGAGAATAGAGGAGAAGGGATTGTGGTGTGGCCATGCCTCCTCGGGAGTGATTTCTTGCTTTCTGCCTCTGTCTCTCTGTCAAGCACAAAATCTCTCAAAAAAAAAAAAAAAAAAAACGTTCCCAAGCGCACAAAAGTGCTAAAAAAAAAAAAAAAAAAAAAAAGTTCCCAAGTCACAGCAACAGCTCATGTAGTCCTGCTTTTTGAAACTTCTTGTTACCTGCTCTAGAACTTTTACCATTCCCAAAGTTCAGCTCTTCTTAGTTCCTGTTTTAGGCCACAGCCTGCTATTCTAGTTACTGACAGTGAAATCTCCCTGCCTTCTCTAATGTATAGCTTAGAATGCCTCATGCACTCCTTTCTTGTGGCTTTTGCCTCATTTTATGTCTGTGTCACTTACTTTATAAAACTCTCTTTTCATGTGTCTCGTGTTCAAAGGGTTAAGGAAAATGGCACAATTGGTTTGGTCTTCACTGTCTCATATATAAGCCTCCATATGGGGAAAGTTCTCCTTCCTGATCTCCTAAGCCATTATCTAGTCAAAACAGGGATGCCTTGGGTTCAGCTGCATATTTCTGCCCAAACAATCATTCCCTGAACTATTTAGTTACATGGTGACTTGATGAAGAAATCTAGTTCATGCAGTCATGTATTTGCCATAACCACCACGCCACCTGCTGGTTCCTATTTGTTATTAGAATTATTCTTTAATTTGCTATAAGGCACTGTGCTCACCAGAAAGACACAGAAAAGAAAGAACAGTAAAATCAAGCCACCAGTTCTGGGACTTGAACTGAAGAACCATGTGGGAGTCCAGTGCCTTAACCACATGCCACAAACTGGCCTCTTCATGCAGCCGTTTTGTATTGTTAACTAAAGAAAAATGAATGGCTTTTAGAGATATATTAAGATTAATAACAAAAAGGGGTTAGAAAGAACCAGGTCGGTACTGTAAGGTGGATGGATACCAAATAATTTCCCATCAAAACTGACAAAATGACCCTTGTTTGATTAGAGGAGTCAGCAGAAGCATTGTCATCATGGCCATAAAGCTTTCCTAGGTATTTTTCTGCTCAAGCTTTGGCTAACTTTCTCAAAACACTCTCATGATTGGGCAGACGTATTATTCTTTGGCCTTCCAGAAATTCAACAAGCAAAGTGCCTTGAGTATCAAAAAGTTGTTGCCAGGAATTTCACTCTTGACTGGTCCAATTTTGCTTTGACTGAACCACTTCTACCTCCTAGGGTCATTGCTTTGATTGCGCTTTATCTTCAGGATCACATTGGTACAGCCATGTGTCATCTGCTTTTAAAATTTTTTGAAGAAATTCTTCAGAATCTTAATTCTGCTTGTTTAAAACTTCCATGGAGGGGCCAGCAGGTGGCACAGTAGTAAAGGTGCTGGACTCCCATATAGATGACCCCAGTTTCAGTATCTGACCTGGAGGCTTGAAAATCACACCATGCACATGTGCATGCTTGCCAAAATCCTGAGAGAAGGGAAGAGAAGGGGTTGCAGCGTGCCCAGGCCCCATGGGGGGTGATTTCTCACTTTACCTCTTTCTGCATCTCTCTGTCTCTCTCCTTTCTGGCAAGTGCATGTGCCCTATGACAAAGTAAAACAAAACAAATCTTCCATTGAAAGTTCTGTCCTTTAAATCAGCTGATGTAGGCACCCATCAGTTTGGCACCCATCAAACAAAAAGTTTACTCAACTTTAATTTTTCAGTCAGAATTGTGTAAGCTGAAACAATCGAGATGTCTGTGGTGTTCGCTATTGTTTCTGCTGGGAATCACCCATTCTTTTGAATTAGGGCATCCTAATAGAAATAATCTTATCCTTGCAAATTAATCTGGCTGATCTGCCACTGGTGGCATCAGTTTCAACATCCCTCATGCCTTCATTTGTAAATTGCTGAGTTCTTAGGGATGGTGTCTCCATAAACTTTGTAAAACACCAATGATTTCATTATTCTTTCCTGCAAGTTTAACCATACAGTTGATATTTGTTCTTGCTTCAGTTTTAACAGAATTTTTGTTGCTCTGATAGGAACTTCTTTTTTTAGACCAAAACCCTATCCTTTTCAGTGCTTCAAGTTAGAATCTCTTCAGATATGTTGTACTGGAGAAAATTTTTGAAATCCACGCATGGTTTTTTCATAACATACACTTTCCACAAACTTTTCCAAGATCCTTTGTACAAACACAACTGGACTTGCTCTGCTATCTCTGAGTGGCACAAGTTTTCTGTTTTGGTACCAGTTGGTTGAAAAGAGGCTCGTAAATTAGGACTTATTTTTTTACACTAATTCTCAAGCTCCTTCCAATGTTTCCAAATCTAATATCTATCAATTTCCCAGAAGGGACTGGGGCCACTGGTTGAGGCTCTCCTGGCACATTGTTTTTTTTTTTTTGTTTTTCCTTTTTTGTTTTTTGTTATAGGTGTGTGCACTTGCCTGACATGGAGACAGAGAGATAGAGAGAGAAAAAGAGAAATAGAAAGAAACCTCCCAGGACCAGCAGTTGGCGTGATGGCTATGTCACTGGACTCCCATGTGGTCTACTGCAGTTCATGTACCAGACCTGGTAATTTAAACTCATGCCCGCCATGTGTGCGTGCCTGCCCACAGTGTCTCTCCGTCTCTCTCTTTTTCTGGTGAGTACACATACCCTATAGCAAAAACCTCTAAAAAGAAAAAAGAAAGAAAAAAAAAAAAAAGAAATCACCTCCCAAGGGGCGATGGCCCATGCTTCAATCTTGTCTACTTCAGTCTCCACTTGGGACTATTGGCCCACATGCACATATGCCTGGCATAACTTTTTTTTCCAATAAATGCTTTATTCATTAAACTTTGAGACTATTATTCTGCTCTAGGTATTAACATGAAACCATCCATTTCACATGTAATGGGCATTCAATAAATATTTGTTGAATTAAATCAAATGTTTTATAAATATTCAACTTCAGACAAGTCTAAAATAATACATGGTGGCATTATTTGGTGTTTGACTTGGAGCCAGTCCTTCAGTAGCCTGTAACCTTTCATGTGGGCTTTAATCACATTTACTTCTGTTTTGGGACTTAGACAGTCACAAGGTCGGAGACTGCTTTGAAATCAACCAGCTTTTCACACAGCTGCTATCCCATTTTTTTTTCTTTTTTTCTAAATTAATTAATTAATTTTTATTATCATCATAATCTTCTTTACATTACATTGGATTACATATAATTTTACAGTGTATTACATTGCTTTTTCAAAAGGGAATGCCATGCATGTCAGTCAATACAGAGACATTAATCTCCCCACTTCATTATTCAATATCTTTTCTATGTTTTTCCCAATCATTATTATTATTATTCTAAATATTTTTTAAATAGTCAATCACTATTTCTCATTTTGCTTGTAAAAAGACTTTACCCATCATGAAGTACTTCTCAGACCAATCCAGTTGAGAATACTATACACGTCATCATCAACAAGTAATAAGCCATATCTGTGTCTCACTAATGTCCTGCCTCTCTATTTGTTCTCTTCC
>NW_006160115.1:488915-491189 GCF_000334495.1 Tupaia belangeri chinensis | reverse complement strand
CTCGTATATTATCCTCATTTTTCATGGTTGTTTTCTCAATCTTCTTGATACTTTTTTCTAAGTCAGATGTTTTGTCTTCTACATTAGAGATTCCATCTTCTGCCTGCTCTAACCTACTTTTAATACTTTCAAGGGAGGTTTTGATTTCCCGTATCACATTCTTCAACCCTAGAAGTTCCATCTCGTTTTTGTTTAAGGTATCTATTTCTTCTTTCAAATCATAAAAGGACTTCCTCATCTCCTGAAGCTCCTTGTCTCTTTTCTCTTCCATCTCAGTTAGTCTGGTCACTGCAAATATTCACTGCAAATATTCTGAATTCCTTATCAGACATGTCCATGATGTCCATTGTATTGACTGTGGGTGATGTAGGCTTAATGATTTCCCTTGAGGGAGAGGCCTTTTGTTGGTTGCTCATATTTCTTGAGCCTCTGCAATTGTTCATAGTCATCAGGTAATCTATATGTTGCTTCCTAACTTATTTAAGGCTACTCTGAGTGTTAAAAGTTGTACAGGATTAGAAAATTGATGATTTCTCTTATGCTTGGTCTACCTGTTGCTCACAATTACCATTAACTGTTGCCACTAGTCCTGGATGGCCCAAAGTCCTCCCTGTTCTAAGGAGTGGTGAGCCTCCAATTGACCTTATAAGCCACACCCCAAGAGCAAAAAAAAAAAAAAAAAAAAAAAAACCCAGCACAAGCGCGACTCACACTATTTAAATCACCAAAATTCAGAGAGTCCAAAGGCTAGTGGAGAAAGATGAGTGACAGGACTGGGTTGGTCAGGCCTACAGCTGCAGGCCACCTGGTGTCCAGAACTGCTGGCCAGCTCGATACGGTTGCGGGTGGGGTGGGGTGCAAGTTCCACCTGGCATAATTTTTAAGCCACAATCTGGACTCAAATCATGCAGCTCAAAGGATCACACATGCACAATAGTAAAAACCTAAAAAAAAATAAAAAAAACAACCGAAGATAACAGAACACCATACAGATATCTAAATGAAGATGTTATTGAGCATAAGAAACATAATGCCCAAGAGGAGAAAAAATGGATGTCTCTACTCAATAAGACAGAGAAAAATCATCCATTCTCAGCTTTATTTTTTCCATTCCAGTCTTCAACATATTGGAAGATACCTGCTCACATTGCCAAAACATACCTTTTATACTCAGTGTACTTTTTTTAAGACTAATTCAAATGCTAATCTCTTCTGTAAATACCTTCAAAACATATGAGAAATATTATTTTCCCAGCTACCTACGTACTCCTTAGCCTAAGCAAGTTAACATATCAGAGCTGGCAATAACTTAGGATGTAAACTAGTTAAAAAAAGAAGCTATTATGAGAAGCTACACAAGAGTCAAGAAGACTTAGGTGAAGTTCGTAGAGTCATTGATGATAAACAGACAGGTACCTAAGTAGAAAAGTCACAAGTGGTGACCCAGGTCATGGTGGTGCTCGCCATAAGCAAAAGCTACTGGAGGCTGGAAGATTGTGGCTTTGGGTCCAAAGCTACAAGTCTAGAGGTCAACAGGTAGCATCCTGGTTAAGACGCTGGACTCTCACATGGATAGCCATGGTTTGAGTCCTGAACCCAGTGGCTTGAAACTCAGTTCAGGTGCATGAGCTTGTGTGCCCAAAATTCCTTGAGGAGAATGGATAAGAAAGGATTGTGGCATGGTCATCCCCTATAGGGGGTGGGGGGAGGAAGCAGGTGATATCTCACTCTCTCTCTCTCTCTCTTCTCTTTTTTGCTGTCACTCTTTCCAGTGACCACACATGCACCCTATAGCAAAAACCTAACCAAAAAAAAAAAAGTTACAAGTCTAAACCTGTTAAAAGAAAACACAGAGGAAAGCTACATGATAAAGTAAACGGTCATGTTTTTTTGGACATAAAAGCAAAAGCACAATCAGCATAAGAAAAAAAATAAGTAATTGGGACTTTACTAAAATTGAAAACAGTTTTTGCTTCAAATGAAACTACCAAGAAAAGTGAGAAAGTGATGCAAAGAATGAAAAAAAATAATTGCTAGTCTATTTCTGTAAACCTGAATACAGCAGAAATTTCTGACAGATGTCTAACACACTAAACTGTATCTAACATGGTCGTTGCTCAACTGTGTTGTGTCTTGACACCATGATTAAACCCTTATTTGTATTTTTCTACTGATGCAAAATTTTGATTATGGTATTTTTTTACTTTTCCTAAGATGGAGATTTTGGTCTTCCACCATTTTCCTTCTTTACAGAATTCTCCATATTCTCTAACA
>NW_006160115.1:482971-488886 GCF_000334495.1 Tupaia belangeri chinensis | reverse complement strand
TGCCTTGAACTAATGCTGGTATCTCCCAGCTAACCTAGTGCAAGTGTTGTCATTCACCATAATCTCTGTGTGAAAGACCTAGATATGGGAACAGAACAATCTTGTTTCACTCACATCATACCAAGAAATTTAGTATATTCTCTCAACATCCTTCATTACTGATCTGTTTCACTTCTGTTTTTTATTTCACTTAAAATTTCTGTACAGAATTTTAAAAAAAAAATTAAAAACTATAGTAATTTGGAGGTCAAGATAATCCCTAGTTCCATGTAAAGGTCACCAAGGTGCACTGGTCACTTAACACTCATTCCACTTCCGTTTATTCCATCAACATTTCAAGATAAAAAACCTCCTCTCTTGGGACCAGCAGTTGGCATAGTGGCTATGTTGCTGGACTCCCATCTGGTCGATTACAGTTCAAATACTAGACCTGGTGGCTTAAACTCACATCAGGCATGTATGCATGTGTGTCCAAGACCCTGACAGAAAAAGGGAGGAGAAGGGATTGCAGAGTGGCCATCCCCACTGGGGGATGTTTTCTTGCCTTCTGTCTCTGTTTTGCTCTGTCTTTCTGGCCAGCGCATGCACCCACCCTATAGGAAAAAAAAAAAAAAAAAAAAAAATATTCTTTTTGTGTAACTGAACTCCTGGAAAATAAAGACATGGATGAGAATGTGTCATTGTATGTCCACACTTGAAGTCCAATATAAATCACAGATCACCAGCCAGCTGGTAGTGTAGTGATTAAAGCAGCTGGATCCTACATGATCAGCTTGCAGTTTGAGTCCCAGACCCAACAGCTTGTAAAACACAGCAGACACATGTGTATGTGTAGCCAAAATCCTGAGCGAAGAATGGATAAGAAAGGATTGTAGCATGGTCATCCCTCTTTTTTGGGGGAGGGGGTGGATTTCCCATTCTCTCTCTCTCTCTCTCTCTCTCTCTCTAAGTGCATGCACCTTTTAGCAAAATTTTAATAAAATCAATAAATAATCACGAGTCACTTTTAGCTAAGGTCAAGTGCAAAATAAATCATAGAATGAAAGCATCAGATACCAAGAGAACTAGCATTTATTATAAAATGTATTTATATTAAACTGTAAGAAAATTTCTATTCCCCAAAAATAGACCTGAACAGATGCTTTCTTTAGCAATCATGCATTCCAACAGTCCACTTTATTTTTATCCAGTCTGTCTTCAATAAGAACAATTTCATCATGTCCTGGATCAAATAACTCTAATGTTCTTACTTTGATACCTAGAAAATGCTTCTCTATATATTGTATCCACAGGGAAAATTTATTTGGTATGCTCTAATGATACACAGTGATTGAAAGTAAATAAATTTTTAAAAATTGCATACACAAAGAAACACTCATTTTTTTTGAGAGGATTTTTTTTGTTTTTTGTTTGTTTGTTTGTTTGTTTTGTTTTGTTTTGCTATAGGGTGTGTACGCTTGCCAGAAAGACAGAGAGAGACAGAGAGAGAGAAAGCGAGAAATCACCCCCCAGGGAGGATGGCCACACCGCAATCCCTTCTCCTCCATTCTCCTCTTGGGATTTTGGGCACGCAAGCACATGTGCCCAGCGTGAGTTTAAGCCACGGGTCCAGGACTCAAACCACGGTGGACTACATGGGAGTCCAGTGACATAGCCATTATGCTAATTGTTGGTTCCCCCAAATAATTTTTTTATGGAGATTTTTTTTTCTTTGCTATGGGGCACGTGCACTTGCCAGAGAAACAGAGAGACAGAAAGTGAGAAATCATCCCCAAGGAGGAATACCACAGCCCCTTCTCTTTCAATCTCCTCTCAGGATTTCGGACATGCACATACATGCCTTCCGCACGAATTTGAAGCCACCGGGTCCAGGACTCAAATTGCGTTTGGCCATGTGGGAATCCAGCAATGTAACCATTACGCTACCTGCTGATCCCACCCAAATAATTTTGAATAGGCAGTAAGCATGGCTGCCATTTGACTACAGGGTGGTAAACAAGCTTTCCATTTCTTTCGAGGGAGATATTTTGTTTGACAAGCCTGTTCATTATACTAACTTCCTGGAATAATCACATGAACTAAAGGGCAGTCAGTGCCCTTGCCTTACAAATGTGCAGAAGGGAATGGCACAATATACAGGAACTAATAAAAATAACCAAGTATAGGTAGATGATTAAGAAAAGAATGCATAAGATACACTTCTTTCTAAAGAACAAAATACATATAAAACCATGTAGTTTTGAATAATATTTGATAGTTGGGAACCAGCAGTTAGCGAAATGACTATGTCACTGGACTCCCACGTAGTCGACCGCGGTTCGTGTCTCGGACTTGGTGGCTTAAAACTCACGCTGGGCGTGTGTGCATGCGTGCCCAAGATCCCGAGAAGAGAATGGAGGAGAAGGGATTGCGACATGGCCATCCCCCCTGTGGGGTGATTTCTCGCTTTGTCTCTATGTCTCTCTCTGTCTGTCTGGCAAGTGCACGCACCCTGTAGCGAAAACCTCTCCAAAAATAATAATAATAATATTTGATAGCTTAGAAAACTACTTAGGGCAAGAGTGTGCAATCTGGATTTTGAAGTTTATTTCGATTTTGCAAATAAAAACAACACAAAAACAGACATATTTTATAGGAAAACTATGAAGAAAAAATCAAATGGTACACATTTTTAAATAGGAAAACTATAGATTTTTCTTTTAATGGATATTTATTTCTTCCATGAGTGAGAGAGAGAGGGAGAGTCAATACCCCTAAAAGAGTCTTGACCTTCCTACTTCAGTCATTCTGGATCATGTGCAGGTGTGTGCCACATACTCAGAACTTTTTCATATACATCAACATGACAGAGTACAGGCATTTTCCCTCTGTACCAAAATCTCTCACAATTACAGATTATTTTTATTTTCCATCCTTTTTTATCTTCCTAATTCTTTTTGCAATTTGTACACATTATCTTAACAATCATGAAAAAACAAACACTATTATCTTGAAGTTTTTATTATTTCATTAAATGCAAAAAAAGAACAGCAAGCAATATGAAAGTATAGACACAACTTCCTAATCACCTTCAGCAAACAGAAATCCTTTGCACATTGGAAGGAGGATAAACTGGTAGGAAAGTCTGATCACTTGAGGTCAGTATTCTTCAGAGAAGGGATAATAAGGGTGACCGTCAGCACTGGAAGAGAAGGAGGGATGTTGATTTATTGGCACTTTCTTCAAGCTATCCAAGAGGGTTTCTCTGAGGATGCAGTTAGGATGGGGTAGATCTCTAAATTACAACCATGTCCATGCACACACACACTCTGCCTTCCTGACTTAAGGAATTTTGTTCATCTGTAATATAGCATACTACAGAAAACAGTCTGTGAAATCATCTGAGAGTCACTTACAATTCCAATCGAATGTATCGCAGATTTTTGTTTAACTCCTCTATTGCTTTCATATCCTCTTGAGTCAATTCAAAGTCAAAAACCTGGAAGGAAGGAAAGAATCATATTGAGCTTCTGCAGGACAGCTGCCTTGACCTGGTTTGTGGAGACTTTTCATGAGCAGTGGCAAGGCTGGTATCAAGGGAAGCTCTTTCTTTGTCATTGACTTACAGGCATGTGGAACCTAAGACCTCCTCTGCCTGAGTCCTACTCTTCTCCTTTGCCACCCTCAACTCCACTCTCTATCTCACAGAACAAAGAATTTAAACTCATGAACCTCAAATATTTGTAAGTGAATTGCTAGAGACAGAAAAATAAAATCCTTTATTTCTAAAAGCAGAAGACAGTTGAACAATCTACACAAAGTATCTGCAGCCTTGATCAAACATTTTCAGGCTTTCCTTCCTCATCATCCCCATTTGGACCAAGCTTCAGCCTTGGTCCAAACCGTGGAACACAGAACAAGATTCTACAAGGACCTTTCAACCTCAGGGAAGAGCATCCCTCATCAATTCATTGACAACACTATTTACTCAGCTCAGGTCTCTAATACACTATATTTTCAGCTGTGTTTACTCCTTCCTGTTAAGTAATCTTTGTGATACAGCTTCAAGACACATGGATCTTATACTTGAAGAGTTCTTTTTTAATAAATCTCTCTTACTTAACTCCAGATTTGTTTTTGTCTGACAATCCATAGCCCCAGTGGAAAGTTCCTTAATAGAAAAGCAGATAGATCTCAGGCAAAAGATATTTAGGTTCATTACTTCACTCTGGGGACAGTTTCATGGAAAATTCAGGGCTGTATCTATCATATATATATATATATATATATGTAGTATTTCTCTATTTCTCTCTCTCCCTCTGTGTGTGTGTGTCCATTATCACTCTATCCAGCCACCAATCTATCCATTATTTACCTTAAAAATTTACTACAGAAGTGCTCTGATTATGAAGAGAGTATGTATTAACATGCTAAGTTGAATTAAAAATTGAAATAATTTTTTTCTGAATGGTTTAACAGTAAAATTTGGATTTGATTGTTAGATTTCCATAAATTGATTAACTTAATCTATAGCTACAAAGCTTGAAGGAAATAATTAAAAATCATGTCTTTAAAGTTTATCTTTTATAAATATTAAACTCATGACAAAATTTTTAGTTATCATGAAACAGGAAAGAGTTCATACGGTCTTTCAAAATTCTTAAGTGACTCAAAACAAAATAAAGTCCACTGATTGATCTAAGGGACTAAGAGTCTATAGGAAGAAGGATTTAGGGAATAACTTTAATTATTAATTTGTTAATTTGGTTAGTCTATAAATTTATGTCTAGCTCCCCCTTCCCAAGAGATCTGCCACAGAAAATGTATTAAAAGATGATCCATAATAAAAGTCATTTTATTTAGGATCTCATAGTTCAGAGAACACGCTGACATATAAAGAAACGTTAATACTTAAACAACTCACTAACAGAGCCATGCCAAGTATTATGGTGGTCAAAAAAAGAGCTGGGATGCCCAATGGCTGAACAAAACAGGATATCTTATTTGAATTTGGTCTTAAAATATGAATAGGTGTTTTTTAGCTAAAGAAAAAAGAGAGGGACCAAGGCCCATAAACTTCTTTACTGTCTGGAATGACTTAAAACCAATGAAAATGACAGAGTCAAAATTTGCTTGGTTTTACAGAATTAGTAAGTGATAAAGTCATGCCTAGAGGCAATAAAACTTAGGACTCCAAATCCAGTGTACTTTCTTCCCACCCTGCAAAACTGCCCACCCCCAAAAGAACACTTAGGAGAGATGCATGAGAAGGACTGAGACACAGCATATGCACACACACAAGAGAAATGACCCAATGAAGCTCCCAGGCCTCACCCTGGAGACACACTGTCCACCTTTACCTGGAAGTTCTCTTTGATTCTCTTCTCACTGAAGCTCTTGGCCAAGACTACCACCCCCCGCTGTAGCTGGTAGCGCAGGGCAACTTGGCCTGGACTTCGGTTATGTTTCTTGGCAATGGTCTTTAATATTGGGTCCTCCAAGAGATGTGGGATGTTTACATCTATCCTAAAAATAGTAATAATAATAACATGGATGAGAAAGGTGTAAGATAGAAAATCTAAAGGATGTGGGTTCTTTTTCCAAATTCCCCAAACAACTGAGAAGAATAGGTACAATATGGTGTGTTTAAAAAAGATTTTCATTAATCTTCAGAGATACATCTTAATTGCAGCAAGCTAAAAACAAGTTATTCATCAACATGTGAATGGGCATGCAGGAATTCACTAACATTTTATAAAGTGTTTTATCATCAGTAAATTTGCTGGACTATGAAATCTTTTTGATGTTCTCGTTACCAGTTTGGGTCTCTACTTGTTCCCAGGGCACTGTAGGCAACGAGAACGATGTCTTTGGACTTGCAGAACTCCAGGAGTTTGCTCTGGTTGAGGTAAGGGTGACATTCCACCTGTAATTTG
>NW_006160115.1:470696-482913 GCF_000334495.1 Tupaia belangeri chinensis | reverse complement strand
TTCAGCAGATGGCATGGTGGTTAAGGTGCTAGACTCTCACATGGCCTGCTGTGGTTCAAGTCCCAGACCCAATGGCTTGAAACAATTTGGTGCATATTTGCATGTCCCAAATCCCAAGAGTAGAGTGAAGGAGAAGGGACTGTGGTGCATCCATCCCCACTGGGAGATGATTTCTCACTTTTTCTCTGTCTCTCTCTGGCAAGCAAAAATTAAAGAAAAAAAGGAAAGAAAGAGAAAGAAGAAAGAAAGAAAGAAAGAAAGAAAGAAAGAAAGAAAGAAAGAAAGAAAGAAAGAAAGAAAGAAAGAACTAGCCAGTTTCATGGCCTGGATGGTAACTGGATCCCACATGGCCAACTGCATGGTTCAAGTTCCAGATCTAGCAGTTTGAGAAACACACTGGTATGTGTATGTGCATGCCCAAAATCCCAAAAGAAGGCAGAGATGGAGAAGGGATTGAGGCTTGACATTTCCCATGGAAAGGTATCTTCTCTTCTCCTCTCTATCTCTCTGTTTCTCCCTGTAAGGGCCTGTGCCTTCAGCACAAAAAATAATTTTAAAAAGTACTTTGAATAAATAGCTAATATTACATGACTATAGGTACAATATTTTTCAGATTAGTCTTTTTATTCATATGCTTTCTGAAACTTTTTTTTAATAATTATTTTATTGAACTTTACTTATTTATTTATTTATTTATTATTTATTTTAATTTGACCAGAGAGGGACAGTGTGAGAGAGAGACAGAGAGGAAGGGAAAGTGAGAAATCAAGCCACTGGGTCCAGAACTAGAATCACAGTTGGCCATGTGGGAGTCCACTATCCTTAACCAGCATGCCACCTGCTGGCCCCTGGAATACTTCCAAATCCAATTGGTTGTCAGTTGACAAAATAATTTTCTTCTTTTTTTTTAACTGAGTCATAAATTTTTTGTAATTTATAAACTGACTTCTTTATTTTTATAAAGCAAAAATTACAGAACATTTTCTTTCAACACAGAACTTTACATTGTCTGTTAAATGTTTCTTCCCTCCCCTTTTTTTTTAATTTGCCAGAAGGTACATACACTCTCCAGAAAGAGACCAAGATATCTTAGAGAAATATCTGATTGAAATTCTGGGTAGCGAAGCTATACGTTGAACCAGAAAAGCTTCCTTTTAAAAAGCAAAAAAAATTCCGATTTTTTGTAGAGATAAGAAATAAAATATATATGTAAAAACACTACAAAGTCATCTAAAATTTCACCAGCAAAATACAACTGTTATTTTGCTTTCTTCATTTTAGTAATTTTTTTGTTTTTAACATTTTATACAATTTTAGACATAGCATATATAGTGAATATTATTGATTAACCTTCTTTCTCCTAAGAACTCTTAATTTTGTTCAGATATTCTTTCCTTTCTCTACTTTCAGCCTCCCTGCCCGGAGGAAGCTGACTCACTCTTTGGTGCAATGATCTTCCTTTTCCTTGCTGACTGGTTGAGGAAAGGAAACATTATGTTCAAGCCAAAGACACAGGAGGGAAAATGTGCTAGAAAATTTCTCATCATCACTAGAAACTTCCCTAGGAAACTTGGTGTTCCCAGCTGAGCATAAACAAGGAGATGTGAAGCCCAGGCCTGTGGGAAGCCATTCTGCAACTGTGAAGGGCAGAACATGGATAAAAGACAGTGGCTTCAAGAGAATGCATTACAGCTGCTGAATCAACTTCTTTACATTACTGGCTTATATTACCAATTTGAATTGAGTTTTCTGTTTTCTACACACCCTAACTGAGTGATATATGATTGTGTAATGTGTTCTTTATGTAGTGTTATAACATAAGCCCTTCCTTTTTTGCTCTTAGTGGAGTTCTTTATGTAGTGTTATAACATAAGCTCTTCCTTTTTGCTCTTAGTCATCATAATATCCAGCATTGATCTCCATGAAACCACCATAAGTTTAAGAATTTTCCTATTGCTGGATATTTAAATTTTCAATTATTTGGCATTTGAAATAAAAAGATCATTAAAATGTTTACATATATGTATATCTGTTATTATTTTTACATATTTCCATTTCTACAAATAAGCTATAGTAAATAACTAAGATAAAGAATATTAATATTTGAGAGCTTCTTGTATAAATAACAAAATATTCAATGCCACAAATGATGTTAGCAGCATTAGGGATTTCAAAAGAGCTAGAAGAGGGACCAGCAGTTGGCATAATGGCTACGTCGCTGGACTCCCATGTAGTCAACGTGGTTCAAGTCCAGGACCACTGGCTTAAATTCACACCGGGCAAGTGTGCGTGCATGCCCAAGATCCCGAGAGGAGAATGGAGGAGAAGGGATTGCAGTGCAGTCATCCCTACTGGGGGGGTGATTTCTCACTTTCTGTCTCTCTGTCTCTCTCTGTCTTTCTTTGACTTTCCTGACACTGCGATGTCCTCATTCCTCTCTACCTGTCTAGAAGCTCTTATTCAATCTCCTTGCCAAGTCTCCTGGCTTGGTCCTTTCATGTTGACTTTCCTGCCTTCTTCCTTTTCATTTATGGATTTGTCATAGGAGAGCTGATACACTGCGACGTCCTCATTCCTCTCTACCTGTCTTGGTCCTTTCATGTTGACTTTCCTGCCTTCTTCCTTTTCATTTATGGATTTGCCATAGGAGAGCTGATTCATCTCTGTGAGTCTAATTACTATCCATAAAGCAAACACTCCAAAATCTGTATCTGTAGCTGTGATCACCAACTGAATTCCAGACCAACATTGTCATCAGCCAACCCGGCATCTCCAACTATGTGTCTCTCAGAAACCTTGAATTACCTCTGAATATTCAAAATCATGGTCTTCTCAGTGAACTCCACCTGCTCCTTCTCTGGTATTTTCTAATTCACTGAAAATAACTACTTACACACAATTATCTAGCAATTAACCTGGGCAATGTTAATCAATGAAGACAGATGTGAAGAGAAGAAAGTAAGGGAAGGCCCTGGAGGGCTATGAGCTCACCTGGTTGCAGACCGGCTTATACTTGAGCCCCTGCTTGTTCAGGATCAGTTCCAGCAGCTTGTGATTGAAATTGGACACCCCAATGGACTTGGTTAACCCTGCATCTTTACATTTCTCCATGGCCTGGAGAGGGGGACATTGGTGGATATTAGTGTCGTTTGGCCCTTCTCATTAGTCATCGGACTTACTAAATCTGAAAAGCTGATTTAACATACATTGACTAAACTTTGACTAAATCAAAGTTTTACCACTTGAACACATCATTTCCTAGTGTAGAACTAAGAGGCCATCCCATTCAACTTCCCTGCTTTTATAGATGAGAGTAGAGGCACTGAGGAGCTCTAAGACATGTATGAGGTCAGACACTGCTACAGCAAATATCTGCCTCTGCTCTGTCTCCATCTTTTTGCTGTGCCACACATGCCTTTGGGGTATCTGTGGCACTACATACCTCCCAGATGTCACAGATGTCCACTGTTTCTAAAATGATTTGCCCATTGGCATCCTTTGGCAAAAGCTCCTCCCCAGGCTGGAATACAGAGAGTACAGAGGAAGAAGATTATCTTTAGAATAATTGTTATAATGTCTAAAGAGCTTCACCATAGAGCCTTTATAAGTCTGTGATTACTAATCTGAATGTGTACACATGTGTGTGAGAAAGAGAGAGGGAGAGTGTGTGTGTGCATGCTTGTTAGGAAAGACATAGGGGAGAGAAAGATGAGCATCATCCTGTGATTATTAATCTGAATGTGTACACATGTGTGTGAGAGAGAGAGGGAGAGTGTGTGTGTGCATGCTTGTTAGGAAAGACATAGGGGAGAGAAAGATGAGCATCATCTGAGAGATTGTTGCAAGACCTGTCCCTCAATTATTTCCACTCACTAACCATCACAATCCCTCGCTAAGAATGGGGTCTCCCACAGTGGCATCTGCTTCATTTTCTAACACCAGACTAGTTTGGAGGATAAGACTTACCATAACTTTTAATCAATGTGATTTAGCTCTGGTGTACAACAACCCACTCTAAGGTAGAGAGGATGACATCATATGTGCTCCACAAATGGCCTTGTGATGAGAGTTTGCATAACCCAAGCCTAGAAGAACCCAGCAGTGCACTGTGGACCATCCTGGGCACCTAAGAGATACACAGAGAGACCCTCTCTTGAAAGAGTTGAGAATTTCCCACTGTATCTCCACAGTCTGTAGCAACTCGGCATTTTTTTTCTTGAGGACCCTAATCCCTAAGAGCCTGATCACTTAGACATGTGGGTCACTGGCCTCAACTCTCTGAGGTAGAGACAATGGGATCATTGAACTTCAATCCCACTGAAGGCTGGGGATGAGGATAACAACAACCTTGATAGTTGTTGACTCTACTATCAAGCAGAGTTATGAATCATTTAGAAAACCTATCCACCTCACCAAAATCTACCTCTCTAAGTAAGAACTCAGGAAATCTAGCTGGAATGAGATAACAGAAATGCTAGTAACAGTGATGAAACAGTTGTAGCATAACAAGGTAAACAAAGCTGACCTTCATAGCAAATGGCACATGAATAATAAAGAGATCTACATAGTCCAGTTGAAGCTTCTTTAGAGATCTTTCCAGGCCTTGTTGAACTAATTCTGGTCGAAAGAAAGTAGTCCAAAGCTGCAGTGATCAAAAGAAATAAGAAGTGACTTGATTGCACATATTTGATGCCCAAATCAAATAACATAGTTAAAAAGATTGAGAAATAAATAATAATATGCTAAGAGCAGGGGCTAAACTTATGTTACTCAGTATAAACCAGGTCCTTACTTGGAGACAGAGCTGAATAACTGTAACTTAATTTAATAATAATTAAAATAATAACTGTAACTGTAATTTAAAAAAAAAAAACAAAACTGTGAATAAAACTTAGCTAGAACAGAACAAATAACCTAAATTCTTCAAGGATTAGAAGAGTCATCCTCTAAAGGAAGTCAAGAAATAGCAAGGAAGAAGAGTGCAATCTACCGTCCTGTCTAATAAATTCCTAAAATCAATTCTGCTGGGATAATTATATCCAAAAACAAGTTGTTTATATCAATGTAAACATACACGGAATTGATCTGTGGTAAGTTCAGCTCTCTTTAGGTTGGGTCCTGATTTTATGCCTAAGAAAACTTTATAAATTTTAGTAAACTCAAAGCTGATTTGAAAATAACTATTCCTAAACTGGCTCCCTTTTCTGAACAATATTTCAATGTCACTTAATATGTCCTCAGAGAATTGATAGAGTGGGCCTATAGTGGCTCAGTTAATCCATGTAACAACTAAATAAGTATTATTACTCTCTCATTTTATATATGAATAATATCTGACATTCAGAGGTGTTTAGGAATTGTGTCCCACCTTTCACACATTTTAGAGCAAAGCAAGTCTTTTCTGCTTTCCTCTATGTATAATGGACCTCCACAACATTAGGAAGTAAATAAATTATTCAAACAGAGACTGATTTTTTTTTCAAACAACATATCTGGATTGACAGGACCATACTATGCACAGAATATTCACCTTGGTGGTGTAGAATATGTCCTCCCTCTTCACAGTACCATCAGCAATCTTCTCTCGAATGGCCTTTCCAACCTCCTCCTCATTTTGATAGAAGTATGCTGCATCGATGTGACGGAAACCTACATCAATTGCTATTTTGGTGGCCTCACCAACCTTGCTTTTAGGAACCTATAAAATGGGAGTAAGGAGAGTTGTAGATCTGCTAGACTCAGAAAGATACAATTTATTTCCCCAATGGGATTTTCACCAGCTCCCTCTGCTGGCCTCCTACTCTCTTATGTGATGGCATTAATGTTGGAATGTGTCTACGCTCTGGAAACACAGACTGCAAAATATACTACTAATCCAAAAGGAAATCATGACATGGGCTTTACCAAAAACAGAAAATCAAGGCTCATTTGATAAGAATTAATTATAAAGAAATTGCTCACAGGAAAGACTTTTTAAGCAAGACCCCCAAAGCATAGGCAAATATCACCAAAATAGACAAGTGGGATTACATCAGATTAAGAAGTTTCTGCACAGCAAAGAACACAGTAATTAGTGTGAATTGACAGCCCTCGGAATGGGAAAGAATTTTTGTTAGCTGTGGGACTGATAACCAGAATACACAGAGAACTCAAGCAGCTTACCTGGAAGAAAATGATCAACCCATTTAAAAGATGGGAAAATGAGCTGAATAAACAACTCTTTAAGGAAGACATAGGAACAGCCAAAAAGCATATGAAAAAAAAATGCTCAGCATCCTTCATCATAAGGGAGATATAGGTAAAACCACAATGAGATAGTACCTAACTCCAGTCGGAATGGTGAAGATAGATTAAAAAAAAAAAAAGTAAGTGCTGGTGGGGTGTGGTGAAAGGGGAACACTCCTACATTGTTGGTGGAAATGTAAATTGGGCCAACCACTGTGGAAAATATAAAGGTTCCTCAAAGACCTTCAGATAGAACTACCATATGATCCAGCAATTCCACTTCTGGGTATCTACCCAAAGGACAGGAGAGCACTCAGTTGGAAAAGCGCTTGCACAACTATATTTATTGCAGCACTATTCACAATTGCTAAGACATGGAACCAACCCAAATGTCCACAAATGGATGAATGGATGAAAAAGTGTGGCACATATATTCCATGGAATATTATTCAGCCATAAAAAACAAGACCCTGGAATTTGACAGAAAGTGGACGAATAGGGAAGATTTGTTGCTGAGTGAAGCAAGTCAGGCTATGAAAGAGAGACATTGTATGTCTCCACTTAACATATATAGACTGTCCACACTCTATGGTAAGGACTGAAAGACTGGAGGACATAAAAGCATTAAAAATTGTAATGAACACTAGAGACAAAGTGGAAGAAGAGTGTGGGAGGGGAAGTGTGCAGGAAAAAAATTTGAGGGAAAATGGAGAGGTAAGATATTTGTGGGACACAGATATAGTTTATTATCTGTTGACAAGATGTGTATAGTATTCTCATCTGGACTGAGATGTGTATCATGCTGGGTAAAGTCTCTTTACAATCTAAATTATGTATAGTGATTCGAAGTATATATAATAACAATAAAAAGAGATACATGACCTCTAAAGAAGTAAAAGAGATACATGACCTCTAAAGAAGTAAATAATAAATAAATAGATAAATAAATTTTTAGAAAGAAAGAAACTTCCCACACTGGGAGAAAATTTCTAAGGCACTTAAGATAGATAGATATGTATGTGTATGTATGTATATATGTGTGTATACACACATATGCATATATATATATATCCATTACATAAGAAAATGTATTTGTAGGGAGCAACCAAATCTGAGTTGGACAGTGGTGACCTTTAAAGACGAGCCAAGACACAGATCCGCTCTCTTGGGCCAGTGCTGCACAGCCAGCAGAGGTTAAAGGAAACTGTTTCAGCCTGAGAAGGTCAGGGAAGACAAGAGGAGGCTTGTATAGAACTGCAAGACACAAGATGCTCCACTGCTTCAGTAGATGACAGCAAAGACACCTGGCTTTGCATTCCATTTCTCTCTACCTCCTTTTTTCCCTATAAAAGAATAAGGTTGGGAAATGGTTCAGGGCCAAAGCTATCTCCATCAGAGATGACCGAACCACCCAATCCCTGCTTTGCTCTACTTGTGTGTCTGTGGGTGTTTCTTTCCAATCCACTGTCACTCCCACTCAGAGTCACATCTCCCCCTCATGTTGGTCATGGCACATGTTCACGTATATATACACATATATACATATTAGGTTGTCTTGAAAGTTATGATGGATTTTCCGATGTTTTTTATAAAAAATGCATCATTACTTTCTGACAACTCAATGCATACCTATATACTTGTATATACATATAAATGCATACACATATACATATAGATGCATGCACATATATAAACATATACACGAATGTACACACATAACACATACATACACAGAAGTACACATGCATACACACACAAGCATATAGATAAACATATACACACTCACACACATGCACATAAATACTTGTATACACACACACCAGATTCTGTTTTTAGCTAACAATTGGAAATTAGTCCACAACACCCATCCTTTCCAGGTTTTACCTAACTGGGCTCTTCCAGTAATACATGATCCTTTATATCCTTCACTCCCCAGGTACTCTCATGCAGCATTTGTACAACAAATATTTTCTGAGCCCCTAAAATTGTGCTAAAGCCCTGGGGACTTGGCCATGAACAGAAGGGCCAGCTTTCTGCTCTCTTGAAGCTTCTGAGAACACATAAACGAGATTTTCATTAAACAAGGAAACAAGTATTAAATAAGTAAACAGTCAGAAATACATCACTAGAAAACACACCAAAAAATATGATTCTGAAGGCCTGTCCCAAATTAAAAAGGTAGTTCAGCATGGTGGCACAGTTGATAGCAAACTGAACTGCACTGCAGTGCCAAAAGCCCCATGGCTGACCACAAGTTCAGACCCCTGGTCATCCTTAAAATATGCTGAGCATGAGCATGCATGCCCAAGAGCCTGAAGACCTGGAGAGCTGCAGGAAAGAGATCATGGCATGAAGAGATAATGCCAAGAGTTCTTTCTCTCTCTCTCTCTCTCTCTTTCTCCCCTCTCACCCTAGTGCACATACGTGTACTTCTATCATTAATTTAAAAAAAAAAAGGCCCAGCTGCAGTGGCACACAGCACCACTGAAAGTCACACTGGAGGCCCAGGTTTTGTTCCCAAATCAGCATTAACACTCTAGGTACAGTTCTCCAAGTCTGTAAAACCAACTAATTAGAATGTCAGGGCAGGAGCATTGCAAAGCAAGAACCTGTCAAAAAATGCCTACATCCGTCTCTCTCCTTTTCCCTCTCTCCCTTATCTCTTATAAAAGGGTAAAAAGGTATACAGAACATGGCTGTGAAAATAATTTGTACATTTGTATGTCTAGCAAACTTGGTTGAAGGAAGGATCTGGAGGTGATAGGTATTACATAAGAGAGGGAGTTGGCATTAGAGATTGCTAATCTATAACAGTGACTGGTTCAATGACTAAGTCTGAGATACTGTGTCTACATACTTGCCAAGAAATAAACTTGGCAGGACAAAAGAAATCACAATGCACACACTTGGGATATACTCACTCCTGCAATGACTCCCAGTAAATCATTGCTGAGGTGGAGGGGAATCACAGAAAAAGAACTCAGATCAAAGTGTGAAGG
Source organism: Tupaia belangeri chinensis (assembly GCF_000334495.1). Lineage (NCBI taxonomy): Eukaryota > Metazoa > Chordata > Mammalia > Scandentia > Tupaiidae > Tupaia > Tupaia belangeri. Next base: position 473,689 of record NW_006160115.1, on the reverse strand, counting down.
AGGCTTCTATTTCACTTTGTTTCTTCTGTACTGCCTGAATTTTAAATACATGCACATATTACATTTATTGTTTGTAAATGAAGGGACTATGAAATGTTTAGCTCTATTCTTTCTGGTACCTTTCTTTAATAACAGTAATAAAAATTAAATATAACATATGTAAGATATGTCCTATTGTTAGGCTATCACAATGGATGAGTAATCATGCCATTGAAAACAAACTGACTGTGCTAGCTATTATCTCCTGATATTTCTTGTCCTAGTTCTACCAAAATTAAGCATATTGGTCTCTGTCTTTTCAAGGTGTTTCTTCCCAGGCAACCCTAAATCTGCCCCTACCTTGCTGTGGTGAACTGTGTGGATGTGTAAATTGTGTATTTGGTAAGAAGCTCAATCCAATCCTAAAGCTTCCTTCCTAAACTCCTAAGAGTTGAACTAATAGCAGCCAAAAGGTTTGAATGGCTGACATTCTCCAGCAAATACTTGCAGCCGCAACAAACTCACTACCAACTGTCATGATGGCAGCCATTTCCTCCTATGCCCCTTGCCCATCAGGAGTTTGTAACCAAAGAAGAGCAGCTTTGGCTGAGGCAGCAGAAAGAGGAGTCAGAGCTTAGGTTTCAAAGCATTGGAAATGGCAGTAGCTAAAGTACTTACCTAGAGAGTTGTTGAGTAACTGAGATAGTGCTTGTAAAGTACTTATAATACCTAATAAGCCTTTGATGATGCTAGCTAACAACAATAATAATACAATAATACACCCACAAAATCATCAACCTCTGGATCCCGAGTCAACAGCTTGCCATCCCACTTAGTGCAAAAAAAAAGTCTCTATACTCTGGAGAGAGGCAAGGTAGACACAGTGAGCAGGAAGCCAAGGGAAGTCCTTTCACCAGGTACAAAACTCCTGCTTGCTGACCTCCTTAACTAGGCAGTTGACACATGACTGTCCTATTCCCCTGAGGACCACTTACATCATCAGAAGCATAAGTGCCAAATCCAAGTACTGGCATAAAGTGTCCATCATTCAGCTTCACAGAATGACTTTGGTTGAAATCCATTGTCCACCACGGCCCAGTCTAGCTCCGTCTTGTCTTCCTTTTCTACTGAGAGCTGAGAAGAAAACAAGGCTCCAGTGTTCTTTATTTCCACCAGTCACAGGTAGGTGGGGCTGAGATTACAGAAGCTAATGATTCCAAAATAAAGGTGGAATCAGTTCCTTAACTTTTGGTGATTATTTCATGTCTCTGCATGCCTACCTCACAGAGAAAGCACTTTACTATCACTCATACTTGACTCCTAAATTAAAAATTAACATGAAACTTTGTCTAGACTTTTTACAAGATGCAAAATTATCTTAAGCTGGTCATTTCCAAACATTCATTCTGCTAGAAGATCTTAGTTCACCATTTCATCATATTTCACCATAAATCCTATCAAAGGTCTTACTCAGGGGGTCAGTCAGTGCCATGGTGATTAGAACAGCCACATTCCACATGATTTACTCGTGGTTCAAGTTCCAGACCCAGAGGATTGAAAAATATATCAGGCATATGTGCATGCTTACCCAAAATCCTGAGAGGAAAATGGAGGAAAAGAGAATGCATCATGGTCATCCCCATGGGGGAGGGGACTCTCACTTTCTTTTTGTTTCCTTCTGGTGACTGCACATGTCCTATAGCAAATTAAAACAAAACAAAACAAAAACTTACTAGAAATTTCCTGAATACACTTGATGCTTGGTCCTAAGTACACATGTAACAAAATCTCTTAGGATTTCATTATCTTTTCCTGTATCATGGATCCAACCACCATCTGACTCTCTCTGTCATGTTTTTTTAATACTTTTGGCAAGAAAAATATTGTCTCAGATCACAAATAATTATCTGTGTACTTGCCTCATTTCAGCCATTGCCTCTTTCTGAAGTAGCCTGCTCTATTCCAGCCTTGTTCCCAACAGCCTTATGAAATTTTCTTGCTCTAAATTCATGTGCTTCAACCCTACATCCTCTGTGACTCCTTTAAAACCTCCCTGGATAGAGGTGACCACTTCTTCCTCTGTGCCCTTGTGTTACAGCTTCTACTAATGCAGTTAATAAACTGCATTAGTGAAATTACACTCTCAAATTCTAAGGAACTTGTACTAGATAAAATCCCTAAGTGCTGTTTTGTTTTTTCACTTTTTTAATAGTTATATTTATTTTATTATTTTTTAATTTTATTTTAATTTATTTTGTACATTTATGCACTGTACATCTCTTAACTTGTAAGTTTAATGTACCCAACATGAATATACTTCACACCAGTCCAGTTGAGGATACAAAACATCAATAAATAATAATCCATTTCTGCATCCCATAAATGTCTTCCCTATTTTTCTCCTTAATTTTTTCCTTACACTCTCCCCCTCCTCCCATCCTCTTTCCACATTATCTCCAGGATACATAACCATTTTCAATGCATCTATGTCCTCTAATCTTTTCGTTTCTACCATAGAGATATTTAATGGTGCTTATCAGAATCTTTTTTATTAATTTCCTTAAAAGAGGCAATTTTGGATTGTAGCCTATTACAAAATGTTTTACAAAGAGCATCAGAATAGAGCAACTAACAATGAACAATGAGAATTAAAGAGGACATGGTTCGAGACCTGATTTTACTATAACCCAAAATTGACAAATTTGATCATTTCTGTGACAAACTATGTTAGAGCTATTTAGCATTACAAATATGACTAATAACAAGTTATTATGTAACAGACATTTAAGAATCTCATAAAATTTTGGAACACCCATTTGCCAGAAGCCCTGCTCCAGCCAGGGTGAGTACACAGGAAGGCGACACGGGTGAACAAAATTAGACTGAGACCTCATGCCCCTTAGCGTGTTCTCAGCCGGCTACAGCCAGAGTAAGTTCAAGACTGCAGCCCTGATGGCCAGGAGACATGTGTATTTATTATTGAAGGAGTTTTACAGGAGTAGGATGGGTGAGGG
>NW_006160115.1:463147-470186 GCF_000334495.1 Tupaia belangeri chinensis | reverse complement strand
GGTGCTATTCTATACAATGGCTGTGGCTTGGGGAACAGCAATCTTCCCTTGTCCTGAGATTAAAGGTGGCTCATAGTCTTTGTTTGGGGTATCAGCACCTCATGGATGAGTCCCTGAGCCCCTCTCAGCTACTGAGATCATTTCACCAATTTAGTAGCTTTAACCTAAACCTTCCTAATGCTTATCTATGTAATCCCCAGTAGAAGTGAATACTGCATTCTTTATTGACATTTTCCAGGAGGGTGGGGTGAATCTAATGGGAGTAATTCCCATTCACAGCTGCCACCTTAGTTGATCCACATTCCTTCAAGATTATTTTAAAAGTTATAGTAAGGCAGGGAGTGCAGGTACCAGGGTACAGCAATAAGGTCCATGGCAGAGAAATTGAATGCAGGCCAGTACAGCAACACAATGGAGGTCCAGAACTCAAAAACTGTCAACCTTGCTAACAGTTCTCCTCAGCCGAGTCCTTGCTTCAGGCATGAGGGGCAGTTCTTTCAAACTCAGTTTGTGTTAACTGCATGGTCCCAACACCCATTGACACAAATTTCTATACATTGAGAGTTAAGGACCATTTCACATTTAACAATGTTTCCCATATAATTTCCCCTACAATTAGTGTGTTGCCCTCTTTCTCTCCTTTTAAATCTAACAGTCTTTCCTTCACATACATGGGTGCTCCTGTGTTGGGTGCATAGATATTTATAAGCATTACATCTTCTTGATGAATTATTTCTTTTACTGCTATACAATGCCCTTCTTTGTCTCTTCTTTACAGTTTTTGTCTTAAAGCCTATTTTGTCTGAAATCAGTATTGCAACTCCAGCCCTTTTTTTATTTCAATTTACATGGAATATGTTTTTCCAGCACTTCACTTTTAGTCTATGTATGTCTTTATCCATGAGGTATGTTTCCTGTAGGCAACAGATAGAGGCTTTCTGTTTCTTAATCTATTCAGCTAGCCTATGTCTCTTGAGTGAGGAATATAATCTATTAACATTCAATGTTATTATCGATAATTCTGGACAAGTCCAGAAAATTAGCCATCATGTTAGCCATTTTCTTGGTTGTTTTTTATCCTCTTATTTCCATCTGTCTCTCTTTAGTTTTTTCTGGCATAGCAGTCCCTTCAGAACTTCTTGAAGAGCTGATCTGATGTTGGTAAATTCTTTCAGGTTTCGTTTATCTGAGAATATTTTTATCTTTTCTTCCTATTTGAAAGATAATCGTGCCAGATAGAGTAATCTTAGTAGAAATTGGTTTTCTTTCAACACTTTGAATTTATCTTCCCTTGCTTGCATTGTTTCTGCTGAGAGTTCCAATGTTAGCTTGATGGGATAACCTTTGTAAGTAACTTGACATTTCTCTCTTGCCATTTTTAGTATTCAGTCTTTATCTGTGATTTTGGTCATTCTGGCTATGCTGTGACATGAAGAGGATCTTCTTGGGTTGATTCTATTTGGGGTCCTTTGTATTCTTGTGTTTGGATGTTGGTTTGGAAAGTTTTCTGCAAATATTTCATGGAATAGAGCTTCTATGTCCTTATCTGATTTTTCACCTTCTGGAATACCTATTATTTGAATATTTGGGTATTTCATAGTGTCTAGAATTTTTCATATGTTGTCCTTATATTTTTAATTACTTTTTAATTATTTTTGGTGATTTTATCTAAGTAAAAGGTTTTGTCTTTCAGTTCATAAATGCTGTCTTCTGCATGGTACAGTCTACAATTAATACTTTTGAGGGAAGTCTTGATTTCCTATATTATTGTCTTCATCTCTAGAAGTTATGATTGATTTTTTTTTTATGATGTCTATCTCCTCCTTCAAATACTGGAGATACATCCTCATCTCTGTCGCCACAAATATTCTGAAATCTATTTCTTACATTCCTTCAAATTTCCTTGTACTGTCCATTAGAGTTGTTCTGTCCATTGAGAAAGAGGTATTTCTTTGTTTTCCCATACTTTCTGTGCCTCTGCACTAGTTTCTAGTCATCTGGTGGATTATGCACTGCTATCAGTTTTTCTGTTGTTGATTTTATAATGTCAGAGTGGAAGAAGAGCTCTACTTTTCAGATCTGTTCTTGGTAGAGGGCCTTGCCTTCCAGTAATAGTGTGTGTGCAGACACAATTATGTGTTGCTTCTTTTCCCAGACTCTTGAGACCAGGTGCTAACCAGGTGCATTTTCAGATGGAAAAGTGACCACGCAGTTCATAAAACTAAGAAGTCACAGAATATTCCAGGACAAGTTGGGAGGCAGGGAGAAGCCTTGAGTGGTCTCCTGGCTTTCTTCACCAAGTGTCGCTTCTCCTTAGTCTGCAGCACCACAGGCTCTGGGGAAAATGGTGGTGGACAGATGCACCTGGGACAAGTTAGGAGGCAGAAAGAAGCTTGGAGTGGTCTCCTGCGTTGGCTTCCCTCACTAAGTCTGCTTCTCCTTCAGTGCTGTTTTGTTAATCTTACTATTATACCATGTGTCCCCCAGGATGTATTTGTGCAGCTGGTATTTTTTAGACAACCTTGGAACATAACATTGCAATTTTCTGCATTATTTTCCACTCATTAATCTGACTGGCCAGTGTCATAATTCTGTCTGATTATATTATTCCATTTATTTTGTATTTATCCCAGTGTTGTGTCCAGTATAAATTTGATGGGTACACCCTTTATGTTTTCATTGGTAAAACTGTTGAATAAATAGAGATGGGACTAAATTCTGTGTAAGTCACAAGAAAATTCTCTCTTAATTGATACCAAAAGCCTTGGCTCATCTTTCCACAGATTAAAATTTTGTGTACAACCGTGCAGTATTTACTATATTATTCACTAAATGTCTTGCTGAAGTAAAGAGATCCTACATCTCCCCTAATTCTCTGGTTCAATAGTCTGGGAGCTTTATCTGTGAAAGAAAATGAATCAATCTTATCTTTAGTAAAGCTATACTAATCTTCACACTTCTTTCACAAGTCTCATAGAACTAGCATTAAATATTAACCTAAAACATTTCTAAAGATTGATTTCGTGCCTTATAGCATAAAGTTTTCAGACTCCACCCTCCCTTTGAAATTATAAAGATATGTATCCCCAACTTCCTGGCACTTCTCCTATCCCTAAAAATAATTGCCAATTTCTCAAAAGCTACCAATGAGATGGGAGGCTCTCAGGAGTTCATGATCTGACAGATGACTAGTTTCAGATGGAGCAATGGCCCATAATAACTGCCTACTGATATTCAAGTCTTTGTATAACACCCTGTCCAAGTGTGTATGTGTGTGTGTGGGGGGGGAGGCAATGTGCAATTTTTTTTAAGGTTTTTGCCATATGGTGCATGTGCTCACTGGAGAGAGACAGAGACGGTAGGAAAGAAAATGAGAACTCACCCCCCTCCCCAGGGGAGGATGGCCATGCCACAATCCCTTCTACTCATACCTTGCTCAGGATTTGGGGCACATTCACACACACTCCTGGCATGATTTTCAAGCTTCTGGGTCCAGAATCCAAACCATGGTTGGTCATGTATGAATCCAGCCACCTTAACCATCATACCACCTACTGGCTCTGTGACTTTATTCTAACACAGAGATTATTGAAAGGTAAAGGGAAACTATTTCCATCATTAGGTACTGCAAGATTGTGGCATTCATCTTGCTAGCAAATTCACTCTATTATCTTCTCAGCTTGCAAACTTGATAACTTAAACATCTGTGTTGGAAAATTTCCCAGAGCAAGAAGTTGAGCATGCACCCTGGCCACCACCCAGCTTGAAATGGAGGCCTTTATTCCAAGAGCCCACAAAGAGCTGAATCAGCCCATCACCTCTTGAACTTGGAAGGAAGTCATTCCCCAGTTGAGCCTTCAAGGAAACCCCCACTTTGGCTGATGCCTGTATTACAGTTTGTTGAGAATCTGAGCAGGGGTACTAGCCAAGCTTTGTCATGCTGTGAAACAAATTATTACAAATTTAGCAGTTTTAAATTAATATAAGGAAAGATGGATTAAATGGAAATTATATCACAGTGTGATATCCAAAGAGACTGAAAGACACAAAGAATCTTGGATATACTGGAAGTTGACAAGCCCTGGCTGTGTCAGAAGTTTTATGATGCTTCTGCATGGCCTAAGAATTCTCTGTAAGCTTCTTGCTTTCAACAATAAATATTTATTGAACAGTTATAATATACAAGGCACAGTTGTAGGCATTATAATCAAATACCCTGCCCTCATGGTGCCTGCTTCCAGTAGGAGGAAGCAACAATAACAATAACAAATATATAGAATTGATGTCATGCAATATGATGATAAGTACTGTGAAGAGATAATAAAGCAGAGAAAAGGATAGAGATGGAGGAATGCAGGAAGAAATAACATTACAAATAGCAAAACCAGGAAATCCTAATTAAAAATCAGATAGTTGAGGAAATTCCTGAAGTAACAAGTGGAAACAGACTTAAATACTTTGTAAGATAGAAAGAGTTTAGGCAAAGACTTCTTAAATAAGAACCCCAAAGGACACTCAATAATCCCTAAAATAGATAAGAGGGATTACAGCAGATTAAGACGTTTCTGTGTGGCAAAAGACACAGTAATTAGTGTGAATTAACAGCCCTCCAAATGGGAAAATATTTTTGTAAACTATGCCTCAGGTAAGGGACTAATAACCAGAATACACAAGGAACTCAAGCAGCTGTCTCAAAAAAAAGATGATTGACCCTATTAAAAGATGGGAGAATTAACTGGAAAAAAAAATAACACATTCTAAGGAAGACATACAAATAGCCAAAAGGCATATGAAATAATGCTCAGCATCCCTCATTATAAGGGATTTGCAGATCAAAACCACAATGAGATATCACCTAATCTGAGCCAGAATAATTTATATTAAAAAGAAAAAAAAATGGTAAGTGCTGGCTTATATTAAAAAGAAAAAAAAAATGGTAAGTGCTGGCAGAAGCGTTGTGAAAGGGGAACTCTCCTACACTGCTGGTGGGAATGTAAATTGGTCCAGTCACTGTGGAGAACAATTTGGAGATTTCTCAAAGATCTACAAATAGAACTACCATATGATCCAGCAATCCCACTTATTAGTATCTACACAAAGGACAGAAAATTTTTAATCAGAAAAATGCTTGCACATTGATGTTTATTGCAGCATTATTCAGAATTTGTAAGACATGAAACCAACACAAATGTCCACAAACGATGAATGGATTGAAAAACTGTGGCACATATACTCTGTGGAATATTACTCAGCCATAAAAAAAACACACAACAACAATACCCTGACTTTTGACAGAAAGTAGATGAATATGGAAGATTTACTGCTGAGTGAAGCAAGCCAGGCTATAAAGGAGAGACATTGTATGTCTCCACTTAATATATACCAAGTGTCCACACTCCATGGCTGAAACTGAATAACTAAAGGTTATAGAAACTTAGTAAATGGTTGTGAATACCAGATACAGTGTGGGAAGGGGGTGGGTGAAGGAGTAGAGTCTGAGGAAAGACATAAAGGAGAAAAACAGAGGCAAGGCATTTATGGGACAAAGAAATGGGTTATTACCTATTGAAGATAACTTTATAGTATTGTCAACTGGACTGGTGAGAAATTTATACATGTTGGAACATTCACTTAGCAAGCTAAGTAACATGTGATTGAATGTACAAAAGAAAATGAAATAAAAAATTAAAGAAAAAAATCTTTACTTTCCTATTAAAACTTCTCCTTTCCCATTAAAAAGAAAAGAAAAGAAAAATTACGGGTATGTGACTGGGCTAGCTCTAGCACCCTCATGCATTTTCCTCTGAAGGAGACCAGTATATACCATCCCAAAATATCCCAATTCATCATAAGAATTATTATTTTTTTTGAGGGGTTTTTGCCTTAGACAGAAAGCGAGAAATCACCCCCCCAGGGGAGGTGGCCATGCTGCAGTCCCTTCTCCTCCATTCTCCTTTCGGGATCTTGGGCACGCACGCACACGCGCCCACCGTGAGTTTTAAGTCGCCAGGTCCAGGACTCAAACCATGGTCGACTACATGGGAGTCCAGCGACATAGCCATTACGCTAACTGCTGGTCCCGTAAGAATTATTTTGAACTGAAGGATTTAGGGTTCCAGAAGTTTCTTATCTGCCTTAAAGCAGTGCTTCTAAAATAACTCAAAATAACTCAACTGTTGGGCTGGCCCAATAGTCTAGTGGCCAAGGGAGACAGATTTGACATACCCACCATGGTTCAAAGCCTGACTCTGGCAGCTTGAAAAATACAGTGGTCATGTGTGCATGGGTGCCAAAAATCATGGCAGAATGAAATAAAGGAGAAAGATTGTGATGTGACAAGGAGTATTGTCTCCATCTCTCTCTGTCTCTCTCTCATCCTTCTGGAGATCACAACTGGTGATTAAAAAATATATAAATAAAGGGGACCAACCCTCCCTGGAGAGTAATTTCTCACTTTCTCTCCCACTCTCTCTGTCTGGCAAGAGCACACACCCAATTGCAAAAACCTTACAAAATAAGAGACCAGCAAATATTGTAATGGTTATGTTGCTGGACTCCCACGTAGTCAACTTCAGTTCAAGTACCAAACCTTGTGGCTTAAAACTCACACCAGGCACATGTACATGTATGTTCAAAATCTTGAGATTTGGGATTACAGAAGGGCTCTTGAGAAGGGATTGCATCATGGCCATCCCCCTGGGGAGAACGGGGGTGGTAATTCCTGTCTCTCTGTCTCTCTCTGCCTCTCTGACAAGTGCACACATCCTATACCAAAAAATTTCTCTCAAAACCCTTAAAAATAAATAAATAAATAAATACACCAAAACCTAGTCATATACTTTTTAAAAAGTCATTTGTAAAAAAAAAAAAAAATGCACATTGATGACTACAGCAAGCTGTATGGGCACAGCTGGGTACTACTTGATAGTATGTTCATTCTACTCACCGGGGTTTATGCCTAGGGTCAGACTTGGATACATGTGTAGGTTTGTGTCAGCTGTGCTAGCTAATGGATTTATTTAGACTAATTAAGTTCATT
>NW_006160115.1:447301-462795 GCF_000334495.1 Tupaia belangeri chinensis | reverse complement strand
AGAGCGACTGCTAAATGGGTACAAGGTTTCTTTTTGGAATGTAAAAGTGTTCTAAAATTAGATTGTACTGATGGTTATACAACTCTGTAAATATACAGAAAAACCACTGAATTGATCTCAATAAAGCTATTTTTTGAAAATTGAAAAAAAAAAGTCATTTGTTATTTTTCAAAACGCTTTTCCTACTCCCTCTTTCCCATACTAAGTATAATATACATTTCAAATTATTTTTTAACTTATTTCTTTCATAAAAGAGAGATAAAGAACAATAGAGAAAAAGAGAAACAGCACCACCTAGAAACTGCTGAACTATACAACAGGAAAAACCTGCTTCTCATGAGGCTGAGGAAGTCATGAATGGTCTCTAAAAAGAGCTGTATGCTATTTGCACATTTGCTTCCTGATGTTTACAGTTTAAAAAAAAAATCTCAGATATAGTGGACAGGAAAGAGCTTCAAGAAATAGAAATATTAAAAATATAAAAGCCCAATTTATGAGCCTCTTTCCAACAAACTGGTACCAAAACAGAAAACGTATGTAATTCATAACAAACACAGCAACCCAAGCATGTTTGTTCCATTACTAACATGCACAGAAGTCCTCTGTCACCATGAATCAGCAATATTTTTCAGAGAGGGAGGGTGGAAACTCTTTAAGATGGTCATGCTTGGTAAGTGTGAATGCTTTGATGAAAGATGAAGTATAGACTAAAGGTCAGCTGAGGACTTGTCCCAGCCTGCACCCCAAATCAACCTTCTGAAGCTTACCATATCATGTTAAACCCTGAAACAGTCACTGGCATTGATGAGAAATATTTTTGACTTCCTACAATTTTTACAAAGCAAAGGTGACAATGTTTAAACCATTTGTGGTCTTAACCCTTCTGAGTTTAAGAGGTACAAATAAGACTATATTAATTTGTATACAAAATTGCAATCCCTATGCTAACTGGAAACTACACATAAGTTTGCTTAATTTTTTGTTGATTTATTTGTTTTAGAGAGATCATTTGCTATAGGGCATTTGCGCTCTCCAGAGACACAGAGAAAGAAAGTGGGAAATCACCCCCTGGGTGTGTGTGGGGGCGGGGTGGGCACGGGTGGCCAGGCTGCAATCCCTTCTCCTCCATTCTCCTCTCAGGATTTTACATAAATGCACACATTATCAAGCCACTGGGTCTGTACTCAAATTTCGGTTGGCCATGTGGGACTCCACCATGCTAACCACCATGCCACCTGCTGGCTCCAGTTTGGTTAATTTTTGATGCTCTAGCATCAAAAATTGGGTCAAAATGATATCTGCATTCTCATGTTCATTGTAGAATTGGTTATGCAGGTGAACAGATTAAGAAAATTTGGTATATATGCACAATATTCAGCCATTAAGAAAGATGAAATCCTATCCTATCACTCAAGGCAACATGGACAAGTCTAGAGGATACTATGTTAAGCGAAATAAGCATATTATGCTAAACGAAAGTAAAAGAAAAAAAATAAGAGCCATCATTTAAGGCAACATGAATTAGTCTGGAGGAATAGTATCTTAAGTGCAATACGCCAGACAGAAAGAAAAACATTGTGCATTATTACCCACCTGTGGAAGCTAAAAAACTAACCTCAAGAAGACAAGAGTAAAGTAGTGGTTTAGAGGTGGGAAGGCAAGGAGGGAGGAGAAATAAGGAGACTTTAAATAATGAATGTAGAATTACAGTTAGATGGGAGGAATACATACTATGTTCTATACCACAGTGGGGAATACTTAAACAATAATTTATTTTATATTTCAAGGTACCTAGAAGGGACCAGCACACCAAACTCCCACATTCTGCCACTTTTGTTGCAGATTTCAGCTTCTCATGAGAGAAACTCCAACTGAAAACCACGTGTCCAAATTAATCTGCTATGGTCTAAGAAAAGTGTCTAGGGACCAGCAGTTAGCGTGATGGCTATGTTGCTGGACTCCCACGTAGTCGACCGTGGTTTGAGTCCTGGACCCAATGGCTTAAACTCACACTGGGTGCACGTGTGTGAGTGCCCAAGATCCCGAGAGGAGAATGGAGGAGAAGGGATTGTGGTGTGGCCATCCCCCCTGGGGGGTGATTTCTCGCTTTTTGTCTCTCTGTCTCTCTCTCTCTCTATGTCTGGTGAGCGCATGCACCCTATAGCAAAAACCTCTCCCGGAAAAAAAAAAAGAGTTTAAAAAAAAGGTCTTCATGGCATGTGTTAAAGCATGAGGAGAAAGATTTCACTGGGGATTAGAGGCTGGTGATTGGTATAGATATAACCTCCACAGTTAGAGGCTGGTAATAGGTATAGGCATCTTGCAATGGAGAAAGAGATGAAGCTCAGCTTTGATTCTAAGACAAAAAGGTATTTGTAACCAAGGAGCAAAGTTGAGGCCAGTGGATGGAAAATTATATACTAAGAAAAAATTAAAGGTAAGGGGATTCTGGCTGAACTGGTGATAGGATGATTGCTGAAGGCAAGCTGAAAGAAAAATTTACCCAAGAATGGTGACTTTTCTCTGAACTGACTTAGCCAAGTGTCTGCTCTAACTGGATTCAACCAGGACAGAAAGGAAAATCCCAGGTTGGCTTAGTCAGAAAGGACTCAGATGAGCCTTTAGCAAAGTTTCAGTCAAAGCAGGGATTCTTTATCATAGGCAATGGCTAAAAGTTATGCTTTTAATGAGCATTTTAAACATGGGACTAAAAACATCATATATTAGCAATTTTTTTAAAAAATCAGCAGTCTCTATATTATAATTTAATCTTGTTTAAAATAGACCTTCCAGAAAACAAAATCACAACAATTTTGTTTAAAGATTATAGCTGGCTTTTATTTGTGATCAGGCAACACTACATTACATAAAGTAGAAAAGTTCCGGAGAGTTGAGTTGAAGAATTTGGTTTTCTAGACAAAAAGGTCTAAAGAAAGTGTCAACAAAACCAAAAAGTGTATTGGTTATTTCAAAGTTACTCTCATTTTCAGGTGGGGACAGGCAGGCAGAATAATAGGGAAATAACTGAGAAACTAACATCAGGTTACTTCAGCTCAATTCTTGTATTTAAGGATTAGACCAAAGGAATTTTATTATCATACCAATGGAAACTAGCCCACTTAGAAAACTCAGCTGTTAATCTCTCTCCTGATTTCTTGCAAGATCAGATAAACAGTTTAGTTTGTTCTTGGTGACAGTACCCTTTAACATGAGAGACACCATGTTGATATTTTCTATCCAGTATACATTGTATATTAGCTCAATCAAGGATATTACCATACATATTATCATCAATGAATAATTTTCTATTTCTTGTTTCTTATATAATTTGTCCCTCCCACCCCCACTTCTCACTCTCTGCCAACTCCCTGCCTTCTCCCTCCCATACTGTCTCTGGTATGTACAGTTGTTTTCCATGCCTTTTTCCCCCCCACATTTTATTGACTCACTAAAGATCTTAATTAATTTGAAGACTTGCAATAGCAAGCACAATTGATATATATATATACTTATGAACGCATGTCTGACTTTAGTCATAAACCTCAGTGAACATACTATAAAGTAGCACCTTGCTGGGGCAATATAGCTTACTGCAGTCATTAAATAGGAAAAGCTAGTCATTAATCGATTTCCCTGTTAAATACACACCATGTAAAATATAACACATGACACGTAAATACCAGCTGTTCATTAAACCACCCACATTAAGATAAACATGATATTGCCTGATCAATAAAACCCTGGACAAAATATATGTTGGAAACTGTGAAGATCTTTACTTATTAAACTATTTTTCTTTCACTGTATTTGAAACCAGTGTATTCATTTAAGTCTCATGAACTTGAAAAGCATTTAAATTAATGTGTATGAGTGTTCTTTTTCATAAACCAAACTGAATGGAATTTCTTAAGGCCTTTTATCGCATAGACATAGAATATACTAATAACATGTATGTATCACACACACACACACACACACACACAAAGATCTCATTGTCTTCTGAAAAGTCCTTTATACTTTTTTTTTAATAATATAAAAACAAGATGCCAGGGCTGGCAGGTGGCATGGTGGTTAAGGGCACTGGACTCCCACATTTTGAGTCCCAGACCTGGCGACTTGCTTTCTCACTTTCCCTTTCTCAATCTTTCTCTCTCTCACTCTGTCCCTCTCTGGGCAAATTAAAATAAATAAATAAATAAATAAAGTTAAATAAAATAATTCTTTTTAAAAAATGCCAAAATATATCAACTTTAAACTTACATTTAATATGGACAAGCAGTTGGTATACTGGCTATGTCACTGGACTCCCATATAGTCGACCGCGGTTTGAGTTTTGGACCCACTGGCTTAAACTCATGCCATGCGCGTGTGCGTGCGTGTCCAAGATCCCGAGAGGAGAATGGAGGAGAAGGCATTGCAGTGTGGCCATCTTCCCTCGGGGGGTGATTTCTCGCTTTCTGTCTCTCTCTGTCTTTCTGATGAGCACACACGCCCTATAGCAAAAACCTCTCAAAAAATCTCATCTGAATTTATTTTTAACCTAATTTTGCTGCTTCCACCACTATTTAGTGCTAGTTTCTGTCTGATCCAGTCAGACAAACAGATGCAATCCAGTTAATTATCAAATCTAATCCAGTCCCAGATCTAATCCAGTTCTTGTTGCAACTCCGAACCTAGTTCAGACCAAAATTTGCTCAAATAAACTCAGACATCTCTAAACACAAATTTGTGGAGCTCAAACCTAAGGGAGAACTAATCCACAGTGGCTGTAAGAGAGCAATGGATGACAAAGGGTCCCACAGGTACCTCGCTTGGACTCCCCATGCTCCTGGAGGTCACTGGAAGCTCGACTTCAGATCCTGCTTCTGACGCCAAAACTGTTGGAAGGAAAAGAAAGAAAGAACAGGAATCAGCAGATGGCATAATGGTTACATTGTGGGATTCCTACATAGCTGACCACGGTTTAAGTCCTAGACACAGCAGCTTAAAACACTCTGGGCACGTGTGCATGCATGCCCCAAATCCCAAGAGGAAAATGGAGGAGAAGGGATTGTGGTGTGGCCATCACCACACCCCAAGGGGGGTGATTTCTCACTTTTTGTTTTTCCTTCTCTCTCTGTCTCTCTAGCAAGCACATGCCCCCTGTAGAAAACATCTCACTAAAAAAAGAAAAAAAGAAAAAAAAAGAAAAGAAAAATAAGGCAATTTAGTAGAGGTTAATTAAGCAAATCTTAACATGATTCTAATGGGGCAGTTTGCCACACCAACTTCCAAGTAATTCCAGGTAGCCTGTGGTCAATTCAGTATTTTAAGTTCTGGAAAGGGAAAGTAATATACAAAAATGGAAATGAAGGAATGAGGTAGAGAAATCATTGGATTGGTTACAGCTGGATGGTAGGCTGCACAAACAGCCTAAAAGGTGAGTTTTCTGTGATTGACTGAAGTGTGACTAATGTGATTGACTATAATTTAGCAACCAGCTCAGGAAAACAGCCTAATATGTACAATTTCAGCTTATCCATAGGAATCCAAATGGAGGAGCATAGTAGCCATTTTAGGCTAAAATAAATAGTTTAGTTTAACACACTAAAGGCAGAAATTGTGGGCCCATGGCAACATCCAATCACAATCTTCTTTTATCTTTCTTGAGTCACCGATTGTCAAGTTTCTCCTCCCATAAGTGGACAAAAATAAAATCTCCTAACAACCCAGAAAACTCCTCTCCATGAACGTACAAAACAAAGAAAACAGTTTTGTTGTTCTGTTATTATAAATGAGCATTCAGCCAGGCTAGGACAAGCATCACAGGTAAACTGCTAATGAAATTACAAAGACAGAAAGAAAGCTCACCCCTTACATAGCCAAGCAGATAGAATCCTGACCACATGTTGTCAAAGTAATGATAACCAGTCCTCATATAAGAAGGTTTAACAACAGGATTTGCCTCACAGGTTCTTAGATCCTAATCCTAAATTCTCCTGGTAACTGGGGTAGCCATTTGTGTAGTAAATGACCTTTATCCCAAAGGAAAAGAAAAAATCAAACTCTCTATAATAGGCAGGCAGAGCTTGGGACAAGGAACCAAGGGAGAGAGGACACTGTCTTGTTTGATGTTTACATTTCAAAGCAATGCCTGCCAAGTCCTTAAGAAAATAGTCCTAAATCATAATCCTTGCAAGAAGCTTAGTTAGCTTTTTTTTTTTTAATTTTACATATATATATATATATAAAGAGCCTAAGTAAGGATTTGCAAATGCAAACATTGCCAAGGAAATGCTCTAAGAAAAGAGTAAGCAAGGGACCTAGAGAAAGATCGGGATGGCTTGTGATTTCTTTCCCGAGACAATGATCTCTCTCTTCTCCTGTCTCTGGAAAGGGACCTACTCCGGCTACGAGAGAAGCTTCTCCTTCTTGGAGATCTGCGGCGTGGTGGAGAACTCCTTCTCTGGTAATCATCCCAAGGGCGACGACCCCAAGAGGGAGGTGGGCCACGATTTCGACTTCTTTTTTCACCATTCGACAGTTCTCTCTCACACAGCAGCCACACAGTGTTCTTCCATCTAACTCTTGGACAGCATCAGCTGCATCTCGGGGATCTTCAAATTCAACAAAAGCAAAGCCGGGAGGGTTTCTAGCAACCCACACACTTCGGCGTGGTCCATAATAGCCAAAAGCCCGTTCCAATTCAGTCTTCTCGCCGTTGTTTCCAAGATTACCCACATAAACCTTACAGTCCAATGGACAGGAGTCATGATACATCCCGATCTTTCTCTAGGTCTCTTAGCCAATCTAGGTCAAATGAAAGGAAATAGAAGACCAGTTTACAAGAGAAGTGCTGTACAGGAAATCACTTCATTTGACAGGAGTATGTACAGAAAATTCAAGTTTTGTTTGAGACTTCATGAGCTTGGTGCATTTTAAGATGTTCAGCTGTTCACATTTGTTTGTCTCTTTAAGCAATGACACATAAAGATGTAATTCTCTATGATTTGAAATGGATCATATGAGGCATGTAATACCAAGAATTGTTACTTTACAATGTTCCCTTAAGCATAATTACATTTGTTTTGAACCTTAGTCTTGTATATAGACTGATAATAAATCTTTAAATCCTACCCAACTAAAGTGTGGTATTTTAATACAGAAACTGGCAGAAAGTGAACTGAGATACACATTTTTCCTATAATTGGGCTCTAGTTGAGCAGACAGTCTTGTAAAGCTGCCATGAACACAAGCCAGTAAAAAATACGAGATGCACCATTAAACGAGGCTTTTGAAAAAATTCAGCTGGTTTTCACCTTGGGCGGAGGTTGCCTAGTTGATACAGAAACTCTTTCAAGAAGTTTTATCTTGAGATCTTTAAATGATATATATGAACACATTGCTGTAACGTTCTTTACTGAAATTCGAATTTTCAAAATACCAGTGTCCTGCCAACTTAAGGGTACATTGTAGAGCCGAACTTTGAGTTACTGTGCAAGTTTTTTTTTTCCTTCCATGCTGTCATTTATAATATGTTTTGTGAAAATCCTTGGGATTAAAGTTTTGGTTACAAATTGTTGGTTAACTTGGAAGCCAGTTTTCCTTGCAAACTCAAATCTGTGAGCTTGGTACCAAATCCAGGTATATAACATTCCTATCGGAAGCCATACTTATATTTTCTTGTAAAGTGCTTTCGAATTAATAAAATATTAGCATAATTGTGTAATAGTCAGTTGAACCCACTGTTAACCATTGTTCTTATCCCATGGAAGGCAGTTGGTTTTACAGTTATTGTTTTATAAGAAACAAAAATCAGGCACTATGGATTAGTCTTTTGAGAAGGGAATATTTGGTTGTTACCTAGGTAGTTGTTAATAAGTTACATTTTTATAGGAGTAGAAGCCAGTTCAGGGTCCATGTGATTAGTGACCATTTTAATTAAAATGCAGCAGCAACCTAGTACATTGTAACCCAAAAGTAAACTGCCATTAAAAAATGGCTTTTATCTTTAGCATGAAAACTTTCCACAAAGTTTTAAGAATTGCTTCCATCTTATAATTTGAGATGTTGCATGGATAAATTCTAAATTGATCCATCATGATGTAAAATTCACAATATGGTTCAAATGTAATAGTGTAGAATTGAATATGGAGGCATGCATAACCTTCCTCTTAGAAGTTGGGAAAGCTGTAATTCAAACTTTTGTGCAATTAGATTAAATCATAATGTAACAGTAAAAAAAAAAAGAGTAGGCAAGGAAGGGCTCTATCACTTGGCACCAAGAAAAACAGCATTTTAAATTTATGCTTACATTTATCCACTGGAAGCTTAAGCAAGCATGATTTCTAAACAGAAAGACTCTGAGGAACAGAATTACACTAGACACTTAACTGATATTTTAAGTAGAAGTGTTCATTCTGACTTATCACAGAGTCTGTGAGGAATTAATAACCCTAAGTACTTTTATTTTTTTGGAGAGGGTTTTGCGATAAGGGCATGTGCTCGCTGGAAAGACAGAGACAGAAAGTGACAAATCATCCCCCCGGGGGGATGGCCACACCACAATCCCTTCTCCTCCATTCTCCTCTTGGGATCTCGGGCACACATGCACACACATCCGGCATGAGTTTAAGCCACCAGGTCCAGAACTCGAACCGCAGTCGACTACATAGGAAT
Source organism: Tupaia belangeri chinensis (assembly GCF_000334495.1). Taxonomy (NCBI): domain Eukaryota; kingdom Metazoa; phylum Chordata; class Mammalia; order Scandentia; family Tupaiidae; genus Tupaia; species Tupaia belangeri. The sequence continues at coordinate 454,137 of NW_006160115.1, read as the reverse complement.
CAGCGACATAGCCATTACGCTAACTGCTAGTCCCACCCTAAGTACTTTTAAAAGAAATTTTTCAATCCTAAGCACTTAACTTGCTGCCCATTAGTACAAGACCCAGAAATAAGTGTCTTATTGGTCTGCCCAGTCTGAAGCTATAGAATCATGAAAATCAGAAACTATTGTTAACGTCAAAGATAAACAAAGCTGGACACTAGTTAAGCAGTGAGGACAGAATTTAGTCAGTAACCTGAGCTCTACTTTGATTTGTACACAGCTGGCTCAGTGCTTTAAAGAGACAGTGAAGGAGCCAGGAGAAGGAAGGTCATGGACATTGAAAATTACAAAGAGCAGGAAAGAAACATCAGTGTGATTAGTCCATCTGGGTTTGCTAACTGGTGCTTATCCAAGTTAGGGTCTGCCCTCCGTAGAGGTTGGGAAACAGAAACCTCGCTTTAGGTGTTGGCTAGAACAGAGAATAAATTCTTGGGCAGCCTTGTGTTTCCTCAGGAAGACACCGTTATGGAGGCAAGGGTCATTGGAGGTTACAACAACATTGAGCTGTGTTGGTTCAAGTTCTTATAGACCAAAACTGGGGCATAGTTGAGGAAAGGCTCTGATAGCTTTGGATCAAAAGGAGGATCTTGGTCACAGTGCAGAGAACAGCTTGTAACTTGTTTGATTGGCCTGAAAAGCCCTTATCAGAGGTGGCTCCACCACTGCCTGATGTGCCTCTAGAGTATTTTCATCACATTTAGCTTGGGCCTCATGCTTTTTACCCACACAAAAAATAAATATAGCCTTTTAATCTGTCTTCATGTTGAGGATGAGAATGAGATTCATTTATGAATCTAGAGAATAAGATTCATTTATGCAGTTTCCTTTGTAATACATTCTGTCACAAAGGAAACATGAGGTTAGTATGTTTTGTTCATGTGTATGAGTTTATTGCTTTGTTTTGTTTTATTTTTTATTGTGGAGAAGAGTCAGTTAGTTTAACAACAGGAATGGAGGTGCAATAAGTCACATTGAATCTCGTAGTCTAAAGAAGTTATTTCAGACCTTCTCTAGAGTCTAAGAGTTGTGATATTTCCTGCTCTCTACCACAGAACATTCCTCTTTTCCTTCCTTTAAGATCTTATTCCATTCCTTTCCTATTTTTCTGGATGTGGTACACTTTTCTCCTACCTGCCTCTCTCCCTCTTTCATTTCTCAGAAAAGTCAGGACTGAACAGTAACCACAGGTTCCTGAGTTCTTAATACATTGGTAAGACCCGCTCTCCTCTCAGAGCACATTCCACCATCGGCAGTATCCTTTCATCTGCAGGTAAGGAACTCCTTGCAGGTTTTCTCTATCAGAGACCACTGTATGGGATGAAAGAGGAAACTTTTTCTTTCTTGTACCAAGTGAGTTACCCCAAAGGAAGAAAGGGTACCCCTGCCCTCCAATATCAAGTACCATCTGAGAAAAGGCAGGATTATTTTAAACATTTTGCTGTAAGAGAAGAACAATATTCATGTACAAAAAAATAAGAAGAGTTGAATGAGGCCCAAAAATCTCTGAAAGGAGATTTGACCAGTAAAAGGACTGAGTTCATACATATCTCCTCAATCTCAAGAAAAGGTGACCCAGGATTATGAGAGAAGCACTAACCTTGCTTGGGAATAGAGTATCAAGCACCATTGTTTCTCTCTTAATAAGTGGGTATCCATGGTGAACAGCCAAGAGAAATGCTGCCAAAGTAGCTGGGACACCCCACTTCACTCCAACTTCATGCTTCTGCAAGACAGAGCAGGGAAAAGCTCTGCCCAGCTAAGTGACCAGCCTTGTGGTCACAGCAGGCTGGCATGGTGACCACAGGGAAAGATTGTGAGCTACTGTTCCTCACGTGCAGGCGGCAGCTCTTAGGAGGCATTTCAACCATGTAGCAGGAGCTAACCTGTAAAGAAGAGATTATGCTGATTGTTTAAACAGAGACTATGTAATAAAAAATGAGAGTATCCTGGAAGCACATCAGGAAACAATGAAGTAACCCACAGATGAGTAGAAACAGGAAACCACTCTCTACCTATGCTAGAGAAACAAAGGGAACAGGCAATCCCAAAGCCCAGAGCCAGGGTCCCCTGGCAAGACCTGCAACAATGGTGAGTCTCATATGCAGGAGCCAGAACTGTTGGAGAGACAAAAGCTGCTGCTGCATCTCTTGAGAAGGAAAATCACCCAATAGCTCTCTCCCTTTCTCATCTCTGATTGATTCCCCCTCAATGGCCAAACCCAGCAGGATGCCAGTCACAGGGAGCTCAGGGTTCAAGTCAGAAGAATCCAACCCTTTTGGACTACTATAGGATGAGGAAAAGAAAGAAAGATGTTGAACACAGTGTAATGCCAATCAATCAGGCTGATCTTGACTTTCATCCTAAATTCAGTATTAAAAAATAGCCTTCTAGTGTAGTCCATGCTGATGGGGCCAGGACATTGCATTATGTAAGTGTCAGGGTGTTGCTAACTGAGGTGGGTAATTAGAATATGTTAAAACATATCTGGCCATGGAGAAATTTTTTAATTCCACAAAGGCTTCTTTAGCATTCATGACTCAAGCCACCTTTGCCAGAGGTAAGGATTAAGACAGGTGGGGCTACATTCCCAGCCAGAATTCAATGTAAAAACTATTTCTCTTATGAGCAAAGCACTGTTCTTGGCTTTTGTTTGTTTGTTTTTAAATCAAGCATTCAATCACAAATTTAAGAGTTACAGATCACTTTTGCAGTCTCAAATCTTTCTTTGGGAATAAAATGATAACAGCCTTCTTTGAAACAATGGCATGGGAATGGTTTTTGCTGGATCTGGAAGCTCCTGATCTAGGGATAAACTCCTTCCTAAAAAGTAGCCTTGAAGAATAAGTAAGGGTCTCCTAAGTCTCTGAGGCACTGGATTGTGCCACAGAAAAATACTGGGAATTGAAGTGCCAAGGGCACCGCCATCTGCAGGTTGTAACACACTTGGTCAGGGCAGCCCAACAGATTGAGTACTTGGTTTTCAAAGATTGCAGTTTGATCTCATCTAGGACTCTACTCTTCACCAAGGTCTTTCTAAGAATTCACACCATGGGATTTGTGCTTGTTGAAAGATATGCCACAAAATAAAGGCTCTGACTTCAGACAACTGAGCTGTCCCTTTAATACCAAAAGGTTACCCACTTTCAGCACCCTGAGTTTTCTCCTCTCCCAGACCCTGCCACTATACACCCATGAACTGTCGAAAGTCAACAAAAGTACCTGAAAGTAACCAGAAGACAACAAAAGTACCTGAAAGTAACCAGGAGACAATCAAGACTTGAGGCAACCCCCCACCCCGCGTTCCTAGCCCCAGAGCACCACCCAGATGAATGCAGAATTTCCAGAGCACCTAAACCTATCTCTGTTCCTGCTCTTCAAACCACAGGAAGGTTAGATGAATGCTGGAATAATAGGAATAGTTAACAGTAACAATGGGGGTACCAGCAGTTAGCGTAATGGCTATGTCGCTGGACTCCCATGTAGTCGACCACGGTTCACATCCCAGACCCGGCAGCTTAAAACTCACACCGGGGATGTGTGTGTGCGTGCCCAAGATCCTGAGAGGAGAATGGAGAAGGGATTGCGGCGTGGCCATCCCCCCTGGGGTGTGATTTCTCACTTTCAGTCTCTCTCTCTCTCTCTCTCTCTCTCTGTCTGGCGAGCACTCGCGTACTATCGCAAAAAAAGAAAAACAATAACAATGGGCAAATACTGATATTTTCAGCAGCTTTACGATGAATGCTGGAATAATAGGAATAGTTAACAGTAACAATGGGGGTACCAGCAGTTAGCGTAATGGCTATGTCGCTGGACTCCCATGTAGTCGACCACGGTTCACATCCCAGACCCGGCAGCTTAAAACTCACACCGGGGATGTGTGTGTGCGTGCCCAAGATCCTGAGAGGAGAATGGAGAAGGGATTGCGGCGTGGCCATCCCCCCTGGGGTGTGATTTCTCACTTTCAGTCTCTCTCTCTCTCTCTCTCTCTCTCTCTGTCTGGCGAGCACTCGCGTACTATCGCAAAAAAAGAAAAACAATAACAATGGGCAAATACTGATATTTTCAGCAGCTTTACTGAGGTAGAATTGACACAGCATGCAATTTAAACATGTAGTTCAATGAGCTTTAGAAAATATATGGAGTTCTGCAATCATCACCATAATCCACCTCAGAATGTTTCCATCACCTCCAGAAAGTGCTCTTGTGCCCATCTACAGGCAATTTCTGCTCCCAACTCCAGCCCTTGGCAACCCTTAACTCACTTTCTATAGAAAGAGTTGCCTCTTCCAGAAATTTCATAAAGATGGAGGCACACAATATGTAGTCTTTTTGGTTTTCTCTGCTTCCACTGGGAAAAACATTTCTGAAGTTGATCTTTGTTGCTGCATGTACCAACAGCTCGCTCCCTTTTACTGTTAGCAATACCTACGATATAGGTGTACCACAACTGGCTACTCCATTCACCGAGTGGCAGTTGGGTTGTTGCAGTGAACATCGTGTACATCTGTGTGAGAACCTAAGATTTCATTTCTCTTAGGTGGATGCCTAGGGATGTAGTTTCTAGGACTAGGATAAATCTATGAGGGAACTTCAAAAAGTACCAAAAAATTTGAAAGCCATGCCTGGTTCTTTTCATAATATACATTTTCCATAGACTATATGAAGCATCCTCATACACCTAACTCATTAGGAAACTCCCAAACTGTTTTCCAAAGCAACTACACCATCAACATTCCCACCAGAAATGTATGTTATATTTGATGAGTCTTTTGCCCAGCTCCAGGCCACAGTGAGCAGCCTGATCCTGTTTTGATTTTGGTTTTCATTTTCATTTTGTGGGGGGAAGGAGGTTTTTGTTTGTTTGGTTTTTTTTTTTCTGTGTTTGATTTGTTCTATTATCTGTGTCCATTGGCATTTCTAGATTAAGAGTCTCACAGCACCCAGACCAAGCTTTACAAGAGACATAAAGAAATCCCAGAGAACTTACTGCCCTGTTGTCTCTGAAGTCCTAAGGGTTAGGCCCCAGACAGTTCTCTTTCTCTTCTCAATCTTTTAGGGTATTCTGATGTCTTTAGGTATAATAAGCAGTGAGGAACATTAAAATGTGACACTCCTCCTTTTCTAGAACCAGAGCATGACTGACAATGCTCAGGGGCTCGTACTTCCTCTATCTTCAGGCCATGTGATCTGTAGACTCATTTTCCTGATATGTGAAGTGGGGATGTTGGAAAGGTGGAATAAGTGCATGTAAGATCTTCAGAATTGTTCTGAGATGTGGTAAACATACAAGGTCATTGTTATTGGGACCAGCAGTTAGCATAATGGCTATGTCACTGGACTCCCATATAGTCGACAATGGTTCAAGTCCCAGATCTGGTGGCTTAAACTCATGCCAGGTGTGTGTGTGTGCATGCCCAAGATCCTGAGAAGAGAATGGAGAAGAAGGGATTGCAGCTTGGCCATCCCCCACTGGGGGGTGATTTCTCAATTTCTGTCTCTCTGTCTCTCTGTCTTTCTGGCAAGTGCATGCACCCTATAGCAAAAACCTCTCCAAAAAAAAAAGGTCATTGTTATTACTGTTGTCTCTTGTACACTACTGTCTTCTGCCTCCTGTCAATGAAGGTCACCAGGATAGTTGCTATTCTTGGATCTGTTGTTCAGACTCTTACTATGCTGCCTGCACAGTAACTGCACGTGATCTATGCCTAGAGCTACACAGTTCACAAGCAATGCCCCAAATAAGGTACATTCTCATTGGTATTTAGTTCTTTTCCTCTGCTTAATCATACTCTTCTCATTATGGTGGCTGGAAACCTGTGGTTGTCTTAAAATCATACACTGTTAGAATTTAAAAGGACCTGAATGTTTATCCAGAATTAAACACTTAAAAATAATAGAGATGATAGCTAACATTTATTCAATGGTTAGTATGTGCCATGCATATTAATTCACAATGCTGTCATTAAGCAGAATCTGTCATTACTGTCATTTTATAGACAAGGAATTTCCCTGGATTGCCAGAAGGTCCCTGACTCAGTGGGGTTTGTTTCTCCTGAGCTTTTAAAAGTAGGGCTGGTCTTGTAGCCCAGTGGTCAAGGAAAGCTGGATCCCACATAGCTGATTATGGTTCAAGTCCTTGTCCTAGTGGCTTGAAAATCATGCTTGGCATGTATGTGTACCCCAAATCCTGACAGGATGGAAAAATGAAAGAGGAGGTATCGCAGCATGGTCATACCCCATTTGGGGATGCTTTCTCCTTCTCCCTCTCTCTATTTCTCTCTGATAAGTGCACCCGCTCTCTGCCAATTTTCGTTTAATAAAACTGAAGTGAGTATACCACAGCAGTGTTTATTGTCATCTTTAGCTCACAATGGGCTGCCTTAATTGACCTACACATGATTTCAATTATTATTCATTTATTCACTTTATTTTTTTATATTCACTTACTTTAATAACTATATATATATATATATATATATATAATTTTATAAGTACAATAGAGCATTCTGTAGTATATCAAAGTTTTTATATAATGTCAGACCAACCAGCTTGCTTATAAATCATTAATCACTTTCATTATTTGTAATCTGTTTAGTTTTACAGAGAAAATAAATATACTGCACACATTTAAAAAGTATTCTCGCCGGACACCAGGCGGACTGAGGCTGCAGGCCCGACCCTACCGCAACTCCACGCATCCCCACTGTCCTTCCTCCTTGGACCCCAGGTTGGTTGCCTGGGACTTTAAGGCGAACCCACACCCCTCCCCACCCGAAACCCGGATCGAGCCGGCC
>NW_006160115.1:432984-442006 GCF_000334495.1 Tupaia belangeri chinensis | reverse complement strand
GCACTCTATGATAGAGAGCAAAAAATCAGAGGACATAAAAGCAGTGAAGGTACTTAATGAGAATAGGACAGTGTGGAATGGGGTAAGTGAAGAAAAGAGGATAGAGAAAGATAGCAAGTGAACAATAGAGAGACAGGATGTTAGTGAGAAACAGATAGGGCTTATTAACTGTTGATGATGACATGTATAGTATTCTCAACTGGGTTGGTCTGAGAAGTATTTCATGATGGGCAAAGTATTTTTACAAGCAAAACGAGAAATAGCAATTGACTTTTATAAAAATAATTAGAATAATAAAAATAATGATTGGGGAAAACAGAAAATATATGGAATGTTGAAGTGGGGAGATTAATGTCTCTGTACTGACTGACATGCATGGCATTCTCTTTTGAAAAAACAATGTAATACACTGTAAAATTATATGTAATCCAATGTAATATAAAGAAGATTATGATGATAATAAAAATAAAAAATATATATATAAAAAAAAAGAAAAAAAAAGTATTCTCCATTTAGCTTTGTGTTAATACTTAAAATACATATTTCTATTCCAACATGACATTTAAAAATTATTCAAATCTAACAGCAGCAAAAATATAATTCTGCAATTACAAAAGAGCTAAACTGGAATCCATAATTAACTTATTCTCATGTTTACAAGTGTGATTATGAAATAAATAGTACTCTGAGGCCCCACTGCAAGCGTTCTAGGTTTGGTTTAAACACACATACATGTCAGTTAAAAAAGACTTTACAGATTATAGTCCATGCACTTTTTCAAAACAGTTCTCCAGGAGCCAACCAGCCCTAAAACCTGAAGTACTCAACCAATCCTCAAGGCACACAGAAAAATGTTGAATTAACTGGGGTAAATGAGACTCCTACATAATACCCAAAGCAGGAGGTGTTCTGCAGCGAGCTGGGAGTACATCCAGGTTAGTCTGTGGTCTTCTTTAGAACTAGTTTCATCATCAGGGTTTAAGAAGATGGAGATTTTAACACTACAGAGTACATTTGGATGACAGGTTTCTTTTGTGTTAACCTGACTTTCCTGGTCACTAATCATTTTGGTCACCAGGCAAATCGAGGCTGTGAGATAGGAAGCCAATATTCAAAATACCTTATCCGAGCCCATCGAACGATGTTTTTGACACGAACACGTAACCTCAGTATGAGATGTCTAACTAAAGCAAACACATCCGACCAGACCAAGACGCCATCTCCTCTTCTAGGGCTTAGGTTTCGCCCAGTATTCCCGATACAAGGAGTAGCCCATACCAACAGTCATTGCTCCCACCACAAAGCCTTGGGCTGCCATGCGCATGTGGATCAGGTGGACGGACATTCTGGTATTTCCCCGGCTCTTCAGTTTGTATAGTCCACATGCAACAATTGCTGCAAAATCTGCCATTCCAATGGGGACAAATGGTGCCTCTTTAGCTTTTTGGATGAATTTGGATCCCTGATCTTCATCATATGAAGAGAGAGAAACGTCATTGTTGGTTGACATGGTGACTGAAGAATCCTCAGGAGAGTTTCTATTAGGTTCAGCGCGACAGAACCCCACATGCTCCCACTAGCTTCTGACCAAGGTCCTCGTGCGGAGCCCATTTATTCACTTTAAAAGTAGTGTAGTGAATAACTGAATCCCAGTGTTTAGCTAAGTAGATGGCTTTATCATTTTATGTCCACAGAGGGTTAATAGAATTTTAGGGGCACCGTTTCTTTTGTGGACCCAAAGTTAGAACCCAGGTTGCCCAAGTTCTGACCTGGTATTCTTTACTCTTCCATTGTCTTCTTAACTTTTCTGCTTTCTTCCTTCATTTTCCTCTCTCCTGCCTGTTGGGCCCTGACTGTCATTCTCACTCACTCTCTAGAGGTGGTGAGGAGTGAGCTGTGAACAGCCTGGAAGGTTGGAGATGTGAATGGGCAGCACTCACCAGTCAACATCCCGAAGCCCAGAGAATAAATCTGTTCCAATGTTCCTCAAAGAGTTCATACATAATCTGTATCAGATTCTCAAGTTGTGCCTGTTAAATTCTTCCAGGACTGAGAGTGAATTCTGATCCTATAAATTACTCCGTCTGTGGGACTCTGCTTTAGCAGCATAGAGTGGACTAAGGTACAGAGAAAGGATGTAAAACAAGAAGGGCATTCTTAATCAATGAGGCCCTGAAAGAAGCGTGAACATGAGATTTAAACCATGCATGCTAACTGCTAGGGAGTCAAAAGAGCTGATTCCAGTGTTCTGGACTATAGCAGGAAAGATTGTAGTTATGGAAACTCAACCATCCAGTAATGCATAGACAATAAAACTTCATGCTAAAACGGTTAACCAATGTCAATTATGTAAATCACTGGGAAATAATTCTGTAACTTTTCTTTTTGCAAGTTTTCTCTTTCCACTTTCTTCCCTTTGTTTCCTTTCCCTGTAAAAGACAACCCCAAATGCCATCATTTTGGAGCATTGGTTACAAGCTTCTTAACATTGCTCTCGGGTAGCTATCCTCAGGTTCAGTCATAAATAAATTTTTTATTGTTTGTTCGACAAGTTTGGGTCAGATTTCTTGATTTCAGGTTGCATTTATATCCCTTGAAGGAGCACAATGTTTTGGAGATAACTCTTCTCTTTACTTGGGGAGAATGTTAACTCCCAAAATACCTTTGGATGATGGATGAGGGCTCCCTCTTACGTGTTCCCTCAGCTAATCATGCTCATCTCTAAGTTGTAGTCCTTACCAGACTACCAAAATTACCTCCTGGCTTGTGTATATTTCTCACAAGACAGTGAAAGCCACGAAAGCAGGTACTACACATTACGCATTGTGGAATTCCCAGCCCCTTAACACAATCCCGGACTCAGTGAAACTCAGTCAGTGTGTGCTACACGCCATTATTCAGTTATCACCTGGCCTGCATCCTCCAAGGGATATGAATAGCTTTAAGTGTTTCTTAGTAAAACATTAATTTATCCTTGCTCTGTCTTCGATTCATTGTCAGAATTCCTGTCACGAAGTTCTAATATCAGAGCCAAAAGACCACAGCCAGAACTGACAGAAAAATGCATTGTGAGAAAAAAAAAAGAGAGAGAGAGAGAGAAAGAGTTTAAGTGAAACAAACATTTTCATTCTAAAGTAAGCAGAGATGAAATATTGACAATATTTTTAAGTATTTGAGGTTTTCTTACGTAGTGCCACAATCTGTTGTTCATCTACACTAAGAAAAGGTTAAGAAGGATATATTTAGTGAGAAGAATTTCATCAAGACACAATGAAAATGGTTCTGGCCAAGGACAGTGAAGGATCGAAGAGTTGGTTGACCCCCTCACTCACACCTAACTCTGTGGAAAACTGAGAAAAAATTCCTTCCCAGGGACATAAAGACAGTAAACGACTAGGAAACTCAGGGTAAATAGTGTATTGGATAGATAAGCTGTGTTCGCTCCACCATCTTTATCACCTGTATTTGCTGAAACAAAGGAAAATGAACTTCAAAGATAAGATTCAGCACATAAGGACTCCAGCAAATTTTAGTCACTGCTTCCCTCTAGTGTCAAGATTTGATATTACATCAACCTAAGGTATTGCCTTTAAACAGACATGTGTGAAAAGACCTTACAGGTCATTTCAAAACTCCCTTCAACTAGCTTTTTTTCATAGACAAAATGTCATGCATTTTTCCCATGACCACACGGTTAGGGACATGGCTCGTATTACTGTCTTCCACCTCTTGCTTCCTCACCGTTTCTCAGACAGGCAGGGTGTGCAGGGTCCTACAGAGGGCACATCAGATCCTCGAGTTTTCTCAAGTTCAACAAACTGTAAAGTAGGATGCTTGTCCCCTAGGAATCTGTCATCTAAAATAGAAAAGTAGGTCATGACCTAGCTCAATTAAAAAGGAACCCAAATTCAGGCAGCCCCTGTCCTTGAAATATACCCTGCATATGAAACCAGAAAATCAGGGTGGACAGAGACCAAGCAGTATGCAGTTTCATGTGCTGAACTAAGGATTTCTAACTTAATCCTGAGAAATGGTTGGGCATTAAAGGATCCTAAGCAAATTTAGAGAGGTCATTCTGGCTAACATGCGAAGACGGGCAGGAATGGAGAATAAGAGGCCAGCAAGGCTTTATTTTAGTAATATAGGAACTGAATGCTGAGGACTTGAAGACTCCTAATTTTCTAGCCTAGAGAATTAGGAGAGGGTGTACACAGCAGTAAATTACAATGCTCTGTGAGTCTGACTCACATGGGAGGGTTCCAGTTCACATTCAGAGACCTCCCTAAGTATATGAAGTGCATATGTGTGTGTGCCCATTGGTTTTGGCCTAGATGGGGCTGAGGATGGATTGTGCCATCAGACACTTGGGAGCCTAGCTTTCTCTCTTGTCACTCCTCTCTCATTCTCTCTCACTCCCTGATGAAATTAAATAAACTTACAACAAAGAACTCAGGTTGACAATATTATTGTCCAGCTATATGGAGGACATAGGAGAAGGAGCAAGAAAGTTTGTGAGGTCAGAAATACAATCAGTGCAAGTGTGGACATACTGACCTTGAAGGCCCTACAGGACATCCAAATGGAAAGCTAAGTTGAATGTCTCTTATTCAAATTACCTGGGACCAGAAGTGTTTCAGAGTTCAGGATTTTTTGCATTCTGGAATATTTGCAAATGCATGAGATAGGTGGGAATGAGACTTAAGTCTACACGTACAATTCTTATCTTTTTCATATATACCCCACATGCATAGCCCGAGATAATTTTATAAAATGTTGTCGTGTTGCAGCATCTTGCCTGCAATCTGTCACATAAGGTCAGGTGAGGGATTTTCCACTTGTGTCTTCTTGCCAGCATTCAGAAAGTTTCAGATTTCGGAGTATTTGAGATTTTAAGGTTAGGAATGCTTAACCTGTGATAGGCAACTAGATAGCCTGAGTTGAAACTTAGAGGCAAAAAGTAAAATTTAGTTACTAATGGCACCAAGATCTATAATGTAATTTTTAATTGTGTCATATTAATTATATAATAAATTATGAAAAAAGTAAATAATTGTATAAGTTAAACAAATTTAATAAATTAGATTAAAATAAGTTATGTAATACAATGTAAAACTGTAGTTCTGTAATGTCACATAAAAATGTAATTAAAAAAATTAAAGACTGGGCCAGCAGGCTGTGTGGTGGCGAAGGTGCTGGATTCCCACATGACAGACCGTAGTTTGAGTCTTGGTCTTGGTGGCTTGAAAACCACACCAGGCACATGTGCATGCATGCCCAAAATCCTAGGATGGCACATGACCATCCCCCCCTGAGGGGGATTTCTTACTTCCCCTCTTACTATCTCTCTTCTTCTTTCTCCAGGGAGCACATGCACCCTATGGAAACCCCCCAAAAAAATATATATATTACAAAATTTTGCACCAAGATAAATCCTCATTGGGAGCTGATGGATTTACCCAGGGAGGTTCTGTAGAATGAGAAGATAAGAGGACAGTAAGTAAGTACTCACAGCATGGGGTGAGCAGAGTCTACACTGGAGATGAAAAAGGGAAGTCTGAGGCATTAGAAGGCTCAGTAGAGTGAGGTCTCACATCATGGAAGAGAGGAGAGCAGTTCTGACAAAAATAGGCTAACCTCTGTCAGATGCTAAAAAGTCAAAAGTAACTCCAATCTGCTAACTGATGGGTATTTTAAGAGGCTATTGTTAAAAGACACCAAAGACCTATAGCAATAAGAGTTGCCCAAAGAAGAAAGGGAAGCCAAAAATTAAAAGGGAGTAGGAACATCAAGATTATTGAGGATATATCGTAAAGTAAGATCATCCTGTAGAAAAAAAAAGGTCTGACTATCCTCAAGGACAGAGCCACAGGCCCAGGAACACAGTGGCTTCTAGAACGTGGAAAAGGTAGGAAATAGCTTCACCAAAACAGCTTTGTGTTCCCTGGAACCATACCAGCCAACCCATTTTGGACTTCTGACCTCCAAAATGTTCAGATAATAGATTCGTGTCATTTGAGGCTATCAAATTTATGGCAATTTGTCACAGCACAATAGGGGACTAATACACCTGTATTTCAATACCATGTGTTTATTTTGCAATTATATGCATTTTATTTTCTGAATTTTAAAACATTACGGTAGGTCCAGCCATAGTGGCGCAGGAATGATGCAATGCTGAATCTATATGGAAGACTGAGGATTGGTTTTCACATCAACCTGTACGTGTTGGACCTGCTCATAATCCTGACTGGCTGAGAAGGACTGGGAGAGGATCACAGCATGGGAACCCTATTAAGGACTCTTCTCCCTCTCTCCCCTTTTCTCTCTCTCTCAAAATAAATAAACAATTTTTTTCATTATTATTATGAGACAGGTCCATAGACTAAATTGCCAAAGGCGTCTATGACATGCCCACATAAATAATAAACACTAACTCTAGAAAGTGAAGAATGGGATGAGATTCATGATAGGATGGAAATCTGGAATGAGGAGAGGATCACATATATAATCAGTAGGTAAGTTGTATACATTATGTGATTATTGTGTTTCTAAGTTGAAAGTTTCATTTTGAACCATATCCAGGTTTATTTACCTCAGTTACTACTTTAACTCATTCAGTTGTCTCAAAAAGCTGAAACATAGATATTAAAATGCCTATTTTCTGAATGAGGAAAATGGAGTCTGGGATACAGAAAGATTTTTCCCAAGACTCAATAGAAAAATAGCCAGGTATTCAGTCCCAAGTCTGTCTGACTCCACTACTGCCCATACTGCCTGCTTTCTTCATCACTTCCATTCCTGTGGTCTGGGGTTGATGCTGCTCTGCCTTCTCTTACTCCCTCCTACCCCTGAAACAACCGTTGCCTCACATTCACTGTCTCCTACCAAATGTACAAAATGTCAATTAGCTACTCCGAAAACCCAACTCTATGCCATGCTGATAGACAAAGGAGAGTGATCTCACCCCAAGCTTTTTATCTACATGAACAGTAAACAGCTGCTCAGTTCTCAAATCTCTTATGTGTGAGCTTCCATACATGGCTATTCACCAACCCTCTTTGAAAAAGTCACCTCTTGGCTTCTTCACATGTTCCTTGGAATATGATCCTTGGTCTTCTCTTCCCTCTATATTCTTTTATTTGTGTACTTTGTGCAATGCTGCAGATTTAATCCCTTCAGGAAGTGTGATAAGGCATAATTAGCTCACCCAAAATGTCAGTGACAAGGCTGAGATTGTAACCAGGGGACTCAGTGCTCGTTGCAAAATATCACACTATCCAGGACAATATCTTCAGACATCAGGCTGACCTCTTACTCACTGTGTGAGTTTGTGCAACTTTCGTAACTTTTCTGGACCTTCCATGCCTTTATGTTCAACAAATTGAACAGGCTACTTAACCTCCCTGGTTTTGTCAGCATCCTCTTCTACAAGTAGGGGTAATAGTAATGTATCCTAGGAGTATTGGGATGTTTAAGTAAATTGAGAAACAAAACCCGTTTAGCTCCTCATATAAACAGACCTCAGCAAATATTCACTTTATAATTATTGCTTCTCTGAGACATTCAAGTCCAGGAGTTAGACAATGACTCTCACCTGAAAAGAGCCTAGAGTTGTTTAAGGAAGAATAAAGATCTAATGGCAATCGTGTGGGCTGTAGAAAGATTAAACAAATGGTGTGAGAGCCCAGTAACAATTTTCCTTTGCAGGAGGACATGGAAACCATTAAAGGGGGTCCTTCTGAAGACCCAACCAGCCTAATTTCTATCTTTGGGATTATTTTGAGCTTGTCTCAGACTGGATTCTGGAAGGACCCAAGTAATGATCCCTTAGGGTAGTTCAAAGTTGAGGAAAGAAAGGTCAACTTGGAAACCACCTGGGGGCTTTGACCAATGCCCTGCAGCTAGTAGGACATTGTGAGGAGACCAAGGGATAAGGGTTGTGAAGGTCTGACATTAGCAGAACTTGGGAACTGCAGAGGGGAGATAGGAGGTTGGAGGATGTAAAGGATATCGCTCAGCCAAGAATAGCCCAGAACTATTCTATGGGTCTGGATCTACTTACTTGCTTTTGGATCTGGAATCGGTTCCTGGGTAAGAAAGCAAACAAAAACATCACCACCACTAACATCAGAGGTTACCTGGTCCTTGGTTCCCACTGTCCAACTCTCAGATTTAAAACTACTTTGCTGAAAAGATAATAACCATTTCAAGCAATATTGTAAGAGTTGATAACATTAAGCACCCCAAAGCCATTTTGCAAACTCTCTTAGTAACTGTCTCAAAATGGACTTCGTATCATTTTTTTCAGCTTTACTTTGAGATACCTGAGAAGTGTTAGAATGTACACCTCAACTACAAGCACAAACACTATTCAAAACTTCTCTCATCTTATTAACTGAAATTTGCTTATTCATTCATTCATCCATTCATTTATTCATTAAACACAAAATAAGTCTTCTACATCAGATGCTACATCAGAAGGTACATTGATGGGAGCTCCTGCCGGGCAAATAATGAAATATCAGTGCATCTTAAATTGGGATGGCCAAAAAGACTCTGAGACAGAGTGCCACTGAGGAAGGTCTTGAGGAAGTGTTCCTAGGAGGTACACTTGTAAGGAAATGGAAATGAGAAGGCATGACTCGGGGGAGGAAGAAGTTGACCCTTCAGTGCTGCAACTGAGGCCTCTGCTAACGCTATGGAGAGCTCTAGATTGAGTATGGTCCTTCCGAGTTGTCCCAGACTGAGGAAGGGGCTGTGCTTTGGATACCTGCACCAGCAGTCATCGGTAGTGAACCGCATTAGGAGAGTGCAGCATACTTGGGGAGGCTGTTTCCTGTTTCCAGAGGCAGTGCTTAGTAAGGGGCCCAGCTGTGAACTGACCTGCCATCCTGAGAATTTCTAGAATTATGGACAAAAAAGTCATCAAGTCACACTGGCCACACTCTCCCCTTTAAATGGCATGAAGGACTCACATTCCCTTCCATGGGCCAAATCCTTTCTTGTTCAGTCTTGGGGAACT
>NW_006160115.1:419233-432854 GCF_000334495.1 Tupaia belangeri chinensis | reverse complement strand
AAGAGTTTCCTTTTTACTATGTCTCTCAAGACAAATGAGAACTCAGAAATTATCTGGTCTAATGCTTCATCTTCGCTGAGAGTTTAATTAGCCAGAAGAGCATCTATTGCCTCATTTACTCTTTAACTGTGACCATTAAGAGTTAGAAAAGCAAACACAGCAGCAGACAAGGCAAATACATTGTAACCATTTGCTAAGGTTTAAGATGGGAGCCTCATTGCTGCCAGGTGTTGTAACTAGCCAGAACTGGTCTAGATGGTAGAGCCCTGGTGCTGACTGCTGCATGAAGGGCTCCTGTGCCAGGAGAACTGAGTGACCTAAGGCACACCCCCACTGTAGGTAGAGAGTGAGGATCCTGGCTACAACAGAGCAACCAAACAGTACCAGTTTCAACAGCTGACCAATCAGTGCTGCACATGTTTTAACCCTTCATTTGCATACATGCACTTGCTTCAAGACTTGAATTGGAATTTGTTATCTAAAAAGCCTATCCCCAACACATCTGGGGAGATCTCTTGAGCAAGTCTTCTCCCCATCTGCTGGATGATGTCACCCATAATAAACCTTGCTCTTCAAAAAACCTTGTGGGTCAGAGTTTGATTTTTCTGGTGGCAAATGACGGATTTGGTACAGTAACTGGCAGGTTTCAGGCAGCGAATTGTCAGCTAATCCTACCCAAGGGAGCAGGGTTGATAGGCCTTTAGTGTCTTACAGCAGGACCTCTGAAAAGAACCTAGAAGCTTAAACCAATGGCAGTTTCCAATCTCTCCCTCTCTTTGTTTTGCTGAAAGGCAGTCTGAACATGTTTCGTGCATAACTATTGGTTTCCGGCCACGTAAGTGCCACACCTGTACATCAGGGTTTGATGTGGATGAGTGGATGAGTGGGGGGGTGGGGGTGGGAATGAAAGACTGGGGGGAGAGAAAGAATTGTTTTCACAATGACGTGCAAATTGGTCAGTAGCACTCAGTGAGATGGAAGAATAAACAAAGACTGAAAGCTGCCACGTGAAATATTAACAGAAGTTAAAAGGGATGTCAGAAAAATAAACTAAATCCCACAGAAGAGAGATGACTTGCCCAAGGTCACACAGCTGATTAATGCTGGAACTCAGAGGAAAACTTAGATTTTCCTCTGTCCATTCTAAATTTCTATCTACCTCCCCAAAGGAAATGAAGAAAAGAGGATGACAAAGTAAGAAAAAAATACAAGCTAAGAAAAAAAAAGAGGAGAGAGAGAAAGAGAAAGGCACAAAAAATGAAACTGGGAAAGAGATGAAAACAAGCAAAGAAAAAAACAGTCATCAAAACTCGTGTTGATCCTAAAATTCATGTGCATGAGAAGAAGCAAGAGAAGTTTGAAAAGAACAAAATGTGGTAGCCCTAATAGATTTCAAATATTTTAGAACTATTGTGAATTTTTAAGCATGTTATTAAAACAGTAATCACAAACATATCAATGAAACAAAACTTTCAGAAATAAGCCAGCATAAAGGTGAATCTTAGGGTAAGGTAACAACATCATTTGAATCAGTGGTAATAGGATAGTGTGGAGGAAACTAGTCAGTAACTGGTATTAACACTATTGGTTGTCTGCCTTAGAGGAAAATTAAATTAAACCTCTACATTCACACCATTTCACAATAACTGAGAGATGGATAACCTCAATTTTTAAAATGACAATATTGGGCAATATTTTTAAATTATTAGAAAAAAATATAGGGAGATATCTCTAGGAGAAGGAGTGGCCTTCCTAGCCAAAGCAAAAGTCAAAGGGGAAAAGAACAATAATTATGACTACCTTAAAATTGAAAACTTTGATTTTCAATAGAGATTACAAATGAAGTTAAAAATGAAAGAATGAGAAAAATGTCACTGGGACCAGCAGTTGACATAATGGCTATGTCACTGGGCTCTCAATCGTGGTTTAAGTCCTGGATCCGGTGGCTTAAACTCACACCGGGTGCATGTGTGTGTGTGTGTGCCCCAGATTCTGAGAGGAGAAGGGATTGTTGTGTGGCCATCCCTCCTTGGGGGTGATTTCTCGCTTTCTGTCTCTTTGTCTCTCTCTGACTTTCTGGCAAGCGCACACGCCCTATAGCAAAAACCTCTCAAAAAAGAAAGAAAAACATAATGTCATAAGTGTCTATTAAGGACTTAGAGCCATAAAAGATATAGAACTCCTAAGATAATACAAATGATTAATTTTTTTTAAATATGGGCAAAGGATATAAGCAAGCAATTCAAAGAAGAGGAAATGAAAATGTCCAATTAACATATGAAAAGCAGATCAATCTCACTTGTGATTAGAGAAAGACCAATTTAGGCAAAGTTAAATACTTCTTCACAGTCATCAGCCTGACAAAAATACTAATGTTTGATGTCACTGTGTATGTGGAATTTGTATATTCATACCTAGCTGCGCCCCCCTAAAAAATGAGTACAATCACAAATGAAAGGTGAATTGGTAAAATATATTGAAGCTAACATCTCCAACTTTCACTTTCTTATTTAAGCAAATGGATAAATCACTTATCACTCTTGTAATAAAAAGGATTACTTTGACCAGAAATCAGAAACCAAATGTTAGCCTGAGAGCCTGGGTAGGAAAGAATGTTTGAGTTCATCTGAATTTCAGCCCAAAGCCAAGTATAAAAACTGGAAGGGCAGTTGGCCGACCTAAGTGTCCACATCTCTTTTCAAAAGGAGGAAGATAGCTTCGCTGTGAGGTTATCTTATTTTCCAAAGTTGGGTGACGAATCTATTTCAGGCTGGCAAGGGAAGCAATTATGTTCCTTCATGGTAGGGTCACTCATGCTAAATGAAAAATCTGACTCTTCTGAACAAAAGAGACACATGTCATTAATCATGGCAGGGACCCCATAAGGACTGTGGAGGTCCTTGTTGACCTCCCTTCCTTTGGCTGACTCATTCTTCATCTCATTCCTTTGTGCAGAGTGCCCAGGAAAGATACTCTGGAGTCCAAATGGGGACAAAAGTCACTCAGGTGTTGGTTACTAGGAAATTGAAAATATGCCATGGCAGATTAATTTCCTATATTATTTCAGTCCTGAATGGACTGGTGAAGTGATGTCAGAACCAGGTAGGGAATTAGTAAGACCAAACAAGTAAAAGTAACTAGCAAAGCAGAGAGGTGGAGGGGATGTGGGCATTTGGTACAGTCAGGTGTCCAAGGCCCTGGATTCCTTGAATTCCTGAAAGACCTGTCTCCACATTTTCATGGTGTTCCAACCTTACAACCTGAATTCCAGGGCTCCCCATCATGCCTGAGGCTGACTTTTGCTGACTTTATGACCTGACTCTGACCCTCTATGCTCCTGAACACACTTCCTGTTTGTGTTCTAGGATTACCCTCTATTCCCAACCCATTAACAGTAATAACTGTCATACCCTGAGTATTGGGACAGGGAAAAGCATGTTACATGACTAAACTCTAGATCTCTGACTTCAGAGATTAACATCATAAATCCCAAGTCCTGTATCCTTAAGACAATTGTGGCTGATACATCACCTTACTCAAGGGGTATGCCTCAGAATCCCCGGAGACCTTTGTCAAAATACATTCACCAAAATTCAACAAAACTTTCAGAAATATTTATAGAATCTACAAGAGTGAAGCCTAGAAGGTCTCCAGATGGTCGGAGGGGGTAAGTCTGAAGTACCTTGTGTATCTAGCTTCTTCCTGTGACCCTCTCCCATGGAGAGACATAACAAAGGCTTCATCCCAAAGTTTAAAAAAAAAAGCAGCTTAAGGGTTAGATGTGGTTCAAGTAACCCACATCTCTTCTCTCTTCCTTAGATTGTCACTGGAAACTCCTTTGGCAGAAACAGAATCCTGAAGAGAAACTTTGAGTAAGCCACACCCACCATTCAGAAGGTCTTCAAAATAAAAATGTTAATGGCGACCAGAAGCAGGCTTGTTCTGCCCCCAGATTTCATGGTAATAAGGAAACAGCCTGTGAATCAGCTCATTGAAAGGGCAGGGGGCGGGGAAGTTTAAAGCAAAAGAGAGTACGGAATCTATCACTCTATAAGACAACCCACCCTATCAGTCTCTTTAATTAGGCATTAAATATGAAAGTAATTAAAAATAATAAAAATAGCCAGGCTATTGTGCTGGGAAGAGTGCATAAGAGATGAGGAGGTGGTGGCCTTGACCTTCTGCACTGACAGAATATAAAGTATTTTTCTAAATGTGGAAACCACCCACTGAACAAAGTATTAAGAAGAGTAGAGACAGGAATAATTTTATTCTTGTTCAGAGAGGAGGCAAAAGCCAGGACAGTAGATCATAGTGGTTAAGAGCAAACAAGGGTTTCAAACACAGACCTAAATTAAAAATCTCAACTTCAGGCCAGCCCTTGCCCAGTGGTTAAGGCAGCTGGATCCCATGTGGCCAACTGTATGGTACAAGTCTTGGACCAGAGACTTGAAAAAAACATACCAGGTCCTGCTTGTGTGCCCGAAATTACCAAAGGTGGGAGGAATAGAGAAGGGATTGTGGCACGACCATATCCCATAGGTAGTGTTTTCTCACTTTCTCTCCCCCCTCCTCACCCCAAGCATATATGCCCTCTGGCAAAATAAAAAAGGAGAAATCCCACCTTTTCCACTTCCTACCTGTATAATCTCAGATAAAGACACTGCTTCTTCATCTGTGAGTGAGAATAGTAATTGTATTAACCTAGCCTCTCTGGTGCAGTAGGTAGGGTATGGAGTGTGGAGCTGGAAGCCACCTGCTAACTATAGTTCAAGCCCCTGGCCTGGTCACTCAAAAAACACATAGGCACATGTACGCATGCTCAGGATCCTGGCAAACTGGAGGAAGGGGATCGCAGCATGACTGAACTCTATGGAGGGTGCTTCTTTCTCTCTCTCCTTCTCTCATGAGCATACATACATCCTGTCATAATTTTTTTTTATTTGAGAATGAGATTTTTGCTGTAGGGCTCATGCACCCTCCAAGACAGATACAAAAAAAAAAAAGAGAAATTACCTTCCCAGGGGGAATAGCTGCTGCAATCCCTTCTCCTCCATTTTCCTCTCTGGATTTTGGGCACACATGCACCTGCACCTAGCATGAGTTTTAAGCCACCAGGTCTGGGATTTGATCTGCAGTCAATTACGTGGGAGTCCAGTAATGCAATCATTACACTATCTGCTGGTTCCTTGTCATGACATTTTAAAAGATTAAATCATGGGGCCAGTAGGTGGTGTAGTAGTTAAGGTGCTGGACCCCGACAAGGCTGACCATGGTTCAAGTTCTGGATCCAGCAGCTTGAAACTCACACCTGGTGCAGTACATGAGTGCCCAAAATCCTGAGAGGAGAGTGGAAGAGAAGAGATTGTGGTGTGACCATCTTTCCTGGGGACTGATTTTTCACTTTCTTTCTCTTTGTCTCTATGATAACTACATGTGCCCTATAGCAAAAATCTCTATAAAAGAATTAAATCGTGTCTATATCATGGGGAAAATGTCATGTGTCAGTAACTGGACAACTTAGTTTCATAAGTAACTTAAGTAAAAATCATAATAGTAAAACACTAATCTCACTGCCTAGCTCTGGGTAAGAGCTCAGCAGATGGCCGATCATTGCTATTGTGACTTCAATGTTCTCTCTGCATTTCCGCCTCCAGACTCCTTGATAGATGGTAGTCAGGGGCAGCATTACTCAGAGCCTCACTTTGTCCACAAACAAAAACAATAATTACCTCTGATCCCAACCCTACTTAAGTCTTTATTTTCCAAAAGAGTTAAGACACATAAAGCAAAATCCAAGAAGGAAGCTATAATGTTATTGACCTTGTAGTATGAAATCGTCTTTTCAGGATCCTGTAATTGTTACCATTCGTGTGTTTTTGTTACTTCTGGCAATCAGATGTGAGCCAGCAGAAAGAAACACACTGCATCTAGAAGGGCCCAGCAACCAGAGAGGGAAGACCTGCAAAACACTCAGAACACATGTCTAATGTTCCTGGAGAAAAGCGATGAACACCTAGAATAAAAGATAAGAACATAAATGGAGACCCAAGAAAAGCACAAAAAAGACTTCCAGGGACTTGCCAAAAAAACATTTGTTTGATTTTTAAATTTAGTATATGAATTAAAGAAAACGGTGCTCATCCATTCTAAAACCTGATTTAATAGTCTAGTAAACCAGGGACCAGCAGTTGGTGTAATTGCTATGTCATTGGACTCCCATGTGGTTGACCGAGGTTTGAGTCCCAGGCCCAGTGGCTTAAATTCACACTGGGCATGTGTGCATGTGTGCCCAAGATCCTGAGAGGAGAATGGAGGAGAAGGGATTGAGGAGTGGCCATCCTCCCTGGGGGTAATTTCTCACTTTCTGTCTCTTTCTGGCAAGCACATGCACCCTATAGCAAAAAATTCTCAAAAAAAAAAACATAGCTTAGCAAACCAAGTACGAAAAACATGTTGAAAAACAGAAAAAAAAATCAAGAGATATAAATGAAAGGAAAAAGAGAAGACAATTAAAGAATAGCTTCAGGAGACCTAATATTTGATAAAGGGGATTTTCAGATGGTGAACAGATTATGATGGAATATCAGGGACCACATTTACCCTCCTGCCTTCAGCAACTAGAACATCACGCGAAATGCATAAAACATATTTCATTAAGTTTATTTATTTATTTCACAGTAGGGAGAGAAGAATGAGAGAGAGAGAGAGGCAAGATCCCCAACAGTCTCACAACACAATCCTCTCAGCCTTTCCCAGTTAACCAGGGTCACAGGAACATGCACACAAACATTTGTCAGGTGCAAGTTGACCCAGGAACCACACCCAGATGTTCCATATGGCTTCCAATATTGCCGAGTGTCCCGTGACCATGGTACCATTGTACCACTGCGGCTGAGCTAGCACAAAACATATTTCAGATATTGAGTACCACACTGGACAGGATTACCAGATTTATGCAAGAATGCCCTTGCTAAAATAATAGATTGCTACTAGGTCTCAGCCTCCTCAATCCTGAATACACATCTTTTTAATATTCTGTGTTGCCAAATGGAAATATTCTCTGCTACATATCAAAGCACAATGGTTATTTCAAGAAAAATCGCTCAGACTATTGTTTATTTTTTTATTTCTTTTTTTTAATTTATGTATTATCATCATAATCTTGCTTATATTATATTGCTTTTTCAAAAAGGAATGCTATGCATATCAGTCAATATAGAGACATTAAAATCTCCACTTCATCATTTAATATCTTTTCATTTTTTCCCTGATCATTATTATTATCATTTTGATTATTTTTTTAACCAGTCAATCACTATTTCTCATTTTGCTTGTAAAAAGACTTTACTCATCATGAAATACTTCTCAGACCAATCTAGTTGAGAATACTATTCACATCATCATCAACAGGTAATAAACCATATCTGTGTCCCACTAATGTCATGCCTCTCTATTTGTTCTCTTGCTATCTTTCTCTATCTTCTTCTCTTCACTCCCCCCCCCATTCCACACTCTCTTACCCTCATTAAGTATTTTCACTGCTTTTATGTCCTCCAATATTTCACTCTCTACCATAGAGTGTGGATAGTCAGTATATATTAAGTAGATACATACAATATCTTTCTTGCATAGCCTGGCTTACTTCACTCAGAGATAGATCCTCCATATCTGACCACTTTCTATCAAATGCCAGGTTCTTGTTGTTTTTTATGGCTGAATAGTATTCCATAGAGTATATATGCCACACTTTTTCGATCCATTCATCAGTTTGTGGATATTTAGGTTGGTTCCATGTCTTGGCAATCGTGAATAATGCTGCAATAAATGTAAGCACTTTTCTGACTAAGTGTTCTCCTGCCCTTTGGGTAGATACCCAGAAATGGGATTGCTGGATCAAGTGGAAGTTTTATTTGTAGATCTTTGAGGCACCTCCATATTGTTCTCCACAGTGGTTGAACTAGTTTACATTCCCACCAACAGTGTAGGAGGGTTCCCTTTTCACCACATCCCCGCCAACACTTATCACTTTTTACATTCTTAGTCTTTGTTCATTTCATTTCCCCATCTTTTAATTGGGTTAATCATTTTTTTTTCACATAAGGCACTTGAGTTCCCTGTGTATTCTGGTTCCCTGTGTATTCTGGTTATCAGTCCCTTGTCTGAGGCATATTTACAAAAATATTTTCCCATTCTGAGGGTTGTCGATTCACACTTGTTACTGTGTCCTTTGCTGTGCAGAAACTTCTTAGTCTGATATAGTCCCACTTGTCTATTTTAGGGATTATTGCCTGTGCTTTGGAAGCTCAGACTATTGTTTGCATTGCAAGCTGAAAAAGTCACCTTTTCAATAGAGCATTATTTTCACTTGAAAGAACAAGTGACAGACAAACCATAATTGGTTGCTTATTGAAACTGGGAATAGTAGAAATTTTTTTATTTCAAACAAAACAGTTAACAATATTTACTGCCAATGATAACATTTTAGCTTTCAAGAAAAAAATTATAATTTGGGAAAACTTGTAGCAGTCACTTTGGCCTTACTTAATAAGAAATAGATAATGCAAATAACCCTATATTTGTTAATAAAATTGAATTAGTAGTCAAAAATCTTCCCACAATGAAACCTTCAGACTCAGAAGATTTCACTAGTGAGTTCTATCAAATATTTTCCTTTTCAAAATGGCCCTCATTTTAAAATAATATTTCTACACAAATTCTCCCAGAAAACAGAAAGGGGGAGAACATATTTTTACTCCCTTTGTGAGGCCATTATTGCCCTAATACTAAAGTCAGACAATAATATCACAAGAAAGAAAAAAAAAAAAACTACAATACAATATCCTTCATGAACATAGATACAAAATTCCTCAGCAAAGTATTAGCTAGCAAATCTAACAATAGGTGAAGAGGGTAACAAATCATGATCAGACGGTATTATATCTCAGAAACAGGAAGAGAAAAGAACAAAACAAATTTTAATATAACCAGTTATCATTTCTTGTGATA
Organism: Tupaia belangeri chinensis; assembly: GCF_000334495.1. Lineage (NCBI taxonomy): Eukaryota > Metazoa > Chordata > Mammalia > Scandentia > Tupaiidae > Tupaia > Tupaia belangeri. The sequence goes on along the minus strand of NW_006160115.1, from coordinate 423,845 downwards.
TTTATGGTTTATGAAGTTGTCATGAACAATGAATTAGCAAATGTTGAATCTTTGCTCCTAAGAGAAATACATACTTAGGTTCCTCTGATCCTCTGGTCCCAATGTTTTTATTAACCATTCAAATCTTAGCCTTGTTTTATATGAGTTTCTGTTGAAAAATACCTTACTAAATATATGCTACTGATTGATTCACTTTTGCTCAACCCACACCCAATAGCACTATAACTCATGCCTGAATGAAGTTTCTCTAACACGCACTTCCTCCAAAATGCACATTGCAGCCTGTTGCACTCAGGTACACTAGACAGCACTTTAGCACGACACTTGGGGAGCCTTTTATGAAGCAAAATCTTGGGTCCAGGCAGCGACACAGCAGTCTTTTTCTACTAAACCCACGTAGAAAAAGTTCTGAGCTTATGTTCCAGGACCTCCCTGAGCACGCCAGGCATTCATACATGCTTGTCATTGAGGCTGGTTAGACTTGGGGTGGATCACAGCATGGAGATCTTGTTAAGGGTCTCTCTCAAGATAGATCAACTTTTTTTTTTTTTTTTGGAGAGGTTTTAGCTATAGGGTGCATGCGCTCGCCAGACAGACAGAGACAGAGAGACAGAAAGCGAGAAATCACCCCCCAGAGGGGATGGCCACGCCGCAATCCCTTCTCCTCCACTCTCCTCTTGGGATCTTGGGCACGCACACACACGCGCCACGTGTGAGTTTTAAGCCACCGGGTCCAGGATGGGAACCGCAGTTGACTATGTGGGAGGCCAGCGACATAGCCATTACGCTAACTGCTGGCCCCAAGATAGATCAACTTTTAATAAAAATATAATAATAAGTTTAACATAATAAAAAGCAAAATCACCAATAAAAAGCACAGAAATACTAAAAACATGGCACTAAATAAACCTTGAAAGACCACTATAATGTGAGAGTAGTAACGAGAAAACAGAGTGTCAATTTGTTTGAGTGTGTGTGTTGGCAACTCAAATGTTTTTGCCACAAATAACCCCAAAGTGCCCAAGTATTGATTCTGGAGATGCAGATAATCATAGCAAGTAGACAAATTTTCAAATAATGAATCAGTAAATAATGAGGATCAACTACAATAACAGAAGAAAAATGCCCATAAATTGAAGAAACATCTGAATCTGTGATTTAAAGAGTTCATGGAATCTTAGTTTAAACTGATGAGAAAAGACACATATGTGAGCATATTCAAATTAAGTTCTTATAATAATCAAGAGAGAAACTGGCAAACTTCCTGGAAAAAGAGCAAGGTACTTATAAAGAAGGAAAAAGAATTCTCATTCACTCTAATAATAAGCTAGAATGTTGCTACTGAAATTGTAATCCACAGACTGGTAGCACCTACAAGAACTGAGAGCTTCCTAGAAATGCAGAACCTTGGGCTCTGTTCCAATTTTACTAGATTCCTAGCTGCATTTAATAAGATCCCTCAGAGCCTTGGGCCCATTCCAGTTTTACTAGATCCGTATCTGCATTTAACAAGGTCCCTGTGACATAGTGATTAAAGAAGTCAGATCCCACATGACCAGCTGTGTGGTTTGAATATTGACACCAATGGCTTGAAAAAACACGCTAAGTGCATGAGTGCATGTGCCCAAGATCCCCAACAAGATGGAGACATGGAGGAGAAGCGATTGTAGAACAACCACACCCCATGGGAGTGTGTTTTCTTCCACTCCCTTTCTCTCTCTGGCAAGCATACACACCCTCAGGCAATTTAAATAATAATAGTACTAATAAAATGTGGGCCAACTGGTGGTGTGATTTCTAACTTTCCCTCTGTCTCTTTCCAGCAAGTGCATGCACTCAATGGCAAAGCCTAAGGAGAAAATAAAAGTACATGGATTTCAAATCTTTTTTGCACCACAACAAACTCTTAAATTAATTCTATTTTCCTATGAATTTTTTTTCTAATTTGGAATTCTTTCTTTAGAAGCAAAGAAAACCCAGAAATTACATTAAGTGGATGAATATGGAAGATTTACTGCTCTGTGAAACAAGCCAGGCTATGAAGAAGAGACATCACATTGAATGTCTCCACTTAATATATACCGAGTATCCGTACTCTATGACCAAAACTGAATGACTAAAGGATATAGAAACATAGTAAATAGTTAAATTCCTATGAACTTTTTAAGTCCCCTCATATTAACAGGTAGGAATAGATTCTCTAGGGATATAGAAAGAACTTTTACATTAGAAGAGAAATGCTATATGAAAAGGTCTAAAAATATAACATTATTCCATAAAACCTAGATGTTGGAGTAGCAAAGAGAGAAAGGTAAAAGTGTTGCAAGGATTTATTAGGTCCTTACAAGAGATAGTGGTGATAAGGGATGTAAAAGGATTTTATCTAAAGGTCTAAATTAAAGCTCTGAATAGGTTATACTCTGCACCTGAACTTGTGAAGGCCTTGCCAGGTTACTCCTCTCCCAGCAGATGGATGGCAGTAGAAGAGTAACAGCCTTTCTATCTTACAAAGTCAGAAACTGAACACCAGAAGAAAGCTCAGAACAACTCACACCTTGGTTATTCAGAAAGGAGAGAAAGAAAACCAGAAATAGCTATCATTTACTCAGTACCAATCATGTGTGAGGCACTATCTCTCTATAAGTATAAATATAACTATATACAATTGGCCCTTTGTATCTACAGGTTTCACATTAGCAAATTCAATCAATGCCACATCAAACATATTCAGAATAATAAAAAATAATAGTAAGAAACGCATTTTAAAAATACAATAGAACAACTACTTATGTAACATTTATTTAAATTATTATTAGAAATGTAAAAATTATTTAAAGTATGTAAGAGGATGTGCATAGGTTATATCCAAATACTATGTCATTTCATATAGGAGACTTGAGCATCCTCAGATTTTTATATGCACAGGATCAACTCCCCCTCAGATAATGCAGGAGGAGTGTGTGTGTGTGTGTGTGTGTGTGTGTGTGTGTGTTCTCAAAAATTTCACTGAAAATGCTCATCATGAAAAACTTTAGGATTTCATAACATTTGAGACCAAAATAAATCTATATCTTAATTCCATTTTCTTATAAACTTTTTGAAGTCCCCTTGCATAGGCTCATTTAATCTTCACTGAAATACTCTAAATAGATGTTATTTTCCCATTATGCGGAAGAAGAAATAGTTTAGAAAAGGTGACCTCCCAGAGGCACCCCAGTGCTGGAACTTACGCCCAGGTCTGTTGTTCACTGGGTAATGTGATTTTCAGAGCCAACAACAAACAGCTACCTCCTGATAATTTTCACCACGGTCCCTTTCCCCTCCCACATCACAGAAAATGGGTTAGTCCTCACTACTATTTATTCTTTCCCTTAGATCTCACAATAACCTTCAGAGACACAACATGAAAGGAAATCACAAATACTAGATCAAAGTCAGGATAAGTCAACAATTTATCCACTGAGTCAGATTTTTCTTGGTTAACAATTTTTCTTTCAGAGGCAACAAAAATGTTTATAGGATGAAGAAACCAAAATAAATGGAAAGATATTCCATGTTTATGGATAGGAAGGCTTACTATTGTCAAGATGTTAGTTCTTCCCAACTTGATCTTTGGATTCAATACAATTCCAATCAAAATCCCAGAAAGCTATTTCGAATATGCCAAAGTTTGGATGGAGAAGCAAATTATACAGAACAGCTGGCATAATATTAAGAACAGTAAGAAGACTGACACTATCTGACTTTAAGACTTATAAAAGTACAAGAATTAAAAAGGCATGGTATTGTTAAACATAATAGATGAATAAATAGATCAGTAAAACAAAATAGAAAGGCCAGAAAAGACTCATACAAATAAGAGTCACAAAAGAGCAAAGGCAATACAATGAGACAGGGATCATCTGTAACAACTAGACCTCCACATCCAAAAAAAATTTATCTAGACATGGACTTTACATTCTTCATAAAATTAACTCGAAATGGATCATATGTCTAACTTTAAAACACAAAACTATAAAACTCCTAGAAGGTTAATATAGGAGAAAATCTAGATAACCTGGGGTTTTGGTAATAACATAGATACAACATTAAAAACATGACTCATGAAATAAACAAGTGATAAGTTGAGTTTCATTACAATTAAAACCTGCTACCTTGTCAAAGACACTGTCAACAGCACGAAAAACCACATACTTGGAGAAAATGCTTGAAAGCGACATATATGATTAAAGAACGTTATCCAAAGTATGCCCAGAACTCTTACAACATAAAAATAAGAAAGTAGACAAGTTAATTTAAAATGGGCAGAAGATCTAAACAGACACTTCAATAGTGGGGGAAGATATGCCTCTGTGGGGAAGAGAGGGGTATAAAGTAATTTTTCTGTACCTTCTCAATTTTGCTGTGAACCTAAACACCTTTAAAAGATAAGAATTTTCAGGAGGAAATTTTTTTTTTATTTCAATGTCTAACAATTCCAAAAACTCTTACATCTCTACTGATTTTTATTTTGATTTGGAGTTTGACTCTAAACAGAAAGAACTATGGCTAGATTTTAAAAAGAGGTTAACTGACTTTCAAATTACTTATAAAGTAATAAGACTCTCTTTCC
>NW_006160115.1:397937-419202 GCF_000334495.1 Tupaia belangeri chinensis | reverse complement strand
AAATAGAGTCAAATTATATCAAAGAAATTGAGGTTCAGGCTAGCTCTGTGGTACAGCAGTAATAAGCTGCTCAAGAGAAGCTAGGTGTGACTGACCTAGTCATCCTGAAATACACTGGGTATGCATGTAAGAACCCAAATACAACAGGGTAAAGGACTGAAAAAAGGAGATCATAGCATGATCAGAACTTTTGGAGGGGTTTTTGAGAGATCTGTGTGATCAAGCTTGCTCTAGGGGTCAGAGTGCAGAACGCTGCAATGATCCTAAATAATGTATTTTAATAAATTCCTTTTCTGCTTAACTTTTCCAGAATTTCTGGCAACTAAGAGTCCTAACCAACCACACTATAGAAGACCAAGCATAAGAAAACAGACAAAAACCATCCGCTCTTATATTATGTCTTTCATACTAACTCCTGGATTAGTCTGGAAGTACTGTGGCCTCAATGAAAGATCTCTGAGCTCTGTGACCTCTCTGGAGTTTGACCAAAATATGGATGTAAGCCAGTCATAAAAGGTGAAGGCAGTGCTTGAGATGCTAAGAAAAGACTGCTGGGGCCCAATGGCTGTCAGGTGGGGGGTGGGGGGGACTTGTTCAGAACTGCATGAACCAATTTCAGTTGGAAAGAAGGGACTTTGAGCAAGAAAAGCTAAGGCTCAATAGTCAAACAGGATGAAAACAGAAGAGGGAGAGGAGGTTGAAAGCTGAGGCAATGGGAGCCCGAAGATGTACTAGAATGGAGAAGGGTGTCAGGCAGGAGGGACAGTTCTTGGCCAGTGGCTCTGAGAGGTCCTGATGGTAGAAAATGCATGTTTCCCTTTCTTGTGTCTCAGAAAAAAGCAGGAATCAATCTCCCTATGAGGCTATAGTTTCAAATGAAGGTAGGAAGAAAGGTGTTTTCTGACTTATGTCTTATTCCATTCAGAAATGACTGTACAGGTTTATATTTAAAGTCTTGCTCTATTTTACTGGTTCTTATCCTCCTCCTCACCTTCTCTACTGTCAAAATGTGGACAGGAAGCAAGGATTTCAATTGTATTAAGTCCAGCACAATGATTGATCTGTGTTCTCTGCATTTGAAATCAAATCAGAGTTCAATCTGATCATTGAAGAACAGAGAAATTCATTTAAGTTATGGTCTTTGCTGGTCATTTCCACCACTTTCAATCTGTGAGAGAAAGGTTACTGGTTCTGTAAGCCTGTGGAAGAGATGAGGCTTGGTGGAAGATTTATAATAGAGCCTAAAATAAAAAAACGATGGAGTCCTGGGATGGATTCTCATTCCCACCCTTCAATCATGTGTTTGACCCCTGGGAAGACCTGTACCTTTTTTTTGTGTTCCCAACATAGGAGACTTGAGAAAAGGCAAAACACCTTTCTATATGATATTAGGAGCATAATTTTAATTTATCCTTTCATTAGGTTATAATGGTGTTCTTAATCATAGGATCAGAGATTTTCTGCTCCATGGCTTGAGAAAACCCAGCCTTAGATCCAAATGCCATAGAAAGAGAAATTCCTTCAACCATCACAGGCAATGGCCTTTAATAGTCAAGGAAAAAAGTAATCAGACAAAGTATTTTGGAAAGAGAAAAGAAAAAGGGAAGAAGAGGAACTAAGAATAAACCAAAGACTAACCAAGCCAGCTTCACAATCATGTCCATGTATGGCCTCAATTTCAAATTTTTGAAATTATGATTTTCTAGAGTTATAATATTAGGCAATATGAAAAATGAGCTAGTCTATTAGAGTTTCTGGTCTATGGAGGTTCATACTCAAAGTCAAAAGCTTTGTGAGAAGACATTCCCTTCTTTTCTTTGCTAAATGTAGGCCTCTTTTTTATGACTTCTTTTCAACTTTTCTTTCAAATATAAGCTCTAGGCAGTAGGGAATCATTTCTTATTACCACTATACCCCTGGCACAGAGGAGATAGTAAATATGTAAGAAATGTAGTAAACCACTGAGTTTTTCTAACTATAACACCTGTGAGGAAAGCAAGTTTCAAAGATTGACTACCCACCATGTAAAGTAACACGTCCCTTGTTTTGTTCTTACAAAAGAAATCCTATTTCAAGTTCAAAAGAATAAATGATCAAATTGTAAGTGGTTTTCAATATTGCCCTAATTTTTACTTTTAAATAAGTGAAACTATTCTATCAAATAAAAATTTTTGAAACTTTTAAATAAGTATATATATATATATACATACACACACACACATATATATTTATACACACACACATATATATAAGCACATATATACATGTATATATACACTTCAAAGTGTGTGTAAAATAAAATTATTGAGTGTATTTTGGTGCAAAAAAATTGAAATACATTTATGCATAGCTTGTTCATGACATCTGTTTTTCCATAAGCTTTTTGAAGATCCTTTACGTATCCCATGCTTCTCTTACTTCTTCCATTGCTACGACACCCTTAAATCTCAAGCTCCCAAAGGCTGTCTTCTAAATAACCATAGTTTGTCTCAGTCAGTGTTTCTTCACATTCCTCTATAGTAGCTAGACTGCAATCATGGCCCTAATTCTTCACTTACCCAGCTGTGACATGGGTATCTGTCCTGTCTCTTGACATTTGGCTAAACCACGGAACTTGCTTTGTCTCATACAAGTTGTCAGAGAACATGGTGTGAATGGAGGCTTAGAAAGCACGCTCTCTGACTGCTCTTGCCATTTCCTCATGCTATCTGAGAACATCCTGAAGAGGTGTGAGAAATGTTTAAGGGAGAGCTGAGCTGCTCCAACCAACAGCCAGCTTGTCCCCTGATGTGTAACTGAGCCCAATAGGGGGAAGAACTACCAGCCTAAATTGCCGAACCACACAATTGTAAGATAAGTACATAGTTATGATTTTAAGCCAACTGAGTCTTGGGTGCTACTGTGACAATCAATATCGGCTAATATTAATCAACATCATGCTCAATGTTTGAATGTAATGAGAAAAAGGCAAGTATATTACAAAAATGTCAGAAGAATAATTTAGAATATGCATGATAACAAAATTCTATGAGATGCAACAGAAAAGAGGCATTGAACTCCAAGAAATGAGGAAGTCCTTCCATGATATAAAAGAATAATTAAAGATCATTAAAAAATCAAACAGAACTATTATATATGAAGGCTCTAGTAAAAGAAATCAAAACCTCCCTAGAAAGTATTAAAAGCAGATCCGACCATGCAGAAGATAGAATCTTGGAAGTAGAAAACAAAACCTGTGACCTAGAAAAAATTATAAAAATTATCAAAAATACTGAGAAAACAACCAAGAAAAATAAGGATAATATATGAGAAATACTAGATACCATGAAACAACCAAACATCCAAAAGATTGGTATCCCAGAAGGTGAAAAAACTAATAAGGGCATTGATAATCTATTCCTCAAAATCCTGGAAGAAAACTTTCCAAGTCTAGAGAGGCATTCAGACCCAAGAATACCAAGAACCCCAAATCCAAGAAGATCCTCTCCACAGCACATAATAGCTAGACTGGCCAAAACCACAGACAAAGACGAGATATTAAGTTTGGCAAGAGATAAATGCCAAATCACTTACAAAGGCTATTCCATCAGGCTAACACTGGACTTCTCAGCAGATATAATCCAAGCAATGAAGGAATGGAGAAATATATTCAAAGTGTTTAATGAAAAACTATTTCAATCAAGAACTATACCCGGCAAGATTATCCTTCATATGAGAAAAGGAGATAAAACATTCTCAGATAAACAAAGCCTGAAAGAATTTACCAACTCCAGACCAACTCTTCAAAAAATTCTGAAAGAAATACTATACCAAGAAAACTAAGACAGACAGCAAAAAAAAGAGAACAAAAAAACAACCAAGAATATTGCCAACTTAATGGTAGAGAGAAGTCTGGAAATATCAAAAATTACATTAAATGTTAATAGATTAAATTATCTGATAAAGAGACACAGACTGGCAAAATGGATTAAAAATAAGAAACCTTCCATCTGCTGCCTACAAGAAACCCATATCATGGATAAGGACATATATAGATTAAAAATGAAGGGCTGGAAATAGGTATTCCATGCAAATGGAAACCAAAAAAGAGCAGGAGTTGCGATATTGATTTCTGACTAAATAGGCTTTAAAACAAAAATGGTCAGAATAGACAAAAAAGGACCTTATATAGTAGTAAAAGGATTTATTCATCAAGAAGATGTAATGCTTATAAATATTTATGCACCCTACTTAGGAGCGCCCAAATATGTAAAGGAAAGACTACTAGACCTAAAAGGAGTGATAGACTGGAACACACTAATTGTTTGAGATCTCAACAATCCATTATCTCCTTTAGACAAATCAATGAGACAAAAAATAAGCAAAGAGATTTAGGACCTAAATGATACCGTAAGTCACATGGACTTAACAGACATCTACAGAACTTTACACACACACACACACACACACACACACACACATACACACATACACACACACACACACACACACACACACAATACATTTTTCTCTGCCCTATGTGGTACCGTCTCAAAAACTGACCACATGATAAGGCACAAAACCAGAATCAAAGGAAACTATATCCAACATCTTCTCTGACCATGATCAAATTAAACTTAATATTAATCTCAGGAAAAACCCTCAAAAAAACACAAATACATGGAAACTAAATAACCTACTTCTGAATGTCTTTATGACTACTGAAGAGATTAAGACTGAAATCAAAAGATTCATGGAAACAAATGATAATGAGTGCATGAGTTTCCATAATCTATGAGACACTGCAAAAGCAGTCATAAGCGGGAAGTTATTGCACACAAGAAAAAGATGGAAAAGTGACAAAAGAACAACCTAACATCATGCCTCAGGAAACTGGAAAAACAATGATAAAAAAAATTCTAAAAAATACCAGGAGAAAAGAAATTATAAATATTTGAGCAAAAATTAATGAAATAGAAAATAACCTATACAGAAAATAAATGAAAGTAAAAGCTGGTTCTTTGAAAAGATAAACAAGATTGACACAGCATTAAGTAAACTAATTAAGAAGAGAGAAAGGAATCAGATAAATCAAATTCACAATGAATTAGGCAACATTATAACAGACATAATAGAAATGCATATCATCATTTGAGGATACTATGAGCGACTATATGCCAACAAACAAGAAAACCTCGATGAGATGGACAAATTCCTGGTCACATATAATCTACCAGGATTGACCCAGGAGGACATAGAAAGCCCGAATAAACCCATAAGAAGCAATGAGAATTAATCAGTAATAAATAACTTCCCAACAAAGAAAAGTCTAGGTCCTTATGAACTTCACTGCGAAATTTTACAAAACTTTTAAAGAAGCGGTAACCCCCATTATACGCGAACTGTTTCTAGAAATCCAAAGGAAGGAACCTTTTCAAATTTATTCTATGAATCCTTCATCACCCTCATTCCCAAAACAGATAAGAATATGACAAAAAAGAAAAACTACAGCTCTATGTATCTGATGAATATAGATGCAAAAATTCTCAACAAAAGATACTTGCTAACCGTATTCAACAGCATATAAAAAAGATTATTCATCATGACCAGGTAGGCTTTATTCAAGGGTTGCAAGGGTGGGTCAACATACACAAAACTATAAATCTAATACACCATATTAAAAAAGAAAGAAAAAAAAACATATGGTCATTTTGATCAATGAAGAAAAAGTATTTGTCAAAATACAACATTCCTTCATGATTAAGACTCTTAGTAAAATCAGCATAGAAGGATTGTTTCTCAGGGCTGGCAGGTGATGTGGTGGTTAAGGGCGTTAAACTCCCCCATGGCTAACTGTGGTCCGAGTCCCAGACCCGGCTGCTTACTTTCTCACTTTCCTCTCTCTCTCTCCTTCTGTCCTTCTCTGGGCAAAATAAAATAAATAAATAAAGTTTAAAATTAAATAAAAAGAAGAAGAATCATTTCTCATCATGATAAAAGTCATCTATAAAAAAACTATAACTAACATTATATTGAACAGGGAAAAGCTGAACACTTTTCCACTAAAAACTGGTACAAGACAAGGCTTCCCATGCTCTCTAGTCCTATTCATAATAGTACTGAAAGTCCTAACCAATGTGATCAGACAAGAGAATGAAATAAAAGGCATTCCAATAGTGAAAGAATAGCTGAAATTATCTCTGTTTTCAGATGACATAATTATATACATAGAGACCCAATAGTATCACCAAAAAAAATCCTCTTAAAGTAATAAATGCATACAGTAAAGTGGCAGGATACAAAATTAGCTTACAAAAATCTACAGTATTTCTATATACAAACAACAAGCAGACAGAGACAGAATTGAAAAATAATCCCATTTACCAGAGCCACAAAAAGTATAAAATACCTAGGAATAAAACTAACCAAAGAAGTCAAAGACCTCAATAAGGAAAACTATAAAAATCTTTAAAAAGAAATTAAAAAAGGACACAAAAACGTGGAAGGACATCCCATGTTTCTGGATTGGAAGAATTAATAGAACCAAAATGGCAATCCTACCCAAACTAATCTAAATATTTAATACAATCTCTACAAAATTACCAGAGATATTGTTCACAGATCTAGAAAAGACAATCATAGAATTTGTCTGAAACAATAAAAGACTCCATATTGCCAAAGCAATCCTACACAAAAAGAGTGGAGTAGCTGTCATCTCACTTCCTGACCCCAAAATATATTACAAATCTGTGATAGTCAAAACAGAGTCATATTGTCACAAAAACAGACACAAGGACCAATGGAACAGAGTAGAGACCCCAGAAATAAATGCCAAAACATACAGCCAACTGATCTTAGACAAAGGGTACCAGTCAATCCAGTAGGAAAAGGAAAACATCTTTAGCAAATGGTGCTGGCAAAACTGGGTATCCACCTGCAGAAAGAACCACTGTCACCATTAATAAAAATCAACTCAAAGTGGATCAAAGATCTAAACCTAAGACTTCAAACTATAAAATTACAGGTAGAAAACACTAAGGAAACTCTGAGGGAGATTGGGGTAGGCAAAGACTTCTTAAGCAAGACCCCCAAAGCACAAGCAATAATCCCGAAAATAGGCTGATGGGATTACATTAGATTAAGAAGTTTCTACACAGCAAAGGACACAGTAATTAGTGTGAATTGACAATCTTGGAATAGGAGAAAAATTTTGTAAACTATGCCTCAGATAAGGGACTGATAACCAGAATACACAGAGAGCTCAAGTAGTTTACCAAGAAGAAAAATGATTAACTCAATTAAAAGGTGGAAAAATGAACTGAATAAATAACTCTTTAAAGAAGACACATGAATTTCCAAAAAGCATATGTAAAAATGCTCAACATCCATCATCATAAGGGAGATACAGATCAAAACTACAATGAGATACCACCTGACCCCAGTCAGAATGGCAAAGATTAAAACAAAAAGCAAAAAATAAAAAACAAAATTATAAGTGCTGCTGGCAGAGATGTTTGTGGTTAAAGGGGAACTCTCCTACATTGTTGGTGAGAATATAAATTGGTCCAGCCCCTGTAAAGAACAATATGGAGGTTCCTCAAAGACCTTCAAATAGAACTACCATATGATCCAGCAATTCCATTCCTGAGTATCTACCCAAAGGACAGAAGAACATTCAGTTGGAAAAGTGCTTGCACAACTATGTTTATCTCAGTATTATTCACAATTGCTAAGACATGGAACCAACCCAAATGTTCAGAAACAGATGAATGGATTGAAAAAGTATGGCACATATACTCCATGGAATACTATTCACCCATCTAAAACAAGACCCTGGCATTTGATAGAAAGTAGATGAACATGGAAGATTTATTGCTGAGTGAAGCAATCCAGGCTATGAAAGAGAGACACTTTCTCCACTTAACATATACTGAATGTCTACACTTACGGTAGAGACTGAAAGACTGGAGGACATAAAAGCATCGGAAATTGTTATGGACACTGGGGACAAAGTGGAAGGAGAGTGGGAGAGGGGAAAAGTGTGAGAAAGGAAATTTGGGGGGAAAATGGAGAAGACATTTGTGGGACACAAATGTGGTTTGTTGCCTGTTGATGATGTCGTGTATAGTATTCTCAACTCACCTGGTGTGCTGCATATATCATGTTGGGTAAAATTTCTTTATAATCCAAATGATGTATAGCGTTTGAATGTATAAATAATAATAAATAAATAATAATAAAATAATAAAATTAAATAAATAAATAAACGTAAACAAAGACCTTAATACCAGATTTTTAAAAAAGATTTCACAGGACTATTCGAAGAAATAACTTAGAAGTAAACCCTACTTACTGGTGATCAAAAAGTACACACTAGATTTCAAATATGTGCAGGTTACAGACTATATAATCCCACAGCCTTTGCCCTAAATGGCTTAAAATCTGGTTGAGGAGAATAAAACTAGTTCATATGACATTTTCAGAAAACGAGAAAGTGCCAGTTTGCATAATACAGGCTAGTTCTACAATAAGAGTTTCGAAAGAGAAAGACCAGTGTGTTTTAGAATAAGAGAGGACTTCATTGCACAGAGTTGGAAAGAGGGCATTGTTTGGGAATACACAGTTAAGTGAGATCAAAGGCACAGAAGCAGAATGAGTTTCAGAATGGTGTGAGCTGGGGTCAGTGGGGAGACTCAGGGGGAAGGCTGCCCCACTAAACAATGGGGTGTGTTTTGGTGACTTGCAAGGAAAGAAGCTAAGTCACAAGGGCAGATCACTGTAAACCATGAAAGTATTGTGTCATTAAACTACTTAACCAATCTTGAGAACAGAATCTCAAGTCAATAATTCAAAAGAGAAAAAAAAAAAGACTATATTCATAAAAAAACTGGGTGTTAAGGTAGTCACAGGAAAGAAAAAACTGGAAATACAGAATTCTCACCAACTGACAAGTGACCAACTATAGCTACTTCAGAGACTATTATACAGCCAATAAAAAAAAAGACTACTGTAGACACATAGCAATGTGCTTATATTATACAATCAGCTTCTCATATCCATGGGTTTTTCATCTGCAGATGCAACCATGATAAAAAGAAATTTTTAAGAAAAAATTGGTTATGTCTATACTCAATGTGTACAAATTATTTTCTTATCATTATTTCCTAAATAATATGGTATAACAACTATTAATATTTACATAAAACTTACATTGTGTTAGGTGTTATAAGTAATCTAGAGATGATTTAAAATCTACAGGAGGGGACAGGTGGTGGCACAGTGGTAATGCAATTGAATTGATAAAGGAAAGTGCTGGGTTCACATATGGGCACTCTCTGAGCACGCCAGATACACATGGACATGCTTATAATCCAGACCAGCTAAAAAAGCGACGGCATGAAGGCCCTGTTGGAGTTGGCTATCTCTTTCTTTTCCTGTCTTTCTCTCATGGAAAAAATAAACTGTGAAGTATATAGGAGGATATACTTAAGTTATATGCAAACACTACACACTTTATATGAAGGAGTTTGGTATTCAAAGGGTGTCCTGGAACCAATTCCCAGTGGATACAGTGGAATGACTATAATATTAAATACAAGCTAGATAACAGCAAAAGCATTCGTGAGTGAGGCCATCCACATACTCAGTCATTCAGCAATTATTGTTCAAGTGCCTACTAAGTAATTTCTAGGTAGGGCTCACTGTATGGGCAGAAGACCTGTACAGTTGCAGAGGGCTGCCATGCTTGGTTTAATGCCCTTTCGTCAGTATCTTGAAAATGTTAAAAGAATTTTTTTTAAGCAAGCTATCCCAATTTTCATTTTGCAAATCCGCTCCTGTGAACATTCCCCTAAGAGCTAGGGATACAGTACAGAGCAGTAAACAGTACAGACAAAAAGCCCTGCCTGCGTGGTGGTCTCATTTCTCATTTGTTAATTATTTAACAAATATTTATTGAGCAGATATTGTAAGAGGAAGAACATTTCAGGAGAAGAGAACAGCATGATGAGTTCGTACACCTTAGGTAGGAAAGGCAAGAAAAGCAGTGGAACTCTCTGAAGTCTGAGCCAAAGATAATGTCCTCTTGTTCTACAGGTTCTTGGATTTAATTTTGTAGACTCACAACTGAAGACTGGGAACAGCCTTCAAAAACAGCACAAATTAGTAGTCTGATTATTCTTATGCTACTAAGTAGCATAATCTAAACCACCCTAGACTTAACTGCCTTAAACTATTCCATAAAATTATTGCAACAATCAAATAAGAGAGTGATTAGGGAAAAAATTAAGAGCTTTAAAATAAGCATGTCTTTTCATACATTTCACTTTGTATTTCTATTATACAAATAAGGAACCAAAGGTCATAAAAAGTTACCAGGAACTAATATATTTCTTTAGAACTGGAAGGATTCCTTCAATACAGTCACAGTTGCCTGCAGTCCTGTCTTCAGCATCACTGTTTCATTTCCCCAAACCTGGCAAATTTATTGGATTCCTGATGAGATTACTCTGTAACTCCTACATCCTCCCTCTGCCATCCTATCCCTGACTAACGTGTGACCTTTTTTGACTGAATTATTGAAAGCTATTAATGGTTTTATTGCTTCTGATTGCCAACATTTGCCAATTATGCTGTGGCATTTATCAAGCTCTTGTTAGGCTGGGCAAGGATCACTTCCGTCATTGGTTTAAGCTCCACAAACTAATTTTCCCTAATTGAAATCAGCTCAGCTCCTACAGTCCAGGCTAATAAGCTATGTACTAATGAGTTTGCCATGGAGTCTGTAGCAAAAAGAAACATAGAATTAGTTAATAGTTAGCAAAACTAAAAGATACTGAACTTTCAGAAAAGAAGTCGTTTCTCTAAAGCCTTGACAAGCTTTCGAGTGATAAGACTCAAAGGAGTCCAGGCACTTCCAGGGTACTGTTTTCTTTTGGAAGAGGGGTAGGGTGACAAAAAGTTGCTGTAACCCTAGGGTCTCATATGACCTTTCCTTTCACTTTTATTGCCTGCTATGCTCATGTCTAAGATGACTTCTGATGAATTCACAGCCTGAAAGAAGAAAGGCATTTATGTCAATGTGCAATAGCAGAGAAACTGACTTGCTTCCTAGGGAAATCTCAGGCTGATCTTTCTTAACATGTAAATTCTTAACATTTTTAAGACACTTAATTAACTCTCTGAGCTTGGGCAAATCACTCAACCTCTTTTTCTTAGGTTCCAATGACCTCTTCAATAAAATTAGGATCATGAAACCTTTCTAGTTTCTAAAAATGAAGTTTGGTCCAGATGAATTCTGCTCAAGATCTCCTCCATGACAGCAAGATGGGAGCCCCATAGATTTGTTACCTGCTCTAATTTCAATACTCACCTCCTTCTTCATTTTCAGACCACCAAGATATAAAGCTTCCTTCACAATGGTGTACAGAATCCAAATATATCTTGGTAAGAAGCATGGTTTCTGTGACTAGCCAAACTCCTCCAGTTTGGCTGGAGATGGCCTCCAAAGATCATTTCCTTGGTGATAAAAACCAAACTCAAAATCTCTCAGATTTAAACAAACAAAAATGGTGGGAAGGGGAAGCTCTGGTGATAGAAAAGGGAGACTGGATTAAATTAAATGGGCAAGTGGTCCTTGACTCTCTCTACCCATGGTTCTATCCCTTCCAAAGCCTTCTCTCCCTTTAGTCCCCATAGCCATCATCAAAGTTACACCAAAAATATTATGTTCCTTTTCATGAAATGCATTCATTTTCATTCAATCAGTATTTATTGAGAACTTCTACCTGCTAAACACTGTGCTTTGAGATAAAGGTAAATCAGGAGTCCCAACACTTAAGTAACTCACAGATTAGTAGAGGAGTCAGATGTGTAAAGGGATAATTAAAGTGTGATGAAATATCACTGCAACGCCTGCAAGGTGATATGGGAACATGCAGATGAGAAATGTTAGCCCTGCACAAAACTTTCAGAGAGACACTG
Source organism: Tupaia belangeri chinensis (assembly GCF_000334495.1). Classification (NCBI taxonomy): domain Eukaryota; kingdom Metazoa; phylum Chordata; class Mammalia; order Scandentia; family Tupaiidae; genus Tupaia; species Tupaia belangeri. Next base: position 407,241 of record NW_006160115.1, on the reverse strand, counting down.
ACTTTACACCATGTCTTAGAGGATGAACTAGAAGATGATATAAAGAAAATCTGTAAGTGTCCCCATGCAGCCCTTATCAACCCATATGGTTTGTATCCTTGCTGGCCTTCTCCACCAAACTGTGAACCCTTCAAAAGCCAATAATGCCTTCGTCATTGTCAGCTTCTCTGCACTTTGCATAATTCTTAGCACACCCTCACTCAAAAGCTGGTGATGGATGAATGAATAAAGAACAAATGAGCAAAACTGATCTTTTAAAAAGTGGCTATTAAGGAAAAAAGAGAATGCTAGGGGAGCCAGCAGGTGGCATGGTGGTTAAGGTGCTGGACTCCCACATCCCACATGGTTCACTGCACTTTGAGTCCCAGACCCGGCTGCTTGAAAGTCACTCCGGGTGCATGTGTGTGTGCACCCAGGGTCCTGAGAGGAGAATGGAAGAGAGAGAATTGCAGTGTGTTCATCCTCCTTGGGAAGTGACTTCTCACTTTGTCTCTCTGTCACTCTCTGTCTCTCTGGTGAGTACATGTGCCCTATAAATGGTCCCAAAAAAAAAAATTTTAAAAAAAAAAAAAAAAAAAAAAAAAAAGATGGTAGAAAAACAACCTAGAGCAAGACCCAGAGCCCAAGACATTTCCAATTATTTGGTTGGATGGAAGAAGGCTTGTGACCACAAAATCAGGGGCAGAAACTGGGGTAGAGGGGAAGAGTGAGGAGAAATAGAGTGACCAGATTTGGTCATCTGTTCATTCAATAGTAAGACCAAAGGGCTACGAATGGCAATGGATTGATAAATGCTGAAGGAAGTTTTGGTATAACAGCATGAGAAGAGGTAGGAAATTGAGGAAATTCTTTCTAGTTTCCTTATGAAGTAGAAGCACTGATAATAGGTAGGGGAGGACAGTCCGTATTCATCCCTCTTACGCCTGGTTTTCAGATCCTCAAGTCATTCACCAGCCTTGGATTCTAGCTCTTCCTTTTCTTTTGGATATCTTTAAAAAGATGCCTTCTCTAGGAACCAGGTTGACAGCTGCCTTCCATCACATCCTTCCCAAGGTGGCATCTGGAATGGTTTAAATGTTCCAAGAATGACAATGCCCTCAATCTCAGTGTTTTTGAGAAGCTGGTCTTTGCGTCAGCAGGTACTAAAATAAGCTTAGCTCTTAGAAAAGAAAGTATCGTACATATTATTCTTATTTCCCTTACAAATAAATCCTCTCAGATTTCCCTGCAGGTTCTAGCCAGATGTAATCACTCTCTACAGTCAATCTGAACAGTTATTTGGCAATACGACATATACAGGGATTTCAAAAATGACATGGAAAAGTGGACCTTAAGTACAAGTTTGTTTTAGTGCCCAAAAAATGTGAAAATCATGCAGTTTTTTTCATAATATGCATTTTTTTCATAAACTGAGGATCACTTGTATGGATAGAATATGTATGTATATACACTGTGAGTTGTGTGTGTTGCAGGTATGTGTGGTGTGGGTATGTGTTGTGGGGTGTATATGTCATGCTTTGTGTAAGATGTGGTCTGTTTGTTGGGGGCTGTAGGTATTATGAGGTGTATGTGTGTGATAGTGTGTGTGCTGTGGTATGTGTACCATATGGTGTATGTGTGATGTGATATGTATATTGTAGTATGTGTGTTGTGTTGTGTATCTTGGTGTGCATGTTGTAGCATGTATATTGTGATGTGTGTGTTGTCAGATGTGTTGTGCTGTGTGTCTATTATGTGTTGTATGTTTTAGTTCATGTGTGCTGTGGTATATATGTTTTACTATGTAGGATGTGCTATGTGCTGTGGCATGTGTGTGTGCTATAGTGTGTGTGTTGTGGTGTGTGTTTTGTGGTACATGTGCATACATATGTGATGTTCTCTTATGATTGTTCATTTGTTCAGTTCTGAATAAGCATTCTCTGGCAAAGCCCTCAGACTGACCCTGGTAACACAGAAGTTTTTCTTAGCTTTCCTCTGACCCTTTTTCTGACCCACTCCAGCTTGAAAGAATGACAATCCTACTTTCTGTCTGAGCCATTTTGTAAAGCAAGTAGACGTGTTTCTAACAGACTCAGGATCGCTGAGGATGGACACAGACAGGAAAGGTGGATTTGGAGCAGAGCGAGGGACGTGGGAAATAATGACGAGCAAATAATGACTTGTCACCAATTCTCTGATCCTCCTTTTCCACTCCATACCTAGTCCCACAGGAGCCCCAAGCACAGCATTTTATTAAAGCATCTGGAAATGTCAAAGACCTAAAAAGGAATTAAAAGTTTGAAATCAGTTTCAAAGGAGAGAAATGCTTCAGCCTTCAAGCATGTTTACTTTCAGGCTGGGAAGACCAAACAGCAATGAAAATGTTATCTCCTTACAGAATCTGCGATGGACCGAAATAACATGAGAATAATAACCAGTCAAGTGCCACACACAGTCTGCAGACCACTTCTCTCTCTCCCACCATAGGTAATTCACTGCCAATTCACTGCACATGTACTGAGCCCTGTGGTATCCACGGCACTGTGCTATGTTCCAGAAAGGCACCTATCCTTCATGCTCACTAAGACTAGTGATAGCATCTTACTAATATCCTGTCCCTGCAACTCCCTCTCTACCATTTCCCTTTTTTCTCCAAGTTGGAGTCCATGTCTCCAAGAACGTTCTAGAAAGTTAGTGATCTGCGGTACCAAGTCCATGTAATTCATGGGTTCTTTCACTAGTAGACATTTACTCCTAGGAAGTGTGTACATTGCACTGACCTGCCAATCTCCCTGTTTTGTCATCATCAAACACTATTTTTTTAAGGTTTGTTGTTAACTGCCATAGGGTGCATGTGCTCATCAAAGCAGACAGAGACAGTGAGAAGTCATTTCTTAGGGGAATGGCCACACCTCAATTCCTTCCCCTCCATGCTCATTCTGGGATTTGGGGCATGCACACACATGTGTCTAGAATGATTTTCAAGTTGCCTCATCCAGGAGTCTAACCATGGTGGGCTTTGTGAGAGTCCAGAACCTTAACCACTATGCCACTTTGTGACCCTCCCCATCAAACACTATTTTTGAACCACAGTTAAATGAATAAGAACTGTATCTAGACTTTTTTAAAGCTGGTTTACAAAACTAGTCCTTACCCTGCTGGAAACTCGGTCACCATTGTTTTCATAATACTAAAATAATAATAATATGTAATAATATTGAACAAGCCTATGTATCTAGCATTCCTTTCAACAACCAAGTAAAATAGTGATTAGACTAAAGAAATGGGTCTTGTGGGAGAGGTGGAAATTAAACAGGGAACTTTATACTAAACAAATACTGACGTGAGTAGTCTCCCATTAAAGGGAGAGGAATCTAATCCTATATCACGTAGCCAGTGAGAGCCAGAAGTGGAGCTTGAACTGGGATTTTTCAAGCACCCAATCTAAGCAAACTATAGTATACCACACTAACTTCCTCCTGAGTTTTGGGTAGCAGTTTGACTCCAAACGTGACTCTAACTATTTGCCACTTATCGCTTTTGAACACCACCCAAGGAAGCAAAGCCTACCTGGATGATGGACCTCAGGGGCCAGTAGGTGGTATGGTGGTTAGGATGACTGGATTCCTACACAGCTTACAGTGGTTTGAGTCCCAGACCTGACAGCATGAAACTCATGTCAGACATGTGTACATGGGCCCCCAAAAGCTCAAGGGAAGAATGTAAAGGGGTTGCGACATGACCGGGGGTGATTTCTCATTTCCCGATCTATATATCTCTCTGTCTCTCTCCTCTCCAGTGAGCATATGTGCCCTATAGTAAAAAAACTAAAATAAGAAGAAGAAGGAGAAGGAGAACAAGAAGAAGAAAAGAAGAAAAAGAACTTATATCTGGGGACCAGAAGTGAGCGTAATGGCTATGTCGCTGGACTCCCATGTAGTCGACTGAGGTTCAGACCCCGTGGCTTAAACTCATGCCGGGCATGTGTGTGTGCGTGCCCAAGATCCGGCGAGGAGAATGGAGGAGAAGGGATTACGGCGTGGCCATCCCCCCTGGGGGGGTGATTGCTCATTTTCTGTCTCTCTGTCTCTCTCTGTCTATCTGGCGAGCGTACGCGCCCTATAGAAAAAAAAAGAAAGAAAGAAAGAACTTATATCTGACCTGGCATGACCCCAGCCTGTAATTAAATCATCCAGTGACTTCAGCTCCAGGCAACATCTTCTCTAGTTCTATGAAAAAGGGACTGAACTGCCAGGAATTTCTCGTGGGTATAGCCTGACTAGAAACTAGTGATTGATTTTGCCACTTTGTGGTTATCTTAACCATCAATATGTCATTACTGGAGTTATTTGGTAACGATGCTGCCTGAAAAGTATTAGCATATATAATTTTGTAGATGATTCATATGACCCTCTCATGAATCGAAGTGTTTAGAATACACGTTTACTTGGTGTAAATAAGCATGATTTCTTTTTAGAAATCTGAAACAAAATGGCCACATGGTTCTCATACTAAAAGATAAAACGCTGTCCACTCCCAAAGTCACTGCCTGAGTTAAGACTCTCATTACCTCTCATGAAATTCTTTTTTACTTTTTTGCTTTCTGGTTTATTTTGTTTTGTTTTAGAGAGATATTTTTGCTATAGGGTGCATATGCTCGCCAGAGAGACTAAAAGTGAGAAATCACCTCCCAGGGTGGATGGATGGCCATGCCGCAATCCCTTCTCCTCCATTCTCTTCCCAGGAGTATGGGCACATGTGCACACACACCTGGCATTTACTCCACGCCACCAGGTCCAAGACTTGAACCACAGTCAATTACATGGGAGCCCAGTGGCATAGCCATTATGCCATCTGCTGGTTCCACCTCTCGTGAAATTCTTGTGGCTCTCTCCTAGTGGGTCTCACTTCTTCCTGCATTCCTATTCTCCAAGATTAATTTTATGTATCCAATCTTAACAAAGTTACTTCTTAAGTCACAGTGATGTCTTCATGAAGCTGCTACTCTGCCATTAACATCTCTTGCATTGCAGGAACTCTCAGCTGCCATTCAAAAAAATGACCTCAAAAATGGTAGTTCTCCTTGTGGCCTCATCTATTACCAAACCTCAAAACACACCAACAACCAGGCAAGGTTCACTCTTGGTCTTTTTCTCATATTCTTCCCTCTAGCAAGAATATACTTCCCACAGTGTGCACCCACGACCTCTGCCTTTCCAAATTCTGCCCAGATGTCACAGCCTTGCAAAAACACCTCCATTATGATGCTTTTGATATTTTCTTATTCAGAAGTGCTTTTCCTCCTTCAAGTCCCTATAATGCTCTGTTTCAAATTTCCTTATGATCCTGTCCTTACTAGCTTAAAAAAAAAAAAAAAATTTCTCCTTGCCTGAATTGCATTATTTCTATTTCCCCTTCTTGTCTGTGGGAAAAGTAAAACAGTGGTTCTATCATATTTGTGTTACTACTCCTAGTTCCTAAAACAAAATCTAGTACAAAATTGTGTTCTAGAAAATGTTTACTGAATATGATTGAGCCAAATGCTTACTTGCATTTCTTGTGAAGTTTCTTAGCAAGAGCCAATAGACAAGTCTTGGCAGAGTCAAAAGCCTCAGCCCAGCGTTTGTGATTTCGTTCTCACCTCAGTATTTTCATGCTTCATTATGATTAGGATTACGTGCTCAGGTTTGCTTCTGCACATGTCAATTTGGAGCAAATGTTCCTGGATGTTCCAGGGACCACAGAGCTGCATTAAAATATGTTACTGTTTGCAGAACATATTTTAAAACAGTTCTGTTTCTTTGGGTTGGCAACGTTTTTCTACTTTACTAATCAATATACCAAAAGATGATGCTGGGAGAGGATATTAAACAACCCATTAAGGATCACTGCTTGAGGGAAGTCCCAACTATAATAAAAACATTTATTAAAAAGTGTTATCTTTTTAAGTGTGTAATCAAGAAAAAGGAAAATCATCCCTCCATTTGCACAGAAAGGGAAGCAATCTTAGTTCTGTCTGGGATCTGAGTGGAAAAAAAAAATTCTCCCTTGAGAATTTACTACCCCAAGCCCAGATTGATGCTAATGCGTGGCTCACATTGCACATTTCACATGGGCCCAGAGTACTCCAGCTAAGAAGAAGATATTCAAATGAGACTTCAGCTTATAATACCCACCACCCCCGGATGCTTCACAGGCACCATCTGTAAACCCCCTGGAAGCAGCTATTCAGCACAGATCTCGCACACTTGACAGGTTTGAGGGTAACGGTGCAAACCTTCATCAGAACATCCCAAGTCTGGTAAAATTTCAAAGGGTAGAAACATGACATATCTAAATAAGTAGGTAGCCTTAACGTAAGAGCCTTGTAATTATAACAATAAAAATACAAGTCCACAATATTCTAAATACACAAAATTTGGAGAGTTGTGGGGTTTTTTGTTTGTTTGTTTGTTTTTGCTATAAGGCGCATGAGCTCACCAGAAAGACAGAGAGAGAGAAAAAGAGAGAAATCATCCCCCCTGGGGATCCCTTCTCCTCCATTCTCTTCTCAGGATTATGGGCGCACATACACACACACCTGGCGTGAGTGTAAGCCACCAGGTCCAGGACTCAAACTGCAGTCGTCTACATGGGAGTTCAGTGACATAGCCATTACACTAACTGCTGGCCCCAGTACTCAAAATTCGGTATGGTAAGTTTCAGAATTAACAATAACACTGAAATGAGCAAAAACTACATAACCTTCCATCTGTTAAGTTTAAATAGTGCCACCTTGAGCATTACGGAAAGAAAAAAAAAAAACGGATTGCAGAGCTTTGTGGATTTTGGAATTGCATATAAAGAATTGTGGACTCCTAATAAACATAGCAATAATAAGCCTGTTACTACAAAAAAAAAAGATAAAGATGAAAAAGTAGATAATGCTGATTATAAAGTACTGTTCTAAAAGTTTTACTCTAAGAAATAGGTTAAAATTACAGTAGATGATCACTGTCCTCAATATATTCATAAACCTATTAGTAGAGCTTTTTCATTTTCAATTAACAGACACAACTTAGATTAGTTTTAGAAAAAGTGTGAAAACAGTCATTCATTGTTATCTATGGAGAGTTGGTTCCAAGACTCCCACAGATACCAAAATCCACAGATGCTCAAGTCCCTTATACTAAATGTGTAGTATCTGCATATCACACACACATATTCTCATATGCGCTAGAATATTTATGAATAATCCTAGCATCCTATGTAAGTGAAAAAGGAATATGTAGATAAACTTCTTCAACATATTTATTTTAAGGAGCCACCTCTTTCCCCATTTCATAACAATTAATGTGGCCTGGCTGCATCCACAGTTGGTTGAATCCACAGAAGCAGAACAGACATGGAGGAACAGCTATATTCTATTTCAAAGATATAGTGGTATATTGCAAAACCCCAAATGTGCTATAATTCAGGAAGAACTAGACCCAGGAATCAGGATTTCCTTCTCTATCTCCCTGAAATCTTCTGTCTCCCTGCAGATAACCTCCTTAAACCTTTAGACCATTAGAAGACTTGGCCAGCCCACGTTTCCCAAATTTACATGTTACATTTCTTGCTACTTCTACTTTCTTGAGGAAGAGACTTTGACTGGTTTATCTTGGATCAGTTGTGCAATCCTGGACCAACAAATTCTGTGTTTTGGAGGGTTAGGGTAGAGTGTAGGGCAGCTCTGATGAAAATATGGCTGACAATGACTAAGACACGGTGATGCTAGATGAAGAGCGCTGGAGGCAAAACACTCTGACAGATCAAGTATCATGTGATCTGTAGATTCCTCCTAACATTTGCATAGTCACAATTAGCACATGAATGGAGGACTGCATTCTCTCACTACCTCATATCCCTACCACACCCAAGTTGCCTTTGCACACATAAGTTGACACTCAAACCCATAATTCCAAGTTATATCCACATCTCTATAAAGGTCACATGTCCCTCTTTCACCTAAGAGTGAGTGCTCTAGCATCTTGGTCCAAACACAAAGAACAGTCCCAGAGTACATTTGGTCAGGAAAGACTAAAGTCTAGAAGTAGAGAATCGGGACTTGGGTGAGAGCTCTCTGACTGTTTGCCTCTTTACCCCCACTGCAAGGGTGATGGCCAGAAGAAGCCAACAGAGCCCTCATAACCTCAGCTTTAGTGAGTATTCTTAGATGTGATACCAAAAGCACAGATAGTAAAAGAAAAAATAAATTAGGCTTCATCAAAATAGAAAACTTTTGTACTTTAAAGGACATTATCAAGGAAGCGAAAAAAACAGCCAACAGAATGGGAGGAAATATTTGCAAATAACATATTTGATAAGACTTATATCTAGAATATATTAAGAACTCTTCCAGTCACATGTGCTGCATGCCCAAGATCCCAAGAGGAGAATGGAGGAGAAAGGATTGCAGGGTAGTCATCTCCCCTGGGAGGTGATTTCTCACTGTCTCTCTTGGCCAGCGTACATGCCCTATAGCAAAAAACCTCTCAAAAAAATTCAAAATTTAAAAAAAAGAACTCTTGCAACTTAGTAATAAAAGGACAAGTAGCCCAATTAAAATGAGCAATAAATCCAAATAGCTATCTTTCAAGGAAGATGTATAAATGGCTAATAAACTTATAAAAGATGTCGCAGACAGTCTGGTGTTTAAGACAGCTGGATCCCACATGGCCAACTGTGTAGTTTGCGTTTTAGATACGGCAGCTTAAAAACATGCCAGGTACATACGCATGAGTGCCCAAAATCCCAAAGGGGAGAAATGGGAGAGAAGGGATTGCAGCATGACCATCTGCAGGTGAAGTGTTTGCACTCTCCTTTCCATCTGTCTCCAGTAAGTGCATGTGGCCTTTAGCAAAAAAAAAAAAAAAAAAAAAATGTTGATGTCTATCATCATTTGTCCTCAGGGAAATATAAATAAAAAGCACAAGGAGATGCTATTTCATGTTTATTAGGATGCCTTTTATTAAAAAGAAAAGTCATACACTGCTGATTGGGTGTAAAATGGTACAGCTACTGTAGAAAATGATCTGATAGCTCCTTAAACAACTAAGTTACCATAGGATCCATCAATTCCACACATACATATAGCTAAGAGAAATGAGAACATGTCCACACAAAAATTTGTATACAAATGTTTATATCAGCATTGTTTATAATAGTCCAAAAGTGAAAACCTACATGTCCATCAATTGAGGAGTGGATAAACAAAATGTGGTAGGGACCAGCAGTTAACGTAATGGTTATGTCGCTGAACTTTCATGTAGTCGACCATGGTTTGAGTCCCGGACCTGGTGGC
>NW_006160115.1:394670-397773 GCF_000334495.1 Tupaia belangeri chinensis | reverse complement strand
AGAGAGAGAGAGAGAGAGAGAGAGAGAAAGAAAGAAAGAAAGAAAGAAAGAAAGAAAGAAAGAAAGAAAGAAAGAAAGAAAGAAAGAAAGAAAGAGAGAGAAATGAAATGTGGTAAACCCATACAATGGAAGATTTTTGGTCATAAAACGGAGTGAGGTATTGATACATGCTTTGATGTGTATGAACCTTGAAAACTTCATGCTAAATCAGTCATGAAAGACTATATATTGTGTGATTTTATTAATTTGCAATATCTAAAGTAAGTGAATCCATAGAGATAGCAAGCAGCTTAGTGGTTAGCCAGGACTGTGAGTGGAGGGGAATAGAGAATGACTGCTTAGTTGAAATAAAATTTACTTTAGGGGGTGATAAAAATGTTTCTGAACTAGATAGAAGTGAGGTTAGTACAACATCAGGAAAGTGCAAATTGCCAGTAAATTGTACACAAAAGCCACACATTATATAATTCTATTTATATTAACTGTCTAGAATAGACTAAAGAGACAGAAAGTAGATCAGTGATTGCTCAGGGCTGGAGTTGGGAGGAATAAATTGGTGACAGGTAAATGATAAAGATTTCTTTTTGAGATGACAGAAATGTTCCAAAATTGCCTGCAGTACTAATTACACATATTTGTGGATATAAATTATGTATATTCGTATTTCAAATGAATTATGCATATTAAATTGATGAGTTGTACAGTAAGTACAATTATATCTCAGTAAAGCTGTTTGAAAAACTAGGGGTCCAGGCTGGGTTCCATTTAATCCAGATTTAAAGCAGAACTGACAATAAGAACTATTATGGAATACACACAGAATGCTTTAGTAATACCAGAGAGGATGCATCTAAATCCACCATATAGAGAAGACCTTGGGCTGAGGCTTGGAAGTGTTCAAGAATTTGGTAAATAAATAATCTAAAAGGAATTTCCCAGGCAGAGGAATTAGCATGTACGAAGAAATGAGTGATGAAGTAGCCTGCCATATTCAAGCAACTGTTGGTAGTTTGGAATGGAATGAAGAATACACAGAAAGGTTGAAGGAAAATATAAGGCTAGAAAATTAGACAAGGGCAAGAAGATGATGTATGCTATGCTACCAGCATAAATTTTATTCTTAGATGATGTAGAATCATATAAGTATTAATATATCTACTTAGCTTCTCTGACCAATGAAATTAAAATAAAACTGATTAATTCTCCATCTCATGTGCCTTGAAAGCCCATAAAGTCCCAAGACTTTACAGCTTTACAGTGTATAGAAACTTCCTGCTTACTTAGTTAACTCTAGCTTCTCTCCCAGTTCCTGATTTCAGGGGATTTTTTCAATTTAATTCTTTTAAATAACTTCCATTTCAGCAAGTACTGCTTTGCTCTCCATGTAGAGGATTGCGGAGGAAGTCATACTGGAAAACAGGACAACTAGAATGGACTGGAGTATAAAGGTATAAATTCATCAGATCTCGGTCATTGCTGAGTTGAGAGTTGGGAATAAAAAGTGGAATTCAGACTAGGGAAACTGTTTAACATTCTATTTTTCTCTACATTTATAATGTGGTTTTAATAACCACCCCACAGAGTTTCTGAGAGGGAGGAGTAAATAAGTTAATGTATGGAAAATACCACCACAACCTGACCTAAACTTCTAAGACAGGGCAGCAATATAAAACATATTTATGCACAGAAAGAAAGAGGAATAGGGACAGAAATAATCACAAATATGGAAAATAACTTTTTATTATACCATTAGTAATAATGCAACCACATTTGAGCACTTTGTACTGGGGTTTCTGCTAAGAATTTACACACATTATCTCAATTTGAATTTTAGAACAACCCTATGAGATAAAAGTTATCCTTATCTTGTGGATGAAAACTTGGAATTAAAACTCTATTTGTATTTCTTTAAAATAATTTAATATGTTTTAGACACTGCAGTTAAAATGACATAACAATACCTTGGTTGACAATTCCTTTTATAAAACCAACTCTGAGGTTATTATGTCTTTTTACATTCAGAAATCCATTCTTTACTCAGTGTCAGTCTTCGCTGTTTGTGTCATCAGATGTCTTGGTTAGGCAGAGCCTTGAGATTAGACAGTTCTGATAAAGGAAGTTAAAATTTTTTTTCTATTTGTGTCCCTTATTTATACAAGGACTGAGAAGCCTCTGGGAACTTTGAATTTGAATTTGTCCACTCTTCAAAATCCAGATATGTCTAATACCTAAGGTAGTTTCGATAGAAACCAGATCATAGGGAATTAAACCACGAGGGTAGGAAGATTCTGACATGATGGACAGGCCAGGAAACAGGGTCTGAGCATTAAAGGAAATTGGGTTTCAGACACAATGTCAGTCACTGTAGAGGCCTGAATACTCCCGTGGAAGAAAGACTGTGCTTGTTCCTTGAAAGAGTTTTTGCCATCCTACTTTAAAATAAAAGACCTTGTATACATCGCAGAGTGTGAACCCAATAGGAGTGGTTCATTGTGAAGAGAGGCAGTGATCATGAAGACTTGGTGGCATGTTCCTTTTTCTGAAGTATAAATTCATCAGATCAGATCATGGTCATTGCTTAGTTGAGAGCTGGGAATAAAGAGTGGAATTCAAACTAGGGAAACTGTTTAACATTCTATTTTTTCTGACTTCCAGGCAGAAGGGACAGTACCCATGACACTGGAGCATGATCCTATCCTTGAAGCAGTAGGGCTCCTTTCTGAAGTACGAGTGTCTGAGGGTACACTCATAAGTGGCAAGGTAAGCAGTGAGCAATGATCAGAAATGATTTATTACCATGTGTACATACCCCTGAGGAAGCTAGAACACTTGGGGAGGAAGCCTACAAAAGACTGAGTTTGGGAGCCAGACAGTACAGCAGTAACATATGCTCTACGAGACTGACAGAGACATCTCTCAGTAGCTGGGCGTGTGTATGCCCACTATCCATGCTGACTGAGGCCAGGGTTCATTGCAGTGTGAAGACTCTGATGGGTGTGCCTCTCTTTCTGTCTCTCTCTTTATCTGTCTCTGTTGGTCACAGAAGAAAGAAAGAAAGGAAGAGAGAGAGAGAGAGAGAAGGAAGGAAGGAAGGAAGGAAGAA
>NW_006160115.1:389632-393965 GCF_000334495.1 Tupaia belangeri chinensis | reverse complement strand
GAAAGAAAGAAAGAAAGAAAGAAAGAAAGAAAGAAAGAAAGAAAGAAAGAAAGAAAGAAAGAAAAAGAGAGAGAGAGAGAAAGAAAGAAAGAAAGAAAGAAAGAAAGAAAGAAAGAAAGAAAGAAAGAAAGAAAGAAAGAAAGAAAGAGAGAGAGAGAGAGAGAGAGAGAGAGAAAGAAAGAAAGAAAGAAAGAAAGAAAGAAAGAAAGAAAGAAAGAAAGAAAAAGAAAGAAAGAAAGAAAGAAAGAAAGAAAGAAAGAAAGAAAGAAAGAAAGAAAGAAAGAAAGAAAGAAAGAAAGAAAGAAAAAGAGAGAGAGAGAAGGAAGGAAGGAAGGAAGGAAGGAAGGAAGGAAGAAAGAAAGAAAGAAAGAAAGAAAGAAAGAAAGAAAGAAAGAAAGAAAGAAAGAAAGAAAGAAAGAAAGAAAAAGAAAGAAAGAAAGAAAGAAAGAAAGAAAGAAAGAAAGAAAGAAAGAAAGAAAGAAAGAAAGAAAGAAAGAAAGAAAAATAAAGACTGACTCTTTTCAATCGGGTGAGTGGCTTTAGCCAATGAGAGTGTTACATGAAGATTAATGAGAATTCATTCAAATGCTCACAGTTGAGAGAAGTCTCTTATAAAGATATCATGTACAACTTTATTATAAAACTCGGATTGTATCTGTGCTTTGTTCCTTGAGTCTCTTGATAACACTTTCCCTCCCACCAAACCGTAGTGTTGGTTTCAGTGAAGATTCTGTGCTGCCATCACATCCACGTTACACAGAGGCTGCAGGTAACTCTCAGGCTCAACCACGTGGGGTCATGGTCCACACTCGCTGTATACACTCTTTAGAAGGTTGGGTGATCATTGCCGTGGTGTAATTCTTTCCCCAAATTCCTGTCCCCACATTCTACTCCATGGGCCGTATGCTGTTTACTTACATATTTGTCTTTTAAAATTTCTAATGAGTATATAAATGGGCATACTCTATGGAGGGGGCCAATTTGACAACAGCTATCAGAATTATAAAAATACAGATCCTTTGATCCAGTAATTCTAATCCTAGTAATTTATCCTACAGACATAAATAGACAGAGACATGTTTGTCACAGCAAAAGATTTAAAATAACTCAAATGACCACTGGCGGGAGGCTGATTCAATTAATGTTGGTATATCTTACATTGGAATATATTTTTTTATCATCTGTGACAAAAAAGGAAAGGAATAATAGTATGTATGTGTCCATATATACACACACATGATGTTTGTTTGGGGTTTTTGTTTGTTTGTTTGTTTTATGCATGAAATAGCTCCAGAATAAAGCACAAGAAATATATGTTTGTTTTCCTCCATAGAAGGAACTGGATAGCTGGAAGGCAAAGGCGGAAGGGAGTTCTTTCCCTGTATACCTTTTTGCACCAAATATAATTTGGAATCCTGTATGAGTTGCTTATTCAAATAAAATTTTTAAATCATATATTGCCTTTTTAAATGATGTTAATGAAAAGTAACTTGTCTTTAAGTTTACTGGACTTTCACAATACTTGCCCCTGCTTTTTCTTCTGAGAAGAATTGAACACAGAAGCTCTTCATATAGACAAAAATACTAGAGCATCATTCAGAGTAAATGGTGAACTTATTTCCTGCTGGGAATGGGTACATTCCTAACCACCCTCCAATGCTCACATTAAGGTCAGCTTACATGTCTAGGAATCCTTCCTGGCTCCAAGACTGGATGAGGCACCTCTCCTAGATGTCCTGACAACACCCTGTAATTCTCCCTCTTGTAGCATTTGGTCACCTCCCTATGCCACCATGGTTTGTTCATCCACCCCCAGCCTCCACCAGCTCACCTTCCTGGGGATTTGAAGTCAAAGGGCCTTAACTCACATTCTCATTATTGTTGTTCAAAGTGTAAATTGGTACAATCACTGTAAAGGGCAATTGGCAATATATAGATGCCTTGATCCAACAGTTCTTCAACATTTAGCTGATATTTAATGTGAAGATTAATGGATGAGTAAGAATTGTCTATTCTCAACAGGAAATACATTCCTGGTTTATTCAGAGAGATACTACCCTGAGAGCACGAATTCTAACTGTGACGCTATTTATAAGCTTCAGCATTCAGGGCTGCCCCTTACGCCCATAGGCACTCAATAAATATCCAAGTGAATAAATGACCTTGCCAACATTTCACATTTCCTCCATATTGTAAAAGCCATTTTTAAGAAACCCATTATGTTCTTCTTCCAAATGGGACAATTAACCAGTCCTACGGTTTTAAAATGGCAAATGGCAAAGCGGGGCATCTCTGAGCACTTCCTTTGTTGAAAACTACAACATATTTATTACTGACATTTACGTTTTTCTCCCACCTACTCCCCTCTTGCAAATATTTCTGAAGATAATCCATTCCAGAGACTGATTTATCCTTATTTGCATCTCATTCTCCCCAGATTGCACTGAGTGGGGGAGTGCTATGAAAGGTCAGGGTATCGAAGGGATGTGACGACCAAACAGCAAAGCACATGCAGAGCGCCCATCAGCACTTCATTGGCATGGAGAAAAATGGAGCAACCAAATGCTTCTGTTAACACGCAGTGAAGGACTACTCTGTGGCAGATAGTTGCAAAGAAAAGATTTTCTTTATTTATCTATTATCAGGTTAGAGTAAGTGTTCCTTTTCTGAAAAAAAGGAAACACACACACACACACAAAGGAAAAAGGTTTCTTGTCTACAACTCCAGAATCACGGACATGATCCATGCCAAGAAAAGCTCTTAAGGTGACATCTGAACAGGTGAGCACATAGGATGACACTCATCCAGTGGCCATTCTTGACTCATCTGAGAAGGCCCATCTTCCTTTCCCTTCACACCAGTCTGTAATAATGTGCTTCAAAAACACCTACTGGAATAAGTGGTGGCCCACGAGTCTAATAAACAACAGTGAGAAATTGGCATTTAGGGGCCATCTCAGAGTTTGACCCAACCCAAGTATTTAATGAAAACCAAACTAATCTTAAAACAACCCTCCCTGAATTTGTAGGATCTTTCCCCACAGAGCCTTTAAGTGATGTGATCACAGAGCGTGCTGGTGCTGAGCCCCACAGTCTGCGCTGTTAATATCAGTGGTTCTTGAACGTTTGGTCTCAGAACCCCTTTACACTCTGAAGAACATTCCAAAGAGCTTTTGTTTATGTGGGTTATGTCTATCAATAGTCACTGTAATCCACATTTAACATTGTGATAGGTTTAATTTTATGATTAGTTAATATTTTAAATCCCTAGCATACAGTTACATAAGAATTCATCATTAAACTATTACTATTTTATATAATTAATTAAAATAATCCTTAATATGATGCTTAATACATTGAGTTAACTTATTCATTCATTTTTAAATAACAGTAACTCATCAGCTTTTAATATAAATAACATTACTGTGACAAACAACTACATCCTCCAAAATAAAAACTAAATTTAGGGGTAAGAGCAGCATTTATTTTTATTTGGAATAACTGGAGAATTTTAAAATAGTAGATTATAAAGCATAGGATCAAAAAATCTTAAAATTGCATGGTGATAGTCCAAAAGGAGAGAGTGAGAGAAAAACAAAGAGAAAGAGGAAAACTGGGGAGGCTTCTCTATAGAAAAATGCCAGCCAATATATATAGAAGAAATTATTAAATTAGAAAGTGATCGTTTTGCACTCCCAATGTTATCATTTACTCAACCAAATTTGTCAGTAAATGCCGAAACCATTGGGTGAAAGCTTTTTGGGAAACAGGATATTTAATGCTCTCCAAATATCAATTATTGACAGATTATTCATTAATTAGAAAGGTGAAAAGGTAGTCTGTAATAAAGAAATCTGATAAACACAGTCTTCACCAGGTGATCAACACTGACATCATCGGTCATAAATCATTTTCACACCCTTCGTCACTTGACAAAAGAAGTACACAGCATCATTCATGATTAGAAAAGCCATGGCATATTTTTCTATGTCTTTCTACATAAAAGTGTGTCGTGACTTTTCTGACCCAATATAATACCTGCACACACACACACACACACGCACATAGCCTTCAAAATGTTCTTGGAAAATGTGTATTATTAAAAAAAAAACTGCATGGACTTCAAAATCTTTCACACCAAAATTAACTCATGCTTTTATTCCATATACCCATGAACTTTCTGAAGTCCCATGGTATATATAATTACAATGTCAACAATTGATTTGTCGGCAATTTAGGTTAAAAGTATACCTCTATTCGTTATACTCTTATTTTTTTCTTTTCTGGAGATGAGAAAATTTCCAAAAGAAAATGTTGAGAGTGAAGAAAGAGT
>NW_006160115.1:369039-389601 GCF_000334495.1 Tupaia belangeri chinensis | reverse complement strand
GCTGTTTGGGCAGCTCCCTTAGTACGCACAGGGGAAAGAGGCAGTACGGTCATGGTAGAACCTGGCAGGTCAGCTATCTCTTCAGTAGCCAACGTTAGATGTCTGAAGTCAGCCTGGGAGAGAGCAGTGTGTCTGGAATGAATGATGACGAATGACTGGGGAAATCTCATTTTCACTTCTGAGCTGCTGAGCAACTGGAGATTAGTGATGTTCTCATTTGCAACGAAGGTTCTCCTCAGATGTCTCTACATCCCATGTGGGCAGGATGTCAGCAACCCCCCTGCCCAAATGCCTGCTGCTTACCAAGATAAGTGCTTGACCTCCATTCCTACAGGGAACCTGCAGCCCCGAAGCTCTGTGAGTTAGCGCCTGACACAGAGTGTGAAATGAGAGTAGGAATGCTATTATTCTCAAGGCACCAAGTGGGAAGGTAAGTCTTAGATGAGCAGAAAGTGAAGCAGACTTAAATGTTTGAGAAGGCAGTGGGAGTGGAAATAAAAGACAGGATATCTTTTTAAATACTTACGCTATGGCTACAAATACATGTCACCCAAATTTCCTTAGACTATGAATCCTAGTCGCTTGTGCCCTTGTCTGAGTGACATGGGATGTCGGTTGCCACACTGTCCAAGGCCCAAAGAGCTATTTCTGTGATTATCACATGAACTACTGAAGAGAGCATTTTTATTCCTCCACCTCCCCCCACACCATGAAAACATGAATTCTATAGAGAGCAAAGTGGCATGATACTCATCAGCTTTTATTGTGGTGAAATCAAAGACTACGTGTTCTACGAAGAATAAAAGAGCTGATCATTTCTAATCTACTTGAGAAGCACTACCTTCCTTTCAGTTGTATGATTTCTCAGTTTAGTCTTCAAAAATAGTACTGTAATCAATATCATTTATTGGTGCTTCCTTTGACTGCACTTCTCAGCAGGGTTTCCTGATAAAATGTAGATTCTAACTCAGTAGGTCTGGAGTGGGAATCTCTGAGAAGTTCCCAGTGATGTTGATACTATTGGTGCACAGGTCATACTTAAGTAGCCAGATCGCAGAGTGCTTAGCACCTATGTTTCTCATACTCTGTATATATCCAATACTTAAATTTTAAGGAGATGACTAAATCTATATAATAGTAGAATAAAGAAAAAAACTTTATCAAAATTCCTCCTGCTTTTCAGCGCTATTCACAATGGCCAACTTATGGAAGCAACTGAAGTCTCCAACAACAGACAGCATGGATAAAGAAAAGGTGATAGACATGTGGAATACTACACAGTCATCAAAAAGGATTGACTCCAGACATTTGAGATTAAATGGGTGAGCCTGGAGGACATTATGTGAAGTAAATAAGCCAGACACATAAAGGCAAATACCACACACTTTCCATCATGTGTACAAATTGGGAACAAATTATCTCATAGAAGCAGGGAGATGTAGAATTACTGCTAGACACTGGGAAGAATTTAGGGAGGTGGAAATAGAATAATGTTGCATAACTGAAACAAAATTGCAGATAAAAAAAGAACAGTATCTAGAGTTATAAAATATAGTGGAGAGAATAAGGTTAATAATTTACTGCATATCATGTTACAAAGGATTAAGATAGGTATGCTAATTACCCTGATATAATCATGACACATTGTATTTATGTACTAAAAACTCACATTGTATAAAAAAGAGTAGAAAAAATAAAAATCACACTGTAACAATTGTTATGTTAATAAACTGAAAAAAAATAAATTATAAAAAGAAGGGGCCAGCAGGTAGCCAGTGATGTTGATGGCGGTTAAGGCATGGGATTCCCACATGTATTTCCAACATACTTCACATCACAGACTGGCAGCTTGAAAATCATGCTGGGCATGTTTGCTTGCCTGCCTGTCCCAAATCCTAAAAGGATAAAGAAGGAGAAGGGATTGCTGCATGGGCATCCCCTCAGGAGTGATTTTTCACCTTCTCACTCTCTCTCTGTCTCTCCAGCAAGTGCATGTGCTCTGCAGGGAAAAAAAAAAAGGTGAAAAAAAAGAAGGCAGTATCTGCCTTCTGAGCCAGATTGTGGCACAGCAGTAACATAACTGGACTCACATGAGAAGGTCCCAGGTTCAGGTCTGGGAACCTCCTTGTACATACATGCTGGGCACAAGCATACATGCCCATGATCCAGGTTTACTGAGGCTGAGGGTGCATTACAGCCAGCAAGAAGACTCTGCCAGGGATATATCACCCCTCTCTCTAAGGAAATAAAGGTCTTTTTTGTTTGTTTGTTTTGTTTTGTTTTAATGAAAAGGGGGAGAGGGGGAGAGACGTCTTTCATTCTACTCATGTCGTTTTTCTGTTTGTTTCAAGGCATGAGACTAGAGCATCGTAGATGGAAGTAGACTGACAAAGGGGTGTTCGCCTTTGGCCTGTGGAGTAGAACAAGGGAGGCACCAGAAGTGGAGGGCCTGCCCTTCTGTCTAGGAATATGGAATCCTAGAAGCCTGTTTTCCAACTCAGAGCAGCTCCCATCTCTACCTGAGCAAAACTGAAGATGTATTTAACATTTACTGTCCCCTATTAGCGCATGCCTGCATTCACACAAAAACACACACACACGTACTCCTTTTCATTTACATTGCTCCTCTGCTTTTACAGTGGGAATTCATTTTCTAAGCTTCCACACTGTGAGAAACAAACTAGTAATGGGGCTGCTGCCTTCTACCCCTAGCCCTAGGGCCTTGCAGAACGAAATACATATCCTTCACCCTTTCTTGATTGTTAGAGATAAAATATAATCTCAATGTCATCTGACTCCCTACACTTGTCTTTTTGAATAAATATCTAGTAATCTCATTTTTATTTCATTTTGATAATATCATCTTCAATTATAGGCTTTTTGTCTAAAATAATCATTCACTGTTGAAGTATAGTTCTGTTCTGTCCTCCTGGTCAGAAATGCAGAGTCATCCAGTTTGCAAAAGGTAAGATCTTCGAGCATGTCTGTTTCTGAAGGTATGTTCTCTGCTATACATTGTGTGTGGCCCTAGTAAATGAACACATGTGTGACTCAATTTCTTCTCCCGAAAAATTAAGAAGTTGAACTATTAGGTTGTCAGAAAAGTCGGGACATATTTTTCTGTTTTTCTATGCAAAAATGGGCCATGACTTTTCTGACAACCTAACAGAGCTTGAGGTCACTTTTTAGGTTAGCCTTCTTGATTCTCAAGAAGTTTACAAGAAACAAAATATTTTAAATATCTGAAGAATATCTGTTCAGGTATGTTACTACAACCAACATACATGTAATTTTAGAAGTTCTATTTTATTCTAGACTTTGCATAGTAAATCTTTAAAATACACACTTCCCAATATGATTTTTTTAAAGAGATTTTTGTTATAGGGTGCATGCACCTGCCAGAGAGACAGAGACAGAGAGACAGAAAGCAAGAAATCACCTCCCAAAGTGGATGGCCATGCTGTAATCCCATCTCCTTTTAGGATTTTGGGCACACACACACACATACCTGGTGTGAATTTTAAGCCACCGGGTCTGGGACTCAAACCATGGTTGGCTATAACCATTAAGTCATCTGCTGTTCCCTCAATGTGATTTTTTTTTAATTACCACAGGGCACGTGTGCTCATCAGAGGGAGAGACAAAGTACTCTCAATGTTCATGCCACAATCCCTTCTCCACATTTCTTCATCTCACTGGGATTCTGGGCACACTCATAAATGTGCTGTGTTTTTCAAGCTACCGGGTCAGAGGTTTGAGCTTTAGTCGGTCATATGGGATCTATCTCCCTTAACTACTTGTATGGGGGGCCAGTCTCCCACTATGATCTTCAGCAAGAGTTACACACCCTCACACACAAACACACACACACGCACACTACCTTCAGCAACTACCATGTTCAGCTTGGGTTGACCCAATTCTCTTTTCAGCAATGGCATTTTCAGACTTGTGGCTTTAAACAGCAGTTTGTTTCATTTGACTTAATTCATTTCATTTAATTTGACTTAATAAAAGCCATATTCCAAACAAAATTTTTTGCAGAATCCCAGGACATAAAACAAGGAAAAGTCAGACCCCTAGTTACAGCATGGAAGGCAACCTGAAATCCCATGTCTTCAGTCTTCCTTTATTCCCATCTCTAAGAAGGAACAGTTCACAGAACCCTAAAGTCCACAACCTGAGAGATGGTCATTTCCATCCTTGTACACTTCCAAAGACAAGGATAACTTGCAGCTTTTGTTTGGTGGGGGAGGAAGAGTAAATGGCAAGAAAATTCTGTTTCTCTGTAATTCTTATTTACTGAAAATTTCCTATTAACTAGAATCACATTTTTTTTTTAAATCTATTCCTCCCTTTCATTTGAATGATGGCCTTCCAATATGGGCTCACATTTCTCTTCCAGCTTCTCTTCTTCAGATGAAATCTCGCCCACTTTATTTGACTGCTGTGGGGTATTTTCAGGTCCTTCTTCATCTTACTCAGCCTCTTCAAGTCAAGCTCCAGTTTATCATTTCACTTCAAGTGGCTCTCTCTCGCTCTCCCTCCTTCATAGGTACATGACACTGAATACCTATAATGCCTTAATGGTGTTCTCAAATAAGATGAGTTGCGCATGTTTCACTATCCTGTTATCTAGACCTTTTCTTTCCTCTCTTGACAAAGACAGCAGAGTTTGAAGTGTTTGTAATAGAAAAGCTAAACCAAGGGACCAGCAGTTAGCATAATGGCTATGTCGCTGGACTCCCATGTAGTCGATGTGATTCGAGTCCCAGACCCAGTGGCTTAAACTCACGCCGGATGTGTGTGCGTGCATGCCCAAGATCCGGCATGACCACCCTCCCCAGGGGGTGACTTCTCACTTTTGCTTTCTGTTTCTCTGTCTTTCTGGCGCCCTATAGCAAAAACCTCTCAAAAAAAAAAAAAAAAAAAACTAAACCAAGAAAAGCATCCTATCTATTAAGGACACATTTCCAAATAACTGTTTTGATCTTTGCAGTGCGTTTCTGGGTCCATCACTCAAGTAGAGAATGGAGTTCCCAGCATGCTTATTCACTCCTTCCAGAAGTAGGTTTATAATCCCCAGATTTAGGTTTCCCATCTATGGTAAGCACACAGTCGTAAGCTCAACCAATGCCGTTCTCGAGGCTCTTTCTAGAGGATGAAGATCTAGAGAAAGATCCTGCTTCAGTGATAGAGAATTTTCTCTATATGATGTCACCCCATTGTCCAAATAATATTCCCTCTGTGAATTACAGGGCATTTATTTACCATAGTTGCAAACATAAACTAATTTTTCTGCAGCCAAATGGGATTTCTAAGGAAGGGAGAGTCAGAGTTGACTGAAAAAAGCGTTTATTGCCACTCCTCTTGCAATGCATGCAGAGGGATAGTATTTTGACACGCTAATGTTGCTGGTTTTTTCTTATGACAACATGCTTCTCTCACCTCATCTCCTAGTCAACCAGTTGGGCTAGCCTGTTGTCAGTCACTCAAGGGAGGGATGGGACAGGCAGATAAGCAAGAAGCCTTCCTGGTTTTGCTTTCCAAGGATCCCAGGGTAAAAGACAGTGGAGGGGATAAAACTAATATTTCAGAGGATCATAAAGACTCAAAGTGAAGGGTCTCCTCTACCCAACAAACTAAAAAATCACCAGGTTGATGTGGGTAGTGATAAGAGGAGAAGAGATACGGAGGGAGAGAGGATAAAAATAGAAATGTTAATAGGACCCTACATGAAACCACAGACAATCACAGCAAAGAGCCATCAGTCACCCCGTCTTAATTCAAGTGATCCTCCCTCATTGCCCCCTGGGCCCACACAGTTGCCTTTCTCAGCTCTTTTTTCTTGGATGTTAGAAATAACGTTCCTATAAAAGCAGCAGATGGCGTAGTGTTTACACTGCTGGACCCTCACGTAGTCGACTGCAGTTTGAGTCTCTGGCCAGGTAGCTTAAAATTTACACAGGGCATATGTACGTGTGTGCCCAAAATATTGGTAGGGAAATGGAGGAGAAGAGATTGTAGCATGCTCATCCCCTCTAGAGGGTGATTTTTCACTTTCTGTCTCTCTCTCCCCAGCGAGTGCATGCACCCTACAGAAAAAAAATCTCTCTAAAAAAAAGAAAAAAGATGGGACCAGCAGTTAGCAGTAATGGCTATGTCGCTGGACTCCCACGTAGCTCTTCACGTCCCGGACCCGGTGGCTTAAAATTCACGCTGGGCACGTGTACGTGCATGCCCAAGATCCCGAGAGGAGAATGGAGAAGGGATTGTGGTGTGGCCATCCCCCCTGGGGAGTGATTTCTCGCTTTCTGTCTCTCTGCTCTCTCTGTCTGGCGAGCGTATGCGTCCTATAGCAAAAAGCTCTCCAAAAAAAAAGAAATACTATTCCAAGCCCAGCTACTTCAGTGGTTCAGTGCTCTGCAATGCTGGGAGACACATGGAAGATTGGGATTTGGTTCCCAGGTCAATCTGCACATGGGCATGGGCAATCGCGCCAATGATACTGGCTGGATGAGAAGGCTGAGGAAGATTACAGAACGTGGACCCTGTTGAGTATGCTTGTCTGTCTGTCTGCCTGCCTCTCTCTCTCTCTTTCTCTCTCCCTCATAAAAAATATAAATAAACTTTTAAAAAATAAAGGACATTCTAATCTAACTTAGGTTAACAATGTTAACATGGTCTTAAACATAAAGAGGTATGGACATATCCTAGATTCTTGAACATGTGTCTTCATTCTTAATTTTGACTATCTTTTTAAAACAAGTTAAAATAAAAAATAAATTATTGGCTAAAAGGATAAATTGATGTTTTAGCAGATTCTTGATGAAATCATTTCAGGACACTTTTATGCTACCACCCACAAGCTCTGAAAATCTTTCACCTCATTAATACAAAGAAAAGGAAATTAAAACAAGTGAGAAACTCTTTTACTAATATTGATATTCAAAGCCAGCAAGGGTATAAAGAGATGAATTTCCCATACCCTGTAGCATTGTTTGGTTAATAAACCTTTTATTTCAGTTGCCAAGAAGAGAGAAAGGACACTGGTACGTGGTCAGCACCTTTCTTAGGCCAGGGCCTCAGTGAGGCAATTAACAAACATTAACTCATGTAATTCTCACCTCAGCCCAACGTGCTGGGTATAATTATTCTCACTTCTGCTGATGAGGAATCTGAGTCCCAAAGAATCTATGTAACTGGAAAAGATCAGGCACATCGAAATGTGGCAAAGCCAGCTTGTAAAAATGGACCTGTCTAATTTCAAAACACATTTTTCCACAGCACAGCTTTGACTTCCCCAAATACATTACCTCGAAGTGCACTGTCCAACAGAAATAGACTATATTAATGTTATATGCGACTTTGACTTTAAAAGCCAAATTTTCTACTTTTTTTTTATTTTTAGAGAGAGAGAGATTTATGTCATAGCGCATGTGCACTCATTGGAAAGACAGAAAGTGAGAAAGCATCCCCCCAAGAGGAGATGGCCATGTCACAATCCCTCCTCTTCGGGCATGCACATGCACACACTCTCTGTGAGTTTCAAACTACCAGGTCCAGGACTCAAACCATGGTCAGCCATGTGGGATTTCAACAATGTAACCACTATCTGCTGGTCCCATTAAGAAGCCAAACTTGGGGCTGGTAGGTGGCGTGACAGTTAAGGTGCTGGACTCCCACATGGCCTACCATGGTTCAAGTCTCAGACCTGGTGGCTTGCTCTCTCACTTTATCTCCCTTTCTCTCTTTTTCTCTCATCAAATTAAATAATAATGATAAATATATCTATATCTATATATATAGATATATAGATATGTATATAGATAGATATATATTTTAAAAAGAAGCCAAACTTTAAGAAGTGAAAAGAAAGCTGTGAAATTAATTTGAATTAATGCTATTTAACCCAATACATGTTATTTAACAAATACATCTAAAATATTTTTATTTTAACCCATTAAGGATCTAAAATAATTATTAAGGATGTATTTTGCCCTCTTGTGTACTAAATATTTGAAATTCAGAGTGTGTTTTACACTCAAAGCCCTTCTCAATTTAAATGAGCTCCATTCAAGTGTTTGATTAGCCACATGTGGCTGACAGCATGGCACGGGCCATTCCGGAACTGGAGAGCCAGAACTGGTTTCTTCTGAGAAAGACTGGGATGAGTGGGCTCAGGCAGTGGTAACATAACCACACCCACGTGACAAAGCTGCAGAGCATGCTGAACACATGTGCCCATGATCTGGATCAGTTGAGACTCAGGGTGGATTGCAGTACGAAGATCTTATTGGGGATAGCTCTTTCTCTCCCTCTCTCTCAGAAGAAAAAAAATAAATAAAAAGAAACTGAAGAAAAAGGAAGGAAGAGAAAGAGAGAAAAGAAAGAACGAAAGAAAGATCAAAAGAAAGACCAAAAGAAAGAACGAAAGAAAGAAAGAGAGAGAGAAAAAAGAAGGGGAAGGAAGGAAGGAAGGAAGGAAGGAAGGAAGGAAGGAAGGAAGGAAGAAAGGAAGGAAAAGAAAAAGAAAAACATGGGTTTTTTTGGAGAAGTTTTTGCCATAGGGCACATGTGCTCACCAGAAAGACAGAGAGAGACAGAGAGACAAAAAGTGAGAAATCACCCTTCGGGGGAGATAGACATGCTTCAGTCCCCTCTCCTCGTCTCCTCTTGGGATCCTGGGCATGCACACACATGTAGCCAGTGTGAGTTTAAGCCACCAGGTCTGGGACTCGAATCGTAGTCAACTATATGGGAGTCCAGCAACATAGCCATTACGCCAACTGCTGGTCCCAAAGAAAGAAATTTTAATAAGTGATTATAGCTATTAGAACTCTCATTGTACAACCCAACAGGTATGGATCGTTTATCATAGCCTTCCAAATCACCCTACAAAAATTCCACCCTTCTAACCAGACATCTTAGTTTCACCAATTTATTCAGTTCTCATGAGGGGCCAGTTTTGTATTCAAGGTATTTTAAAGTTCTTTTCATTGCCATATTTATTTGTTGAGCAATTACTAGAGGCCAGGCATTATACTAGCCTACACAAGTATAGAGAAGACGTGATTTAGAGAGAAATACTGCATTCTAGAGTAACTCAAAACTGTACTGAGACTGACAGATGAAGAGACTTTTTTTAAGAGGGGCATTGTTGTAATGCCTTCCAATTTTTACATATATCAGAATATGAAAATAATCATCAGGGCCAGGCAGTAGTGCAACAAGGATAATGCTTTGTGAGGCAGTCCCACATAGGAAGGTTCCTGGTTCAAGTCTGGAGACCTTCCTGAGTACGCAGGGTATACCACTAGCCCATGACCCAGGTTTGCTGAGTCCTGGGGGTGAATCCCAATGTCAGCAAGGGTTGACCTCCCGTTGGAAATGCTTTCTCTCTCTCTGTCTCTCTCATGGAGAGAAAATGGAAAGAACTCTATTACAAAGTCACAGCCCAGAAAGTCAGAGAGACAAATAGAATCCATTCTTTTTCCAATCTTTTTGCCAAAGGTCGACTGGCATGCCTATTCTCACCTTCTCCTCTATATCCCTTTTCCCTCCTACCCACCACCCTCTTTTAAGCTCATGAAATTTTCTAGGCTATTGGGTAGGAAGATTCACACTTTGACTCACATTTCTCCCAGCATGCAGGACTGATTTTATTACTAATTACTAGTAGTAATTACTAGTAGTAATTAGCAGCTGTCTCTGTCAGGGCCAGATGAAAGCATCAAAAGCTTCAGTTTCTCTCCTGGGTAAGGAAAGAACATGTACCCTTTTGGATGTCATGGCTGTTTGACTCACCACCTTCCCAGACATGGGCCCAATCTCAATGGTCTCTTTACTTGATTTGTTGATAAAACGATTAATACCAACATAACTACTTAAAAGATCTAAGCTTTCTCTGGTAGTAAAAGAATCTGCAATTCTTCCAAACTTCTACACAAAGCAAGAGAATGGATAGCACCTTCCACACAGACCCAGGCTGACATGTTCTGCCAGAGGACTCCATAGAGGCATAACATGGCCACACAAACTAATAATTTTTTCAAATACAACCAACTAACCTTTGTCACTCATTCCCTCTACTATTAAAACTGACCTTGGAACCACTGCCTACAGGGATAATGTACAATCAATAAATCAACCAATCAATAAAAAATGAAACCCAGCACAGTCCTGTCTGCTCTGACTGTACATCTGTTGCCCTTTGGCAGGCCCAGGGTTGTGCATTTCTGTATTTGTCTACTGGATCACAAGCAGCTTAAGGTTGTGATTGATCCACCACTGAGTCTCCAGGGACAAGCACAACTAACACAGAGTCCGAGCTTCAGTAGGAAGTCAAATATGGGACCAGCAGTTGGTGTAATGGCTATGTCACTGGACTCCCATGTAGTTGACCATGGTTCAAGTCCCGAACCCAGTAGCTTAAACTCACACCGGGCACATGTGCATGCGTGCCCAAGATCTCAAGAGGAGAATGGATTGCGGTGTGGCCATCTGCGGTGTGTGTGGTGGTGGGGGGGGGGGTGGATTTCTTGCTTTCTGTCTTTCTGTCTCTCTATCTTTCAGGCAAGCGCTCACGCCCTATAGCAAAAACCTCTCAAAAAAAGAAAAAAAAGAAAGAAAGAAAGAGAGAGAGAGAGAAAGTCAAAGATAATCTATCTCATTATTTGAAATAGTTGCTCTATTAAGTTGCTGTGAATTTTGAATTAGCAAATACAGCATCATTGCTCCTACAAATAAGGTTTTCACAAATTTCTGGTCACATTTTTGTCAACTGCTCAATACGTAACTTTATTTTATGCATGTTTATGTTAAAAGACACCTTTTAAATGTTGATTGTCTATTAACATTGAACTCAGGGCCAATGGAACAAAGTCTATCTATCACACATTTTCTGCATATCATAGTCTTCTTGTGCATAGTAACAATGGACAGCCCATCAACGCTATACTTGGGAGTCATTTCAAACAACAAAATCACCAAGAGAAAGCACAGGAATGCACGAAACAAATGACAGTCATTTGTTTACAGTAGGAGAGAAGGCAGAGCTAGGGTTCAGCCTCATCTGGGAATGCACACACAGCCCTCGAACTTTTCACCGTCCTTCACATTCGCTAATCTGTAAGTGAGCACAGCAGAGCCATGAGAATTAATTTTAGAGTTACAAATTGTAGCCAGTAAGCCAGTTCCAATACAAACACTGCAAAAAAAAAAAAAAAAAATGAGGACTGACTGTATCTGATGAAAGCAGGAAGGTAGGAAAGGGAGGGGAAAAAGGAAGCAAGGGAGGGAGGGAGGAAGGAAGGAGAGACAGAGGTTAGACAAGAAACCAGAGGCTATAACTGAAAGTTTTCTTTTGTAATATCATTTTTCCCCTCCCCTTCTCTCTCGTGGTATAATAGAACGCTAAAGTTATAAGAACTTTTGACTTGGGCAAGATGACATACTGTGATAACCTAAAACCTCCTTATTTTTATAGTACATAAACATTCTAGATAAAAATTCATCATTTTAAAATACAGTTCTAAGCTAGTCAGAGGAATTATCTTCTGACACAAGGACATGAGGAATTAAAAACAAAAGTTACAAATACAAAAAAAAAAGAATACCAAAAAAAAAAAAAAAAGTGATGCCACTTTTGCCTGGAGGAACATTATTGGTTCTGATATACAGGGACATTAATTTTATCATTTATACAAGACCAGGGGAAGAGGATCTCGACTCAAGGAAGGTTATTTGTTAAAACTGAGATCTCTGTAAAAAGTCTTCTACAGGAATATAACCTCCATGATATGGTGGACTTCAAAAAAAAATTTACTGAACCAGCAGGTGACATGGTGGTTAAGGTGGCTGGATCACACATGGCCGACTACACAGGTTTGAATCCTGGATCTGGTAGCTTGTAAAACGTGCATGTGCTTACATGTCCAAAAATTCCAAAAGGAGAAATGGAGAAGGGTAGCCTGCCCATTCTCTATGACTTTTTCATTTTCTATCACTACCCACACCTGTAAGTGCATGCACCCTCTGGTAGATTTAAAAAAAAAAAAAATGAAAAGTAAAAAAAAAGAAAAGAAAATTCACCACTGACATAGGGAAAATTGTCCCTGTCTAGTTTCTGAGAGAAAAAGAGGCTTCATCCAAGAAATTCAAACCCCAGTTGTGACCCCTTTTGCTTAAGATTTGATTTTAACCACTATTCACATGGCCCAGAGACTCTGAAACTGAGAAACTAACATAAAAATTGGACCTAAGCATCTTATAACACTAAGGCAACAGTTAGCGTAATGGCTATGTCACTGGACTCCCATGTAGTCGACTGCGGTCGACTGTAGTCCCAGACCGGGTGGCTTAAACTCACTCTGGGCACGTGTGCATGCGTGCCCAAGATCCCAAGAGGAGAATGGAGGAGAAGGGATTGTGGCGTGGCCATCCCCCGTGGGGGGTGATTTCTCGCTTTCTATTCTCTCTGTTTCTCTCTGTCTTTCTTGCGAGCGCACGTGCCCAGCCCTCCTTCTGGTCTGGAAGGCTTCCACTCTCCTGTCCTGGCACACACTCACTCATGCCTGTCTGAAGTAGACAGGGCTGCTCCTCTGTCCTGTGGCATTGGCCTCACAGAATTAGGTTCTGTTTCTGCCTATCTTTCTAAACCATGAATGCCTGCATAGACAGAACCCACAGCCTGTTTCTCTTTGGGTTCCTGAGGGTTCTGGCACTACCTGGCACTACCTGGATGCATAAACAAGCAACACTCAAGTGACTTCCCACTTAAAGCTCCGGGCTCCAAGCACAGGACAAACACAGACATAACAGCTGTGTGTGGCCGAACAACACTGTGCAGCTGGAACCCACAAAATGACCAGACAGTAGACAAACTTCAAACGGCTTTCTCTACTTCTAAAGCAGGACCTGGACCCAGATTTCCAAAAGGAGCAGAGTGAGAGAAATGCAGACGAGGCTGAAATTAGTCAGAACTAAGATCAATAATAAAACTCTCCAAAGACACTGCTCAGTTTACCAGTGTGTTGTACCGTTCTTACTGTGTTTTATCAATGAAGTAAGTGACCAGGGCAGAAAGGAAGTGGGAGGGCTGGCAGGAAGGAGGGGCAGGAGCGTGGTACAGACTGTGAGTACCTGTCGTATTCTGTGTGACGAGGCCAGCTGGTTCTGGTTGTATTGTAAATGAAATCTCATCTCAGTGTAGACACCACGTCTGGAATTACGACCCACTCTGATCTGTCACTTTTATATAGATACACAAGGGAGTGGAGTGGTTTCCATAGAGAGGGAATATCACAGCCCACTTGGGAACAATACCGGAGGAGAAGGCGCCACGACCTGGAGCAGACGGGAGTTCAGGGGATGTGCCTGGAGCAGACCTCCTGGTCCTGAAGCCTTGCTGCACCCCGGGCATTTCCACTCGGGAGTGAAGTCCACTCACAGGTAAGATTGTGGCTGGGGACTGACTGATGAAGGATAAATGTACTTGCCCTAAATTAGGCAGAAGATGCTGGAAACCAGTCGGATGTGAGAGATAAAGGGACTGCACCCCTGGGTGGGAGTCCAAGGGAATGAGTGCTGAGTCCAGTCACAGAAACCGGCCCTTAAACTGACCAGGGGGAAGTTTTTTAAGAGGCAAAATGATCTTCCCCTTGTAGACAGATGCCTCCTTTACAGAGGTAGGGTGTGTTCATACAAGCCTGTTTTTCTAAACAGGGTTCATTTGTAGACATGAAAGACAGTCCTTGGTAATAGTTGACAAACTGGGACAGCGCAGGAAATAGGAACGACTGGAGATACTCCCCACCACTGCAGAGGAGCAGGATACTTGGATGCACTGGGTACCACCTGCCAGTCTTCACCTTTTCCTTCTATTCATTCTCTGACACACCTGGGGGGTTAGTAATGTCTCCTTTTCCGACGCAGTGACTGAAACAGATGTTAAGAGGGAAGAGAGTTTTCAAACCCAGGTCCTCTGTCTTTAAAAGTTAGATACCTTTCCACTTTGCTATACTGGGAACATTACAGGGACTGGGAAAAGTCAGATGCCTGCAATAACTGGGTGCTGGTGAAGGAGAGAGATTATTAAGATGGTTATCTGATGTCTACATTTGGTGTCCAAGTTCTCTGAGAAATCTTTGCAATTTCCTCCCTAAACATCACTATCTACCAAAATACTAATAATAATTTTAAAAACAAACAAAAAAATTCTGATAATGTCTTTAAATAAATACCATGCCCAGTGTTATTTAGAACATCCCAGTTTTCACCTGGCTCTTTCTCCCTTTCCAGGGGAATAACTTTCAACGTCTAAACCCTCACACTTCACTTTTAGGGTGAGTTGCTTAGAGTTCCGTGTTTGTTTGCATTCCACGTAAACACTTGCAGGAGTCTAACACATTCCTGTAATGCTTTTTGAAATGTTAAAGGTTCTGCAAACACAGCTTCACAAACTGTTTTTGACTGGTGCATTTTTAAAGGATAACTTCTGAGTTGGTGAGTTTTTCAGTACAGCTTCTTAGCAGCATGTGCAGACAATCAATCCAATCCCTGTGTCACAGGGCATCACTCTGCCTTCCTCGCAGTACTTGGCAAAGCTGCAGAGCTGGTACCATGAGCCTCCTAGCATCACTGTCCCATGCATCTTTCCCCGGTAGGAACTCTGAACATGTTGCTGGCCCAGGGCTCTGCTTCACATGTGCATGACTGTGTCGCAGCTCTCGGAAGTAATTAAATCCCTTAAGTGCACTCCGGAATTGTGCTAGTATACTAACAACCAAAAGGAATGGTTGAGTTTCAGGCATCTACGGAGAAAAATAGGGTAGAGCTTGGCCCCTGATGGCTAATTTGGTAGTACTCGGTAATTTCCATGGCAGATAGTAAGAAAACCGTAACCATTTGTGTTGTTTCACTAAGGGATCTGGGAAAAGAGTCCAAAGCGTCAAGAGGAGAAACTGGATTAGACTCCAAATGGGGAGTAAACAATGTCTTGTCTTTATGGAGAATTTCTTTTCTTTTACCCTACAAGTCCTGAACAAATCTAAACAAATTCTAAAAAGGAAGTAAAACATCAGGACCTGTATCCCAGCCCCCATCCATTCACTTTAATGGTGAAAATATCCTGGATCGCCAAAAATCTTTTATTTTAGATGATCCAGAGCTAACATCAGCCTAAGATTTCCCTATCATGCACAATTCATAGTCTCTTTGCTTTGTAACCTTGCTTCCATGCTGAGGATAAAAGGATGCCATCCAAATCCCCCACAACCTTTCCCATGTTAGAACTAACAATTTGCAAATGGGGAGGAGGGGGAAGCCTGATACTTCAAATGTACCCAGAACTGAATAGCATGTAGGACACTTGCTCCCAGACCCATTTTACAGATTGTTTAAACACCCTTGGCATCCTCTTTCCACTAATACCATTTCTTCCCAGATGGGAGACTTGGGATTTGAAAAGTAGTAAAGTGACCCATCTTTTTAGTCATAGTATTTTCAAGTTGACCTCAAAATCACACAGAGAAAGTAAATGAAGAGTTAAAAGGGACCTTGTCTTCCCCACTCCCACTGGACTGCTTTTGTAGAGATGAGATTCGAGACTTCCAGGGGGCTTATCCAGAGGCTAGCCCCTTGCAAAGGAAAACTTTCTGAAACTTTTCCCAGGAACACTATAGAAAGTTTATTAAGGCAAGGCTGTTTCATTTCTAGAAACTCTCCAGGGACTGGAGATGTACATGCATGATTTCAAAATAAATGAGAAAATCCAAAAGAAAAATGTATGTCTTCTAAAGGATTTTTTTCCCTCCGTACTATGTAATAACGTGTATTTGCTAAAAGTATATACACCTAAAAAGAGAACTTAAAAGAGGTTGTTTGCCTTGAAAAATAAATTGGTTTAATTAAGTGGCTGAATACTAAACACTAGTTCATTCAGCAAATATTTGCTGAGAATATGATTTATTATAAGGCACTGTTGACTGTATTGGTGTTTCCCAAGCTTCCCAAGGGGCTCCCCTGAAAGTCAAAATGATCTGAGGGAAAAAAATCTCTGCATAGTGAAAGTTGTGCCATATTGTAGCAGAAATAGAGATGCCAAAGAAATGCAATACTCAAAAGTGTCCCGAGTTTTTAAGGGACTGGGAACACATAGGCAGCTAATTCAGGTGTTATTCACACCAAGAGGGAGTCAGTATGGGCAAAGGTAGGTAGAGCATAAGATGGACCTGAACACAAAACATATTCTAAGTTCTTGGAAATATTTGCAATTCTCATGAAGAGTTGTATGTAAATGAGGATGAATGAGCACACCGTCCTGAGCAAGGGCTGAGGGAAGCTCTGGAGCTGTCCTCAGAATTCTCTTGTCTTAGCCTACACTCACCTACAATGCAGGCAACTTTCTTCTGGTGAAAACAGAAAAGCCATTTCACTCTTCCTGTCCTTTTAGTAGAGGTGCCCCTTACTTTCATAAGCAGATAAACAAAGAAATCAAAACAAAGAGATTCTTGAACTCAGGCTCCAGGGCTCACAGATGCACACACTGAGACCCAGGGCAGTTAAGATCGGTAGGTTAGGGCCAACAAGTGGCATAGTAGTTAAGGTGCTGAGTTGGTTAGGGCCAGCAAGTGGCATAGTAGTTAAGGTGCTGGACTCCCATATGTCCAACTGGGATTTGAATCCCAGACCCAGCTGCTTGAAACTCACGCTGGGCAAGTGTGTATGAGTGCCCAAAATTCTAAGAGGAAAATGGAGGAGGAGGCATTGGAGTGTGGCCATCCCTCCCAGGGGGTGATTTCTCACTTTCTGTCTCTTTAGCTCTCCTGCTAGTGCATATGCCCCTAATAGCAAAAATCTGTCTCTAAAACAATTTAAAATAAAAAAAATCAGCTGGTTAGAAGAAAGGTCAAGACTGAGTCTAGACTGTGAAAGGAACAAGGGGACAAAGGAATAGAGTGACAGAGAGACAGAATTGTTCTACAACTTTCCCACCAGTATTGATCCTTTCTGAATTTGTTTTATTTTTTGAGTCTTTTTAGGATTAAAAAAACATTCACACTTTAAAATGACTGTAAGGCATAGGCAGCTAAAACCAGGATGCATGCTCTATGCAGAAACAACTAAGTGGCTCGTCAGCAAATGACAGAGCCAAAGGTCTGGTTATTAAATGCAATACAGCTAGGTCAGCCAGTAGCATGATGATTAAGGTGGATCCCACATGGCCAACTGCATGATTTGAGTCCCAGACCTGGTTACTTGAAAGACATGCCAGGCACGTGTTTATACATTCCCAAAATCCCAAAAGGAAATAGGGAGAAAGGACTGTGGTATAACCACACCACATGGGGCATGGGGGTGCTTTCCCATCTTTCCTTCTCCCTTTCTCTCTCTCTCTCTCTCTCTCTCTCTCTCCCTCCCTCCCTCCCTTTAACAACAACCTGTTGATGATAACATGTATAGCATTCCCAGCTGGACTGGTCTGAGGTGTATTTCATGTTGAATAAATTCTCTTTGCAAGCCAAATGAATATAGTGATCGGATGTGAAAAAAAAAAGAATAAAAAATTAAATTAAAAAAATAAAGAAATTAAATAAGAAAAATTAATTCAAAAGACCAAATAAGGTTTTTTTTTTCCATAGACAGTCAATCCACCCTTATTAAATGTTCTTGAGGAACTTCCTCATATAGTTCTAAGGAGAACAGAGATTGGTAGGAATACACAGAGTAGCTGTTTTCAAAATGTGGCCCACGAACCCGCAGTATCAGTATCACCTGGAACCATGTTTAAAATTCAAATTCTCAGACCCACATTCCAGACCTATGAACTCAGAAACTCTCAGGTTGGGACCTCATAGTCTGTGCATTCCCTTTGCATGGTCCTAAAGCACTCTAAATTTGGGTACTTACTTAGACCAAGTTAAAGGCAAAACTAGCCTACATACATTGGGGTAAAAAAGTGGTACGTTAGCCAAAACCCTAGGTCAGAGGCCAGCCACAGTGATAATGCAATGTTTTACACCAAGTGTAAGTTAATGAATTTGACCCTGGCTGGCTGAGGCCGGAGGTGAATCAAAGTGTGAAGAGGTGTTAGAGGTGACACTCTCACTCTCTCTCTTTCTCTCTCTCTCTCTCACATACACACAGAAGAAAGAAAGAAAGAAAGAAAGAAAGAAAGAAAGAAAGAAAGAAAGAAAGAAAGAAAGAAAGAAAGAAAGAAAGAAAGAAAGAAAGAAAGAAGAAAGATTTCATAAAACTACAAGTGAGGGTCAGCAAGTGGCATGGTGGTTAAGGTGCTAGACTCCCACATGGCTGACCACAGTTGCAGTCCCAGACCTAGCAAATTGCTTTCTCACTTTCCCTCTCTTTCTCTCTCTGTTTCTGTCTAGTGAGTGCATGTGCCCTATAGCAAATTCAAAAATAATAATAATAAGTAAATTAAATTAAATAATTTTTAAAAATTATAGGCCAGATACACAACTAGAATATTAGTCTATAAGATCAAAATAATAGATCAGATTATCTAGGATATGCATATGAACTAATATGTTCTATATGTATACAAGTATGTGTGTGTGCATGTGTATGGGCATGGGTGTTTGTAAAATACATTCTGGAGAGGTTGTGTGTGGGCCAAATCTTCCCCTAATAGGACCTAGAAATTATTAATGTGTTAGAATCAGTCTTTATTAAGTGTCTAGTTAGACCAAGACCTTTCATTCATTGGCATTTTAAGTTTAATCATTCACTTAACTTTTTGGAGGAAATTATTGTTATCTCATTTACCAGATGAGGAAACTGACATCCCCAGAAGTTAAGGAATCTGCCTGATGGCCTCAGGTGAATGAAGATGAAATTTGAACCTGTGTCTGTCTAGCTCCAAAGTTTCTGCTGTTCTCACTGATTGCCACTACATGCCCAAATCTGGCTACTTCATACATTTCGATTGTTAATTTTTTTTCCTTTATTATGCCAGAGATGTACATGAGTGAAAAAGAGAGCGAGAGAAGAGAGAGGGGGGAGAGAGAAAGTACCCCCGATAAGGGTCTGTAAGGGTCTGGTCATGTTGCAATCCTTTTCCTCCAATTCTGCTTTCTGTCAGGTTCCAAGAGATTTGCACACACATTCAGCATTTTAGCTGCCAAGGGCCTGGACGCAAACCCTGGTCAGCCATGTGAGATCCAGCTACCTCTACACAGTGCCTAACTTCTGTGCTTGACAGGGCCAGTCCCATTTGGATTATTTAAATCAAGGATCATATTTGTTTTTATAAAATAGCATGAAAAATATTGTTAGACAAAATAAGCTCCCAATTATTGTAAAGCAAAACAAATGAACAAACAAAATTTTGTTTCTTAGAAAAAAAAAAACGAAGAAAAGGAAAGCACCAACTACAATGTGGAGTGCCAAGGGAAGTAACAGTTTTCTATAGGAAACTTGCCAAGTAAATGTGTGGCTGTTAGGTGTGTATGTTAGGGGTGTGTGTGTGTGTGTACAAGTGTGCATGCCTCTGTGTGTACATGCATGTGCATATGACAAGTATGTGCATGTTTGAGGCGTATATAGGTAGGGGTGTGTGTGTGTGTGTGTGTGTGTGTGTGTGTGTGTGTTTCCAGGATAAGAAAAAGAGCAGGAATTTTGGCCAGTAGGTAGAATGGAGGTTGAGGCTCTAGATCCCACAGGACCAGCTGTGCAGTTCAAGTCCTGGACCTAGTGACTTGAAAATTACACCAGGCACATGTGTATGCATGCCCAAAATCCTGAGAGGAGATTGGAAGAGAAGAAATTGTGGCACTCTCTGGGGGGTGAGAGGAGAGGTGAATTCTCACTTTGTTTCTCTCTATCTCTCTGGTGTGTGCACTCATCACATAGCAATAAATATATAAATAGCAAGGATTTATTGGATCTTCCTTTAGAGAGATAACTAGGCATAGTTTTTTTTAATTCCTAGGTTGCTGGCCTGGGGACCCCACTTTGAGAATCCTTCTAATAGGACATTAACTAGCTACTGGAAGCTAGCCATGACTTCTGAGCCCTAGGACCCTCTCACAGCCCTTCTCACTCCCCTTATTTCTACTACAGGGAGAGATGTTGGTGCCAGTCCACTTCCTGCTGTTGCTGCTGCTCCTTGGGGGCCCAAGCACAGGCCTCTCTCACCATTACTACAAAGCCAAGCCTCTCTTTAGTTGCCTCAACACAGCCCTGTCTGAGGTCAAGAAGGGCCCTCCAGAAGATGCGCTCCTGATGAGCAAGAGGAGCTTCCACTATCTGCCTGTCCAAGACCCATCTTCAGGAGAAGAAGAGGAGGCGGAGGAGAAGGAGGAGAGGAAGGACAAGGAGAGAAGGACTTTCCCTGGCTCCAGGGGTGGAGGTGGGGCTGGCAGTGCCCGATACAAATACCTGTCCCAGCTTAGGGGGAAGCTGGACCAGGACAAGGTCAAGAGTGATCGGCATACCAAGTTCACTCTGTCCCTTGACGTGCCTACCAACATCATGAACATCCTCTTCAACATTGCCAAGGCAAAGAACTTGCAAGCCAAGGCAGCTGCCAATGCCCACCTGCTG
>NW_006160115.1:358436-368680 GCF_000334495.1 Tupaia belangeri chinensis | reverse complement strand
AAAGAAAGAAAGAAAGAAAGAAAGAAAGAAAGAAAGAAAGAAAGAAAGAAAGAAAGAAAGAAAGAAAGAAGAAAGATTTCATAAAACTACAAGTGAGGGTCAGCAAGTGGCATGGTGGTTAAGGTGCTAGACTCCCACATGGCTGACCACAGTTGCAGTCCCAGACCTAGCAAATTGCTTTCTCACTTTCCCTCTCTTTCTCTCTCTGTTTCTGTCTAGTGAGTGCATGTGCCCTATAGCAAATTCAAAAATAATAATAATAAGTAAATTAAATTAAATAATTTTTAAAAATTATAGGCCAGATACACAACTAGAATATTAGTCTATAAGATCAAAATAATAGATCAGATTATCTAGGATATGCATATGAACTAATATGTTCTATATGTATACAAGTATGTGTGTGTGCATGTGTATGGGCATGGGTGTTTGTAAAATACATTCTGGAGAGGTTGTGTGTGGGCCAAATCTTCCCCTAATAGGACCTAGAAATTATTAATGTGTTAGAATCAGTCTTTATTAAGTGTCTAGTTAGACCAAGACCTTTCATTCATTGGCATTTTAAGTTTAATCATTCACTTAACTTTTTGGAGGAAATTATTGTTATCTCATTTACCAGATGAGGAAACTGACATCCCCAGAAGTTAAGGAATCTGCCTGATGGCCTCAGGTGAATGAAGATGAAATTTGAACCTGTGTCTGTCTAGCTCCAAAGTTTCTGCTGTTCTCACTGATTGCCACTACATGCCCAAATCTGGCTACTTCATACATTTCGATTGTTAATTTTTTTTCCTTTATTATGCCAGAGATGTACATGAGTGAAAAAGAGAGCGAGAGAAGAGAGAGGGGGGAGAGAGAAAGTACCCCCGATAAGGGTCTGTAAGGGTCTGGTCATGTTGCAATCCTTTTCCTCCAATTCTGCTTTCTGTCAGGTTCCAAGAGATTTGCACACACATTCAGCATTTTAGCTGCCAAGGGCCTGGACGCAAACCCTGGTCAGCCATGTGAGATCCAGCTACCTCTACACAGTGCCTAACTTCTGTGCTTGACAGGGCCAGTCCCATTTGGATTATTTAAATCAAGGATCATATTTGTTTTTATAAAATAGCATGAAAAATATTGTTAGACAAAATAAGCTCCCAATTATTGTAAAGCAAAACAAATGAACAAACAAAATTTTGTTTCTTAGAAAAAAAAAAACGAAGAAAAGGAAAGCACCAACTACAATGTGGAGTGCCAAGGGAAGTAACAGTTTTCTATAGGAAACTTGCCAAGTAAATGTGTGGCTGTTAGGTGTGTATGTTAGGGGTGTGTGTGTGTGTGTACAAGTGTGCATGCCTCTGTGTGTACATGCATGTGCATATGACAAGTATGTGCATGTTTGAGGCGTATATAGGTAGGGGTGTGTGTGTGTGTGTGTGTGTGTTTCCAGGATAAGAAAAAGAGCAGGAATTTTGGCCAGTAGGTAGAATGGAGGTTGAGGCTCTAGATCCCACAGGACCAGCTGTGCAGTTCAAGTCCTGGACCTAGTGACTTGAAAATTACACCAGGCACATGTGTATGCATGCCCAAAATCCTGAGAGGAGATTGGAAGAGAAGAAATTGTGGCACTCTCTGGGGGGTGAGAGGAGAGGTGAATTCTCACTTTGTTTCTCTCTATCTCTCTGGTGTGTGCACTCATCACATAGCAATAAATATATAAATAGCAAGGATTTATTGGATCTTCCTTTAGAGAGATAACTAGGCATAGTTTTTTTTAATTCCTAGGTTGCTGGCCTGGGGACCCCACTTTGAGAATCCTTCTAATAGGACATTAACTAGCTACTGGAAGCTAGCCATGACTTCTGAGCCCTAGGACCCTCTCACAGCCCTTCTCACTCCCCTTATTTCTACTACAGGGAGAGATGTTGGTGCCAGTCCACTTCCTGCTGTTGCTGCTGCTCCTTGGGGGCCCAAGCACAGGCCTCTCTCACCATTACTACAAAGCCAAGCCTCTCTTTAGTTGCCTCAACACAGCCCTGTCTGAGGTCAAGAAGGGCCCTCCAGAAGATGCGCTCCTGATGAGCAAGAGGAGCTTCCACTATCTGCCTGTCCAAGACCCATCTTCAGGAGAAGAAGAGGAGGCGGAGGAGAAGGAGGAGAGGAAGGACAAGGAGAGAAGGACTTTCCCTGGCTCCAGGGGTGGAGGTGGGGCTGGCAGTGCCCGATACAAATACCTGTCCCAGCTTAGGGGGAAGCTGGACCAGGACAAGGTCAAGAGTGATCGGCATACCAAGTTCACTCTGTCCCTTGACGTGCCTACCAACATCATGAACATCCTCTTCAACATTGCCAAGGCAAAGAACTTGCAAGCCAAGGCAGCTGCCAATGCCCACCTGATGGCACAGATTGGACGGAAGAAGTAGAGGTCGAGGCCGGGCAGGAGGGCAGCACATCAAGGATGGGGCAAGGGTAGAGAGTGGGGTTACTGAGCGTGTGCTGTCCACCGGCCTTGTATCTTGAGGGGTTGGGCCAGTGATACTGGCTGCTTCACTGCTCAGTCCCTCTGACCTTTTCTTGCCTCTAGCCCGTTTCTCTCTCCTCTGTACAAACACACAGAAGTGCAGTGCTGTTCAACCTTTCCAGACACAAGGTAGTCAATGTCTCTCCTTGTATTTTGTGTCTCCTTTCTCCTTCCTTATGATGAGTCAAATTTCATGCATCTCTCCTCTCCAAGCTTCTCCCTGTTGGCCCCACACCTGAACAGAGAGTGTCCAGGGCTCCTTTGTTTCCCACGCACCAAGGCAAAGAGACAAGGAGATGTATGACACACCATGTGGCCACCAAGTCCCTTTCCTACCTCCTCACCCCCATTAAAAGCAGTGGATTTTTGAGCTCCTGATTTGTTTCAGTGTCTCTTCCTTTCACCCACTGCCTCCAAACTCTGAACAAGGGGGGTGAATAAGGGAGGTTACTGCTGAGTCCATTCCTGATTCTTCACAGGAGGGTCTGGGTCTTGGAGGACTTAAGAGGAGTAAACAGAGCTCAAGGGGCAGTTTTGTCTTTGAATTTGGAGCCATCTCCATGGCCCAGTCACACCCAAGGGAGATAACCTGGATCTGTTTCAGTATGGATGTCTGAGTTAAAACTGGGAGCTCTAAATTACTCCCTTGTAACATCCAGAACTCCTGCATGGCTTGCCAGGGCATGGGGCCACTAGTTTATTACTGAGTTCTTATTGCGCTGGGTCCTGTGGTAGACACTGGTGTCTGAGGTGAGCCCTCTGCTTTGTGAGTCAACAATCTCAGTGAACAGACAAAACCAAAATTTGAGAAGAAGCAAATACCACTAGGAGCTATGTAATGATGAACTGCACAATGATAGCAATTGGTGTTTAAAAAAAATACATGCATACACACACACACACACACACACACACACACACACATATACACACACATTCATGCATACAAGGGGGTCTTCAAAAAGTTCATGGAAATGTGTATTATGAAAACACTATATGCATGGATTTTAATTTTTTTTTGAGAGATTTTCACTGTAGGGCGCGTGCGCTTGCCAGACAGACAGAGAGAGACATAGAGACAGAAAGCGAGAAATCACCCCCCGGGGGGATGGTCATGCCGCAATCCCTTCTCCTCCATTCTCCTCTCGGGATCTTGGGCACGCACGCACCCGCGCCCGGCGTGAGTTTTAAGCCACCGGGTCCGGGACACGAACCGCAGTCGACTACGTGGGAGTCCAGCAACATAGCCATTACGCTAACTGCTGGTTCCCAATTTTAATTTTTTTCATCACAATGAATCTGTAGTTGAATTCCTTTAAAAAGAAAAAAAGAAAAAAATCTTCCTGAAGTTCTTTTGTGTGAGGAACTCAGAGATGAGAACATTTAATATGAGGAAAATACCACTAAAAATGGACAGCAACAGGAACTCTGAAGGACCTATGGCAGCAAACCCTGAAGGCCAGATTCCCAGAAAATAGACCATGGCCCAACTTACTCCCATATGGCGTCAAATCAGAAATAAATAGAGCAAATGTCTATTTGGTAAAATAAACAACACACATATACACATACCTACACACACACACATTAGAAATTGAAACCACCACCACAAGAGGCAAAGTCAAAGACAAATAAATGACAAATTTGGGGAAATGTTTCCCATTTATATAAAAAAATAATTAGCTTATTGTTTGAAAATATAAAACACTACACAAAATTGAGAACAAATCCAAGAGAAACATTGCATTACACATGAGTAGATCACAAGTACATACACCAAAAAAAAAAAAGACAAACCCTCAAATGCGTGAAAAGATGCTCAAATTCCCTCATAACAACTATATCAATACACAGTCTTTTACTTCTTTGTCATATTGGCCGCCGTCCGAAAGTTTGATAGTACACTCCACTGAAATATTCATCAAATTACAAATTCATTTTTCCTTTAATCCAGCAATCCTGCTTCTGATAAACATTACTAGAAAAAGTTAAAATTTAAATTAAAAATCTTTAAGTTACAATTAAACTTTCAAAAGAAAAAAATTGAAATTTAAAATAGCCCATCTCTTCACTGGACTAAAGCTCTAAAAATGTGGAAATACAGCTATTGTTTCCATCCTGGGGAAATCATGTGGTTGAACTGAAAGAATCCCGGCTCAAGACTCAGAGCCTCAATTGCTGAGTCGAAGTTCTTTCACTCATGATATGTCTATGAACAAATCCTATCCCTTCTCTGAATGCTGATATGCCAGGAATCTTAACATACCCCCACAGTTACATTTCAAAGTAGGTGTTATGTTTTTCCATTTTGAAGTTGGAGATTGAGGCCTAGAGAAGTTAGGGAACATGCCTGAGGTCTCCCAGCTCTTAACTGATAGACTGAGCTCTTTCTGGCCACAGAACCTCTCTCACTC
Organism: Tupaia belangeri chinensis; assembly: GCF_000334495.1. Classification (NCBI taxonomy): domain Eukaryota; kingdom Metazoa; phylum Chordata; class Mammalia; order Scandentia; family Tupaiidae; genus Tupaia; species Tupaia belangeri. The sequence continues at coordinate 363,763 of NW_006160115.1, read as the reverse complement.
CTCCATGAAATGCTGACCTTTCGTCTGTACAAGGGCATGAAAACGTCAGCTGTCCTTCCTTCCCAGGGCTATCATGAGGCTCAAATAGACTACAAAATGGAAGAGCTAGGAAAGCACCACACAGAGACCAGGGTTATGATTACTATGGCCCCAGCAGGTGTGTCTGGTGTTTAGTACGCTTTCAGATCCTTACAGATGACTGAAGTAGGGCAGCAAGCAGAAGAGCGATAAACTAGGCAGAAGTGGCCATCAACAACAGTAGGGAAAACACCGGCTTCCTGTTGGAGAGCTCCTGTTTCACAAGTCCAGCGTATTGCCAAGTTTGAGGGCTTGCAGTATCAGACCCTGATTTGAGAGCAGGTAGTGCTTCTGAGAATGTGTTCATAATAACACCAATAATGAGTGAGTGGTTGAGTGGTAGAGGAAGCCTCGCAAACGAGTCACCATCATTTTTATCTGTTAGCCCTGATCTTACTTTGTAACACTGTTTTTTTTTTTTTTTTTTTCAAAGGGAGCACTAATGTGGATCCTTAGTGTCTTAAAAAGAAGAAATCCCCAGCCCCCCATCTTCTTCTTAGTCAGGGAAGTATTAACAGGCAGGGAAAGAACAGCATCATGAGTATCAAAAAGCTAACAATCGGGAACCAGCAGTTAGCGTAATGGCTATGTCGCTGGACTCCCACGTAGTCGACCGCGGTTCGTGTCCCAGACCCGGTGGCTTAAAACTCACGCCGGGCGCGTGTGCGTGCGTGCCCAAGATCCCGAGAGGAGAATGGAGGAGAAGGGATTGCGGCGTGACCATCCCCCCTGGGGGGTGATTTCTCGCTTTCTGTCTCTAAGTCTCTGTCTGTCTGGCGAGCGCACGCGCCCTACAGTGAAAAAAAATCTCTCCAAAAAAAAAAAGAAGCTAACAATCCAATTTAATAGGGAGCTGCTGTGGCTGAAGAGAATTTGACTAGAACATAACAAGTCCAGGTAATTATTGAATGATAGAGTAGGCTCTTAGAACACATGGATTTATGATTGAGATTTTTCACAAGTCCTTGCTATACAATAATTTGTCGAGTTTTGTTTTGTTTTGTTTTTCTTTTTCTTTTTCTTTTTTTAAAAAAACAGTTCTGAATTATTCTGCAAGGCAGATGTGCATGAACAAGTTCATTATTTGGTGAGTGGATCTAATCAATTACCCAGTGTCTGTCTCCAAGCAGACTTCGTTACCATTACTAATTACCTCATATGTCCCATATCGTTAAAGGCCTAAAGAGGGTTACTTAGTATCTTCTTGTTTTGTTTTTCAGTTAGACATTACTGCATTTTGCAGAGGAAATTACCCATGAATAAGGCAATGCATAAAGGTCTCAGATATTCTGAGTGTAGGCTGTATTTGATTCTGATTTAAGTATATTATCAGAGAAATACAACTGATCCTATGTCCTGCAACTATGATATGTAGACATGTTAGAAACTGTCTAGGGGGACCAGCAGTTAGCATAATGGCTATGTTACTGGACTCCCATGTGGTCGACCGCTGTTCGCGTCCCGGATCCAGTGGCTTAAAACTCACGCCGGGTGCATGTGCGTGCGTGCCCAAGATCCCAAGAGGAGAATGGAGGAGAAGGGATTGCGTCATGGCCATTCCCTCTGGGGGATGATTGCTTGCTTTCTGTCTCTCTGTCTCTCTCTGTCTGTCTGGCGAGCGCACATGCCCTATAGCAAAAACCTCTCAAAAAAATAAAGGAAGAAAGAAAAGAAAAAAAAAAAAAAAGAAACTGTCTAGGAGAGAACACCCACAGAGGAAAGGCTAATGAAACTGGGTTAAATTAACATGGTATTGTGTCATGTATATTTTTTTAATTTAAACAAAAAGAGGTTAAAATATCTTATAAGGGTTAGTGAATTTCCTAAAAGAAACATTTGCAAGAGACCATGACTATAAAGACCTTTTTCTAAAGCAGATATAAATTTAAACCATAATCGCAATTCATCAGCTGTGTCAGTAGAGATATTGGAATGAATGAGTCCAAAGAGGTGGTGATCTTACCTTGTCAAGAATCAATAAGAATCTTGGGGCCAACAAAACCCTAAAGCATCAATTTATCACCATCAGGAAATAAATTTGCCCCATGGAAGAGAGAAAAATAAGGCAGTTTTTAAAACAAGAATGAAAATAAAGGTATATGAGGTACATAAGAATATAAAACTTGGGAAGTTTTTGTTTTTTTCAATCAGAACAGGTTTGTACGCATGAAAATTCTCAACACAAATTTTTTGGGTTATTTGTATCTGTTTAACTCCCTTCAAAAATTAGTTTAAGTTCTCTTTTCAAAATAAAATGAGGATCAATGACCAAGCTAACCTCCTCCAAGGTCAAGAAAAGTGGATGGGAGACATGATCTCTAGATGTTCCATCTAATAAGAAATCCTGAAAACAAAATATCAACAGCAAACAAAGGTGCCTGCTTCATGACAGTACAATCATTCTGAAAGCTGTAACCAAATAATCAGGGAAAGCCAGGGTGATGTGTAGCATTTCATCAGGCATTTTTTGTAATTCCAAGAAATGGGATGCATGCAAGTCCAAAAGTATTTCATCTTAAACTGAAAAGATATTTACATATATCAAGAGCCAAAGAAATACAAAATCTAATCAAATGGTAGAGCTAGCTAGATTTGTAAGAATTAAGGATATAATCTGACTTGAAAATTAGATAGTAACATGACTCAAAGCTAAGAGTGAGCTAGAGACCACCTCATTCTTTAATTAATGGAGTTCTTTCTATAGACTGTTGCTGGGGTTCTGAAGATTCCATGAGGATCACAAGGAACCACTCACAGCCTGCTCAGTATCATTAAAATGATACTGCAAACTGAGAAAGGCAAAAGATAAAAAATTTATCTTACAGAGACAACCCCGAAACTATGGAATGACATCTTTTCTCCAAAATTAAGTGTATTTAGTATTTTCCCTCCTTCCTCCGTGAACCATCAGGTCTCAGTTTGACCCTCATATCATCAGACTGAATCTCCCTCACCCTCATCACTGCTGTCATCTACCAACACCCTAGTCAGTCCACCCCATTTCTTGATCATTTTAGGTCTTGGCTTATTGATATCTCAAACATGTTCCCATCATCATTTTTGGTGATTTCAATATACATATAGATGACTTCTCCAACACCCTGGATCCCCAGTTCTTAAAATTCCTCCATATCCCTGATTTCATTTTATGTCCCATCTCATCTCTCCCTCCCATGACTGTTGCCTGACCTTTGTCATGAATAATCGTACACTTTCTGACCACCACTGTCAATCTTCCCAACTTGTTGCATTTTGTTCTAGTTTTTGCTATAGGGCACATGTGCTTGCCAGAAAGAGAGAGTGAGAGAGAAAGTGAGAAATCACCCTTCATCAGAGAAGACCACATTGCAATCCCTTCTCCTCCATTCTCCTCTTGGGATTTTGGGCATTCATACACATGCACTCTGACACGTTTTTCAAGCTTCCAAGTCAAGTCATTCTTTCTACACTTCCGATCCCCATGCTCTTTTAGCTCCACTAAGACCTAATTCACTAAGCCTGCTGGTTTTCCACTGTTCCTCATCCCTTACCTCACAATTTCTCTTCTACCCTTGCCAGTCTAACTGCCATAGCCTGTATTATAACTGCTTTCTTGTATGCACTTGTATTTCTCTATTTTACTTTGTCCTATTGATTAAATCCTGATTAATTCAAACACTCCATTATTCTGCCTTTGAACACTGAAAATTAACATAGCTTAAAACATACACACACGGATAGAGCCAGGCAGTGGTGCAATGGTAACACAACTGGACCCACATGGGAAAGGTCCTGAATTTGCATCCTTGGACCTCCATGAGTACCCTGGGTGTATACATACATGCCCGAGATTCAGGCTGGCTGAGACTAGGGGTGGATTGCATCCTGAAGACCTTTGGGGAGAGTTCCTATCTCTTTATCTTTCCCTCTCTCTGTCTCTGTGTGTCTCTCTCGTGAAAGAAATATATAAATTTGTTTTAAAAATACATACATAAACGCTGATTGATCTCACTTTAAAATTTTCACTGGACTACTTAAATGGACTCTGTTTGCTGTCTAACAAGGCTATCACACTTCCTTACATTTTTCACATCCCTGCTATCCTAGACTTTCCTTCATTTTTCTTCTCTCCTCAAATTTCTAATATATCCTCTCCCTTTAGATCTCCGTTGGCGACCTTGCTTCCTATTTCACTAAGAAAATGGGATGTTTAACAAAGAGGCAACATACAGGATGGGAGTATATTTTTGTAACTATATATATGACAAGAGTTTAATATCCAAAATATATAAGGAACTCAAATGACTCAACAACAACAAAGAAAATCCCATTTAAAAGACCAGCAGATGGCATAACAGTTACATCACTGGACTCCCACATACTTGACTACAGTTCAAGTCCCAGACTCGGCAGCTTAAAACTCATGCTGGGCACATGTGCATGCATGTCCAAGATCCTAAGAGGAAAATGGAGAAGGAATTGTGGCATGACCAGTCCCCTAGAGGGGTGAGTTCTTGCTTTCTGTCTCTCTGTCTCTCTCTGTCTCTCTAGTGAGCACACATGCTCTATAGCAAAAAACTCTCTTTTTTCTAAAAAAAGTATTATTTAATTTTATTTATTCATTCATTTATTTTAATTTGGCCAGAGAGAAACACACACAGAGAGAGAAAGAGGGAGAAGGTGAGAAAGCAAGCCACCAGGTCTGGGACTCAAACCATGGGTGGCCATGTGGGAATGTCCAGCACCATGCCACCTACTGGTCCTGAAAAAAAATCTCTCTTAAAAAAATAATAAAATTTAAAAATGCAATGTAAAAATGAGCAGAAGACCAGCCCATAGCCTGGTGGTTAAAGAAGTTGGATTCCCTTGGGAACCAGCAGTTAGAGTAATGGCTATGTCGCTGGACTCCCACGTAGTCGACCACAGTTCGCATACCGGACCCGGTGGCTTAAAACTCACGCCGGGCGCGTGTGCGTGCGTGCCCAAGATCCCAAGAGGAGAATGGAGGAGAAGGGATTGCGGCATGACCATCCCTCCTGGGGGGTGATTTCTCGCTTTCTGTCTCTATGTCTCTCTCTGTCTGTCTGGCGAGTGCACGTGCCCTATAGTGAAAATCTCTCCAAAAAAAAAAAAGAAGTTGGATCCCACATGGCTGATTTAAGTCTCATGCAGCTCCTCAATATGGTGGCTTGAAAAGCAAACTGGCTACATATGTATGCGTACCCACCCCCCACCCAAAATCTCAAAAGAAATGGAGGGGAAGATATTGT
>NW_006160115.1:344621-357495 GCF_000334495.1 Tupaia belangeri chinensis | reverse complement strand
TAACACAACTGGACCCACATGGGAAAGGTCCTGAATTTGCATCCTTGGACCTCCATGAGTACCCTGGGTGTATACATACATGCCCGAGATTCAGGCTGGCTGAGACTAGGGGTGGATTGCATCCTGAAGACCTTTGGGGAGAGTTCCTATCTCTTTATCTTTCCCTCTCTCTGTCTCTGTGTGTCTCTCTCGTGAAAGAAATATATAAATTTGTTTTAAAAATACATACATAAACGCTGATTGATCTCACTTTAAAATTTTCACTGGACTACTTAAATGGACTCTGTTTGCTGTCTAACAAGGCTATCACACTTCCTTACATTTTTCACATCCCTGCTATCCTAGACTTTCCTTCATTTTTCTTCTCTCCTCAAATTTCTAATATATCCTCTCCCTTTAGATCTCCGTTGGCGACCTTGCTTCCTATTTCACTAAGAAAATGGGATGTTTAACAAAGAGGCAACATACAGGATGGGAGTATATTTTTGTAACTATATATATGACAAGAGTTTAATATCCAAAATATATAAGGAACTCAAATGACTCAACAACAACAAAGAAAATCCCATTTAAAAGACCAGCAGATGGCATAACAGTTACATCACTGGACTCCCACATACTTGACTACAGTTCAAGTCCCAGACTCGGCAGCTTAAAACTCATGCTGGGCACATGTGCATGCATGTCCAAGATCCTAAGAGGAAAATGGAGAAGGAATTGTGGCATGACCAGTCCCCTAGAGGGGTGAGTTCTTGCTTTCTGTCTCTCTGTCTCTCTCTGTCTCTCTAGTGAGCACACATGCTCTATAGCAAAAAACTCTCTTTTTTCTAAAAAAAGTATTATTTAATTTTATTTATTCATTCATTTATTTTAATTTGGCCAGAGAGAAACACACACAGAGAGAGAAAGAGGGAGAAGGTGAGAAAGCAAGCCACCAGGTCTGGGACTCAAACCATGGGTGGCCATGTGGGAATGTCCAGCACCATGCCACCTACTGGTCCTGAAAAAAAATCTCTCTTAAAAAAATAATAAAATTTAAAAATGCAATGTAAAAATGAGCAGAAGACCAGCCCATAGCCTGGTGGTTAAAGAAGTTGGATTCCCTTGGGAACCAGCAGTTAGAGTAATGGCTATGTCGCTGGACTCCCACGTAGTCGACCACAGTTCGCATACCGGACCCGGTGGCTTAAAACTCACGCCGGGCGCGTGTGCGTGCGTGCCCAAGATCCCAAGAGGAGAATGGAGGAGAAGGGATTGCGGCATGACCATCCCTCCTGGGGGGTGATTTCTCGCTTTCTGTCTCTATGTCTCTCTCTGTCTGTCTGGCGAGTGCACGTGCCCTATAGTGAAAATCTCTCCAAAAAAAAAAAAGAAGTTGGATCCCACATGGCTGATTTAAGTCTCATGCAGCTCCTCAATATGGTGGCTTGAAAAGCAAACTGGCTACATATGTATGCGTACCCACCCCCCACCCAAAATCTCAAAAGAAATGGAGGGGAAGATATTGTGGTATGATCACACCTGATTGGGAGGGTGCCTTTTCCCTCTCCTTCTCTCTTTTTGTCTTTTTTTAGCAGGTACATGTGCCCTCTGCCAATTAAAAAATAAATATAGTAGATATTAACAGGTAAATAGACAAGAGAAGAAGACTTAAATAGCTATTTCTCAAAAAATGCATACAAATAGCCAACAAATATATGAAAATATTATTCAATATCGCTAATCATCAGTGAAATTCAAATCAAAACTATAATGAGATATATCCTCAAACCTACTAGAATGACTACTATCAAAAGATAACAAATGTTGGCAAGAATATAGAGAATAAAGAACACATATGCACTGTTGTTAGAAATGTAAATTAGTACAAACATTATGGAAAGCACTAGTTTCTCCAAAAATTAAAAATATAACTACCATATGGCCCAGCAATAATACCATTGGATATATTTACAAGGAAAAGAAATCAATAAGTCAAAGAGCTATCTATACTTTTACTTTTTTTGCAGCATTATTCAGAATAGCCAAAATATGAACTCAACCTAAGTGACCATCAACTGATGAAATGAATAATCTGTGGTAATATGTACATAATAGAGTACTATTTAGTCATAAAAAAGGAAGAGATCTTGTCATTTGCAGCAACACTGATGATCCTAGAGAACCTTTATTTGAAGTAAGTAAAGCCAGGCACAGAAAGACAAATACCATATGGTCTCACCTATATACAGAATCTAAAACTGTTGATCTTATAGAAGTACAGAGTAGAGCAATGGTTACCAGAGGCTAGGAAGGGCAGGGGAGATGATATGTTAATTACCCTAATTTGATCATTATATTTTGTATACATGTGCTGAAACATCACATTGTACCCGGTCACCTTGTATCCCAAATATGTGCAATTATTATGAACAAAAAAGAAGTTTCAGAAAAAAAAATTTACAAAAATTCCATCACCCTTTATTTCTATTAAGTTGGATGAATTATCTATGCATGATTTGGGTTATACATCTCTGTTTCCATCCTCTCCCACTCACTTAACACATCAATCCAACAACTTTCCCTTCTTTCTCTCACATCATTCACATCACTCACACAGCATCCAAATTCATTTTTAAAAACAAAAATTCCTGACACCTTTTCCCTACTGTAGCCTATCATTCTACTCCCTTTCACAACAAAACTCTTGGAATGATTCCCCTGCATGCTTACTTCTCTCATTCTTTATAAAATCAACTTCAGTCAGGAAGCCAGGAATCCTCTCATCAACAGCACCCAAGACCTCTACATTGCCAAATCCTGTGGTCCAGACTCAAGCCATGTCTCAACACTGACCTATAAGCATCATTTGACCTCTGGGACAAATCTCCTTCCTGGTGTAGTTTGTCCAACTTGGCTTTCAGGATGCCATACAGTTTCTTTCTCCATCAATGACTGCTTTTTCTGAATCTCCTTCTCTGGTTCCTATTGCCAGGTATGTTCTTCCTCTAGATACCTTCATGCTCTCTGTTACTTCTCCTCTTTGAAGTCCTTGTCAAATGTTCTTTCTGTAGAGACCCCACGACCACTCTATTTAAAACTATAAGTCTTGCCCCCAAACTGTGCTCTAGTTTTCCCCTTTTAACAGGCAGCATACTATACTTAGTTATGTCGATTGCCTTTCATACCCCACCTTCATTATTATATAAACTTCATGAAGCAGGGACTATTTTTGTTCTGTTCGGTGCTGTATTTCAAGTGGTTATAGGGGATGATCGACACATGATAGGTGATCAATAAATAATTGGTGAAAGAGAAAATGAAATAAGGATGGACTGAAGTTCTCACAATAACAAATCTGTGTATATTTGCCTTTTAAAACACAATATTTATAATATTTCAAACTACAGTGTCTGACCTAATAGAATCATAGTTATTGTAATTCTAATTTTAAATATGTAAATTGATTACATAATTTAAGTTTGTGATCTTAAGTTCAAAAGTAATCATAATCATCTAGGGCCAGCCCCATAGCGCAGTGGCTAAGCACTGTGCATTCCCAGTTTCCACTTGACCAACCACAGTTTGAATCCTGGCCTTAGTGACTTGAAAAACACACTAGGGGTGCATGAGTGTGTGCCCAAAATCCTAGCAGAAAGGAGAAATGGAGGGAAAGGGATTGTGGTGTGACCACACCACTTTGGGAGGTGTTTGTTTTTTTGAGTTTTCTCTCTCTCTAGCAAGTACACAAGTCCTCTAGCGGTGGTAATGAGCTGCTCCAGAGAGCCGGATCCCACCTGGTGACCATAGTACAAGTCTCTGGCCTGGTCAGCCAGAACACACCATGTATATATACAAGTGTCCGAAATCCAGGAGGCTAGAGAACTAGAGGAAGGGCATCCCAGCATCACCAGATCCTGCGAGGTGTTCTCTCTCGTACATGAGTGCATGCACTCTATTGTGCATAGGACAAAAATATCCAACTATTAGGTTGTCAGAAAAGTCATACCGTATTGCTTCTGTTTTTCTATACAAAAATGCATCGTAACTTTTCTGACAACCGAATAGTTTATAGACAGTTTTGCAACACTTAAAAATGTTTAATCACTGTATTTACTTTATTAACTTATATTTTTAAAGAATTACTTAAGGTACTTAGGATAAGTTTGTCAGAAAATTAAAGTCCTTAAAAGAAAGTATAATATATTAAATTTACATGCTATCTAAAATATATCAGAACATTAAGAGTACAGAAGAGACCAAAAATTTTTATGAATTCCCTTTAAAGGTGTTTATATAAATTTGCTAGGCTTATAGATTCATAAGCTGAACTCCAATAATTATTTTATTTAACTTTATTTATTTATTTTAATTTGACCAAAGAGGGACAGAGTGAGAGAGAGAGAGAGAGAGAAAGTAAGCTGCCAGGTCCAGGACTCGAACCATTGTCAACCATCATACCACCTGCTGACCCCCATATGCTGAAATTTAAATCTTAAGAAATAATTAGGGGGACCAGCAGTTGGCGTAATGGCTGTGTTGCTGGACTCTCATGTAGTTGACCACAGTTCAAGTCCCAGACCCAGTAGCTTAAACACACACCAGGTGTGTGTGCGTGCGTGCCCAAGGTCCTGAGAGGAGAATGGAGAAGGGATTGTGGCATAACCATCCCCCTGGAGGGGGGGTGGTGATTTCTCGCTTTCTGTCTCTCTCTGTCTCTTTCTGTCTTTCTGGCAAGGGCAAGCGCCCTACAGCAAAAAACTCGAAAGAAAGAAAGAGAAAGAAAGAAGAAAGAAAGAAAGAAAGAAAGAAAGAAAGAGAGAGAGAGAGAGAGAGAGAGAGAGAGAGAGAGAGAGAGAGAGAGAGAGAGAGAGAGAGAGAGAGAGAGAGAGAGAGAGAGAGAGAGAGAGAGAGAGAGAGAGAGAGAGAGAGAGAGAGAGAGAGAGAGAGAGAGAGAGAGAGAGAGAGAGAGAGAGAGAGAGAGAGAGAGAGAAAGAAAGAAAGAAAGAAAGAAAGAAAAAAGAAAGAAAAGAAAGAAAGAAAATAATTAGGTTTTTCACCTTAACTTTAGTAGAGTATTAAGTTTTAAAAACAAACAAAAAAGTACATATGATCTTCTGGATGCATAAATGCACACGTGTGTACACACACACACACACACACTAGCGCTCTCCACAGTACCAAAGCCTAGTATTAACTGAGTAGTGTTATTTAAGCATATCATTAGTGCCCTCCAGTGGCTGAAGAGAGAAACAACTCATGGACATTAAAATGGTTTTTTATTTAGTAAAATCCTAATAAAAGTGTGAAACATTATGTGGGTTATACAATGAAAAATAATTCTTATCAATGAGTACTCATTACAATTTGTTCAATATAGTAATTTTTTTTTAATTTGTCAGAGGGCACATGTGCTCTCCAGAAAGAGACAGGGGCACAATGAGAAAGTGAGACAGAGAAAGCACCCCCAATGGGGCATGGTCATGCCACAATTCCTTCTCCTCTATTTTTCCACTTTTGGAATTTGAAGCATACACACACTTGTATTCAGCGTGTCTTCCAAGCCACCAGGGCTAGGATTCGAACCATGCAGTCCACCACGTGGGATCCGGATCCTTTAACCACTACTCCTTGAGCCTTGCCCAGTTATGTATTTCTTAGCATATCGTCACTATCCATAAGTCCTGGGTTGGAGTGAATGGATGTTGTACACTGTTCTAGCAGCTCAAAGAGGACACAAGAAAGCAGAATCCCAAGAGGCTTCATGAAGCAGGTGGTATTTGAACTGGACTTTGAAGTAGTAATTTTATCACATGGTCATAGAGGAAAAGAGGGAGCTAACACAGAGGCGAGAGAGAGAAATGCAGGCTAGGAAAAGGGGAGCAATCCTGTTTGAAATGAATGCACAAGATCACAACAAAAGATGGGATTCAAAATCTAAGCTGGAACTAGCTGGGACAGGATCTGAACACCAAATGCAGAAGTTGAGACTTTGTGCCAAGGCAATGGGAAATCACTGAAGCTTTTGCTAGCTGTGCTGCAGAATCTTCAGAGTATTGTGCAGGAAAGGTCAGGAAGACAAAATGAAACACACAAGGCATTTAGATAGTGCACTGTTTAGGAGAGAAGATTTGATGACCTGAAGAAAAAAGAAGGGATGGCTTCTGGAAACATTACAGAAGTAGAATTAGTAGGAATTAATTCTATATAGAGAGTGAGATGTGGAAGAAGAGTAAAAAATAAGTGTTGTTTAGAGCCTGGTTAAGAAGGAAGATAATGACATATGTAAACAAGATGGAGAACACTGAAAAGACGAGCAGATTTGTTTTGAGGACAGTATTAAGTTTTTCTAGGAAGAAGTTAAACTTAAGTGTAGATAAATCATCCAGTAAGCGGATGGAAATTCCAATGTAAGACTCAAGAGAGAGGGGTTGACCCCATAGCCTAGTGATTAAGAAAACTGGATCCCACATAGCCAACTGGCTATGGTAACTTATAAAAAACACACAGGGGCTTATGCATGCTTTCCCCAAATCGCAATGGGATGGAGAAATGAAGGCAAGGGATTGCAGCATGACCATACCCCATTGGGGGTGGAAAGGGTACCTTCTCCCTCTCTCCCTGATTGCCTCTGACAAGAGCACATGCCCTCTGGCAATTTTTTAAAACAAAACAAACAAACAAAAAAAGACAAAATAAAACTGTCAACCTAGAATTCTATATCCCGAAAAAAATTCATCAAAGATGAAAGTAACACAAATAAATTTAGAGGGGAAAAAAAATTGAGAGGATTATCTGACAGCCAATTCACATTAAAAGAATACTAAAGGGAGTTCTTTCATCAGAAGGGAAAAAGTCCAGAATGGAAGCATAGCAATGTAAGAAAAAAAAAAAAAGAGTACCAGAGAGTTTAACTATGAGGATAAAACTAAGCAAATATCCACTGCTAAAAACAATAATAATAATCAAAGTTATGTGAGGTTTAAAATGTATATCATACTAATACGAGGTAGCAGGTCAGCTCATGGCATAATGATTAAAGAGGTTGGATCCCACATGGCCAGTCACACAGTTCAAGTTCCATACCAGTGACTTGAAACACATGCCAGGAGCATGTGCCTGAAAACCCAAAACCCTGAAAGGAGGGAGAGATGGAGGAGAAGGGATTACAGCATGACCATCCTCCATGGGGAGTGCTTTCTTGCTTTGTTCTCTCTCTCTCTCTCTCTCTCTCTCTCTCTCTCTCATGCATACATGCACCCTTTAGCAAAAAAAAGAAAAACACAGCAAGGTAACACTTTGAAAAACCAGGAGAGTAAATGAAGTGATCTATGTTCCTATCGGTGTCCGGAAAGTGGTAGAAGTACTAATTCTTGGGAAGCTATTTAGTTTGAATGTTGTAATCTCTAGGACCTCCACTAAAATTACTTTAATAGAATGCTTAACAGGCTAATCGTCAATAATAAAAGAAAATATGTGATAAATCCAATACTTATGTAAGATATGTAACAGCAAGTGGCATCACAAATTGACCAATTCTTAGACTCAAAGTCTTGGAACTAGACGTGGCATTTGTGAAAGCCTTGTCTGAAATGAGGGCTTTAAGGCATCCAAAGCAGAAGCATCCCAATGCTATTTTTGCTTAACAGTGCCCATTGGCTTCCAGAGTGACAATGGTATCAGAGGAAAGCAGAAAAAAATGAAACTTAATTTGCATGCACTCTTGAAGGGTACATCTCAAAGCAGTGATTTTAGTACAAAAGAATTTCCCAAGGAGCTATTCAAAATGGAAGCTCATACTTCCCACTCAATTTCGTTATAGCCTAAAACTTTTCTAAAAAAATAAAGTCCATTTCACAAAAAATAAATGAAATAAAATAGAGCATCCAGGTTGCACAAGCAAGAAGGCAGTAACATCGTAGTATGGGAAGTCTCACAAGACACACACTTCACACCTACTCCCTTGAGATGTCTAGCTGGGCTAAAAGCATGTGCTGTGTGGAGACCGAGATGGTACAACTGGAGGGCTGAGGCTGCCGGGTAAAGCAATGCAGGTGAACAGGGCTCCTGAGAGTGTCTACCATCAGTCTGAGATAAAACCTAAGTCTAAGAGAGCACCTTTGCAGCATCTGCTTTACTGTAAGTCCAAATATTACTTGGGCTAATAGTCATGATTTTTAAAATCTCACTAGTGATATTAATGCATCTGTAGCTACTTTATTCATAGTAAACTGTAACTTGTTTGAAATGCAATTGTTTAGTCCCCAAAATAACTTCTCTTTGTTGTTGTTGTCTTTAGGTTTTTGTCCTAGAGCATATGCACTCACCAGAGAGAGAGAGAGGGAGAGAGAGAGGAGGAAAGTGAGAATTCACCCCTTCCACCCGGGAGGGATGGTCACTCCAGAATTACTTCTCCTCCATTCTCCTCTCAGGATTTTGGGTAAGCACACACATGTGCCCAGCATGATTTTCAAGCTGTTGGGTCTAGAACCAAAACTGTAGTCAGCCATGCAGAAATACAGCTCCTTCACCACCACACCATCTGCTGACCTTTCATTAAGTGTTTTTTTAAATAACAATTCCTCAGGTCACATGGCCTCCTGGTCCCCAGTGTTCTCATTCAGCAAGTCTGCAGTGAAGTTCAAGAATATGCATTTTTTACTAATCCTCTACAGAGTTTCAAGTGGTCACACACTTTAAGAGGACTTTCTCCAGGACAAAAGAGTTAAAGAGATGACATTTACCTTCTGACCTGTAAGGAACCCAAATTCAGAGTTCAAGAAAGATTCAAGAGCATTCTTATTGCTTGCTGAATATAAAAAGCAAACATGTTTGGAGTAAGAAAAATAAACATACTGAAAATATCCATGATTTAATCAATATATGAAATATAGATATAAAGAAATAATATTTATAATCAACATGCACTATTTTCTACCCCAGGTACAGGGGTGAAAAAAATGTTCAAAAGATTCCCTAGTCTCTTGGTTTAACATAATAACGAAGCAAAGAATACAGGAAGGTTTTCATTTTGACAAAAGAATAAACACAAAAATCAGCACCTAGAAGTAATCCAGCAGCAATTCAAAGGACTGCAAACCTCAGAAAAAGCTCTGAGTGGCAAAGCCAAGTTACACTGGACATTTTGCTCATTGTTAATACTGACCCATTCAATTTGTGTGCAGGCTAGGGTCTTCCCTGATTTGATTCTGTTGTTTCTTCTCAAGAGAACTGTACCCACTACATGTACAATGGCTTGAAAAGAAAGCATGATATTTTAACTTAACTCATTTCTACCAGTCATGCTCACATCAGAAATCTTGCCCCACTTCCTCATAATCCTTCTCCAGGGCTGCCAAATCTTCCCTAGCCTCCAAGAACTCTCCTTCATCCATGCCTTCCTTGATGTACCAGTGTACAAATGCCCTCTTGGCATACATGAGGTCAAACTTGTGGTCCAGGCGGGCCCAGGCCTCCATAATTGCCGTGGTGTTGCTCAGCATGCACACTGCCCTCTGGACTTCAGCCAGGGCCCCTCCTGGTATCACCATGGGTGGCTGAGTGTTGATGCCCACCTTGAAACCAGTTGGACACCAATCCACAAACTGAACAGAGCTCCCTGACTTCATGGCTGCAATGGCTGCATTCACATCCTTGGGGACCACATCCCCTCTGTATAGTAGGCAGCAGGCCATATACTTCCCAAGCCGAGGATCACACTTGACCAGCTGGTTGGAGAACTCAAAACAAGCTGCAGTGATGTCAGACACAGAGAGCTGTTCATGGTAGGCTTTGTCCGCAGAGATGATGGGAGCGTAGGTCGTCATGGGGAAATGTATTCTTGGATAAGGTACCAGGTTTGTCTGAAATTCAATTAGGTCCACATTCAAGGGCCCTTCAAACCGTAGGGAAGCAGTAATGGAAGACACCACCTGACCTATCAGCCTATTGATGCTGGCATAAGAGGGGTGTTCCACCCCAAGCTTACGATGGCATATGTCATAAATGGCCTCATTGTCCACCATGAAGGTACAGTCCGAGTGCTCTATGGTGGAATGGGTGGTGAGGACAGCATTGTAAGGCTCTACCACAGCAGTAGAAATCCTGGGGGCTGGGTAGACAGAGAACTCCAATTTAGTCTTCCTGCTATATTCTACGGAGAGCCGCTCCATTAAGAGAGATGTAAATCCCGAACCAGTGCCTCCTCCAAAGCTTCGGAAAATCAAAAATCCCTGCAGTCCACTGCACTGTTCTGCCTGAGGAAAGAAAATGGGATGTTGGAATTCAGTCACTAAATCTAGAAGGCTGGTAATGGAAGCATACAACAAGATCTTTAAAAAATAAATAAATAAAAGGCAACGAAAAACAAAAAGACTTTCAGAAAGGACTGGCTTGACATCATCAATCTCACAAATGTAGCTGCTATGGAATATACTTGAGAGCTACTTTGGAATAGGGGAAGCTTTCTAGAGGTCTATCAATATCAAAGAAAAAATGATAAGCAAAATCATGCTTCCCCTACAGCAGATGATGTGCCTAGCACCTCTATGTTCTACAGTACTGATGTAAAGGTGTTCTAGTACATAAAGATTAGGCCAAACATGAAAACTCTCACTGGGGAAGGATCGTAGGTCTTTACAGAAGAATTAACTGTCAGTAAATAAAGTAATCTCCACAGAGGGAGTGTTTCCAGTTAACTTCACAAATAGTTGTTACTATTGGGAAATGACAAGTGTAGAGTGGTTTGGAAGTCTTTAATAATGAGAGAAACCCTGATTGGGCAGAAGATAGAATGAACAACGCTACTGGGTAGATGAGAAGGCATCTGTCACCCTTCCTATGTAACAAAGA
This sequence comes from Tupaia belangeri chinensis, assembly GCF_000334495.1. Lineage (NCBI taxonomy): Eukaryota > Metazoa > Chordata > Mammalia > Scandentia > Tupaiidae > Tupaia > Tupaia belangeri. Next base: position 346,665 of record NW_006160115.1, on the reverse strand, counting down.
TCCTTCCTTCCCCAGCTCTAGCACCACGTAGATACAAGTAAGAGGGCTGAGTGGCTAGTGGGTGGGGATGGCAGAGAGTGCTATGAATTCTGCTGCAGGATCACAGGTACCCAGGTAGTGTCAGAGGAGAGGAAGAGCCACTTGCCAGCTTTCGGATTCTCTCTAGCACAGGCTCAATGACCTCTGATCCCACAGAGTAGTGGCCTCTTGCATAGTTGTTTGCAGCATCCTCCTTTCCACTAAAGAGCTGATCTGGGTGGAAGAGTGAACGGTACTTCCCAGTACGAATCCCATCTGTAGGAGAGAAAGGAGGTTATTGTCCTCAGTTCAATTTAGCTGTTAACTCTTTGCTAATCCTTACCTGTCTATATCCTTGAACCCATCCTTGCCCTCAATGTTGTTGTAACGGAATGGAACTTATACCACTGACTTAACATTTCTTAGACTGAGAAATGGTAGAATTATTTACATAAAAATTGAAGACATATTTTTTCATCCCATATTAGTTTCCTAGAGCTGTCCAACAAACTACAACAAATTTGGTGGCTAAAACAACAGGAATTTATTTTCTAACAATTTGGGGGCCAGAAGTCCAAAATAAAGGCGTTGGCAGGTTTGGTTCCTTCTGGAGGCTCTAAGATGAATCCATTCTATACTTTTCTTCTAGCTTCCAGTGACTGGTGACAATTCTTAGCATTCTTTCTTTGGCTGAGAGCTGTCTCACTCTGTCTTCTGCCCCTCCTCCCACGCCCCCACCCCTGCCTTAACATGCCCTGTCCCTTACATATCTTTGTTATCTCTCTTCTCATAAGGACAAGATTCTTTGGTTTTAAGGCCCACACTAATCTAGCATGACCTCACCTTAACTAAGTACATCTGTAAAGACCCAATTTCCAAATAAGGTCACACTCTGAGATCCCAGGTAGACCTATATTCGAGGGGAAGGCATAAATTCAACCTCCTGCACACCCTAAGCATTTTGGCATGTTGCAACAACTATTCCTATGTACAGTCAATTTGTGTGCTAGAAAAACATGAAAAACCATACCAATCTAAGTTATTAGTGATACGCTTTAAATGATGCTTTAACAAAAAAGACATGGCAAGCTCAAACATACACATGACTTAAATGCAGTAAGCATAAAAGCATGAATCAGGGAAATCGGTACTATGATCTTGGCAATATTAAATATAATGAAGAACAACCTTTGCCTGGTTTCACTGTCTTTTTAAAACCCTAGGCAGCATATTCCCCTCCACCACCTTAGAATTATTCAAATAACATTATTCTTGATGGTTAAGTATAGTTAAGCAGAAGTATCTGAAAGTCAAGTAGGCTTTGGGAATGTTCCCCTGATTATAACAGGATACTGCATTGCTTAAAAGTTGAGCATGTGTGTTCAAGAACCAATTTCCCAAGTTCATTTCATACCTTCCCTACTTAGCTAAAAGGAAGTTACCTAGCCTCTCTAAGTCTCAGTTATTTCATCTCACAAATAAAGATTATGACAAGGCCTCCTTGCACAGAGCTATCGTGAAGATGAAATGAGAACATAGGGCTCGAGATGCATGGTCAATAACAACCACCATCATGAATAATCATGATAGAATACGCTTTGTGACATACATATATGGAAATTTACCTCACAGTACATCATTGACCTTGGCACCAGATGTCTATGTCAGTCCTAAAATTTCACTGCCTAAGAGGAGATGCGCTATGTTTCTAAGAGCAAGATTGTCCTCTCAACTCATGTTGCTCTCCTGTGAATGACCACAAATTTCTAAACTCCAATTTTGCATACCCTTCAAATTATTATATTTAGGGACCAGCAGTTGGTGTAGTGGCTATGTCACTGGACTCCCATGTAGTCAACCGCGGTTCGAGTCCCAGACCCGGTGGATTAAGCTTACGCTGGGCGTGTGTGCGTGCATGCCCAAGATCTTGAGAGGAGAATAGAGAAGAGATTGCGGCATGGCCATCCCCTCGGGGGGGGGGTGATTTCTCACTTTCAGTCTCTCTGTCTCTGTCTTTCTGTTCAGC
>NW_006160115.1:337521-344451 GCF_000334495.1 Tupaia belangeri chinensis | reverse complement strand
CGCATGTGACCAATAGCAAAAAAAAAAAAGAAAGAAAGAAAGAAAAACTCTCCAAAAATAATAATAATTATTATATTTATTAATCTTGAGTTCAAACAACTCTTAATTAGCTTATAAATAAAAAAGTTATGACATTTCAGAGATATGTTTATACATAAGATGTAAGTGGGCATATAATTCTGGGTGAACTATTTGCTTCTCACCTGAAGATATAAGCTGTGTCCAGTCTAAGAAGGTAATTTCTAGAAGCTTTTATCATAACATTGTCTGTTTGGGATCTTGAAGGTCATTAGGTCCCTCAATTCTTTTTGTAAAACCTCACCATCTCAGAGTTTATTGGTTATAGCATCTACCATTCATGAGTATATCTGTAACATTCATTCTAACTTCCTGAGCTCTTATCCATTGCCCTGGTTTGAATGTGTCCCCTCCTTAAAATTCATGTGTTGAAATGTGTTTGTTGTTGTCATGATAGTAAGAGGGAAGAAACTTAATCCAACCATAATGCTAAGAGGTGGGACCTTTGCAAGGTGATTAGAATTAGATAAAGTCATCAGGGTAGGGCCCCCTGAATACTGATTAAATACTGGGGGAGCTTTGTAAGAAGAGAGATCAGAACTGACACACACTCTGGCCCTCTCACCCTGTGATACTCCATACCACCTCAGAATCCCCACCAACAAAAGTTGCTCACTAGATAGATCTATAGAACATGAACCAAATACACCTTGATTCTTTATAAATTACCTTGTCTGCGGCATTCAGTTATAGTCACAGAAAAATGGACTAAAACATCCTCTCTTCTGGAGACTTCAGTACCTTAACCTCTTCAGAGACTTCAATAGTTGTTAAATATAATTATTTGGCACTTTCTTAGTTTCCTTACCTCCAATATCATTCAATTGCACTCTCCATGAATCATCATCAGTCAACACTGTTACACCTTAAATTTGCAAAACCTTTCCCTGAGTACAGCCTCCTTACTTTCCCTGACCTTACATTGTCATCATGACCTTGACTTAATCCTCTCTTTTTTTGTCATCCTTTCCCACTATTCTCATCTGTCTCCTCTGCAACCTGGACTCTAATCAGAACCATATGCTCACGGCCAGTCCAGAATCCTCTTTGCCTTGCCTCTACCTCACATGGAACCCTGGCTTCCACCATCCATGCCTAGGCTTCCTGCTGCTAAAGACAGGCAGTAATTATGCTCTCAGTCCCCTTCAAACCCACACAGAACATATCCTCCATTCTTCACTTCAACCCTCATTTTCATTTTCTAAAATGAGTATTCTAAACATCTTCTCCTTTCTTCAAAGTATCACACATCACCACTCCCATTATTCCAAGCACAGCGCTCCTCAATGAAATGTTCTTAAACACCTCTCTCCTTACCACAAAATGCCTCTGGCCTTACTTCAGAGGAGGGAGGGGGAACAGTGAAAAACAAAATGTAACCTTCCTTTCAGTGCCTTTGGCCCTCTCCGGCTCTGAAACCTCCTTGCCTCACTCTCTTGCCATTGCTCCTGCCTATGAATATGTTCCATGGAATTCTACCTTAAAAACACAACCAGAGGGCCAGCAGGAGGCATGTTGGTTAAGGCACTGGACTCCCACATGACGGATCATGGTTGGAGTCTCTGATCTGGCAGCTTGCTTTCTCACTTACTTTCACTCTTTCTCTCTCTCTCTCTCTCTCTCTCTTTCTCATAAGCACATGTGCCCTCTAGCAAATTAAAAAATAATAAAAATAAATAAATTAAATTAAATAATTAAATCTTTTTAAAAAACACAATTTAGAAAATACCTAAAACCATGTCAGGCTGACTTTAATCAGGAAGAACATAGATTTTTCACAGCCTTAAATATCATCTCTGCTGGATAATTGAAATTTTCCCTTCTCCCTGAACACCTTTGGTTCCACATTTTTAGCTGGGGCCAAACGAATGACAGTTTAAATTCATTTAATGTCCATGCCCCCACACTGAACTTGCAGGTCCTCCTCTGAAATTTGTGTTTCATTTACCAGTTCTACTATTGAATCAGTAAAATCTGGGAAGCCCTTCTGTCCTCTCCCTTGAATATTTACTCAACTATAACCACCTCCCCTGTTCTATCTTTTTTTACCTAGACATTGCTCAAATCAGTCTTTTCTTTTCCATTTTGAGTATCACAATCCTAAGTGAAGCCACACATTACAACAATATCAGTGCTTTCTCTACTCCAACCTCTCTTTCTAGGTCAGTACCTGGCACATAGCAAGTGCCAAATAAATGTTAAATAACTCAGTGAAGAAATCTCTGCAATTAATCTTACTACTACAATTAATCTAACTATGTAGTAAGACTTTTGTCTCCTCTAAATTTGACTTTTCTCTCCTCTAAAATCTTCACTGGCCCCCAATTCCTATAAAATTGAAATCAAACATCTCATTCAAGGAAATTGTGGTCTGCCTTCTAAGACTCCAGTTTTTATAACCATTTACATTTTCTTTACCACTAGATTGTTACTTCTCTGTTGAAAAAGATTTCAGTTTGTTACTTCTCTGTTGAAAAAGAATATTTCAGTTTAAGTCTACTATGATTTCTTTGTATTAACACCCTTCCCATGTTCAAGTCAATATTCTCAGGTGCCTGATGTGTACTTACTCATGGTTTTCGTTCTCTCTCATTCATGAAATGCTCTCTCACTATTAAAATGCTCCCACCTGTTCTTCAGGATTGTAGAAACATTTTTGATCTATAAAGCCTTTTCTGATCTCTTCCAAGGAGATAAAGTTCCTACTCTCATTCCCTTCATATCCCTACAAACATCATTTTCTCAATAAGGTCTTCCATAATAACCCTGTAGAAAAAGACCCTCTCAAACCAACACACAACATCTCCTACCCTGTTGCCTTACTATATTTTTCCATACCACTTATCATTCATTTAGTTTTAATTGGTCTGTACTGCACTCAAATGTCAGCACCACAAGGACTGAGACTATAAATTTCTCCAATGTCAAGAACAGTGCCTAGAACATATGATACTGCCTTATCAATAGAATAAAAGGAAAATCAATTTCTTCTCCCTAAAGCCTGGAGCGCTATACTTATGTCTGTTTGTATGAACCAGCCAAAGACCTACAAAATCGTCTTCCCTCCAGACTGTCCTAAAAGGTTGAAAAATTTCTTTCGGTCTTTGCATGCCATCTTTCTCTCCTCTGACTTCCTCAGCTTCTGATCCTGGCCTTTACATTTTTCATTTGTCTAGTCTATTTGGCACAAGTTAAATATTTGCAGTGATAACTATAATACAGGAATATGTATGTCTCTAAGATCACTTCTCAGCTACATTGACCAAAGTCCACTAAGGATATAGTCTATCCTGCCAGGTTCCTGGGATGCCAAACTCCAGCTAAGGCTCAGCATTACAAACCCCCATTTATCTTAAACAAAAATTCAGATATTCTCTTAGGGCATTTATAATCCAAATCAGAATGAGATACATTTCTTCTCTTAGACCCCTTACTAATCTCACCCGTTCTTGAAGTCATCAATAATTCCTAATCTTTTATCCTTTCACAACTTCTAGCAAAGTAATACTGAATCCATAATACTGAATATAGGCATCTTGGACCCAACAATTCTTAACTTTACCATTTTAATAAAATTTAATCTTTTCATTCACATTAACATCAGTATACTTTTCCCCATCAATTTGTTACTCATTCTGGCTCTATTCTGATAAGGAAATTAACTCCCATCTAGTATGGGCAAACTGTATTTTCTAAAGATAGTCACGATATTTTCCATCTGTCATGTGCTTCTAGAATCTCACTATTCCAACATCAAGAAATATGATCTATTTCTCCTCTGGGTGGATTTTTAACTATCTCAACCCATTGAGAACAAGTGAAGTAGCACTGTGGGACTTACAAGGTTAGGTTATAAAACTGCATTGGAAGGACCAGCAGATGGTATAATGGTTACGTCCCTGGACTCCATGTAATCAACTGCCATTCAAGTTTTTGCACAAGATACTATAAGTCTGCAATGAGTAATCCTAAAATTATATTGATTTTCCCCATAATTAGAATATTTAGATAGCTCCTTGTTTCTTTGGGATCATCTTTAAATATTCTACTCAGTATAAGAAGATAATACCAAATTTTCAGATTCTTTGCCAGTAGTTTCTAGAAAATGGCTCTCAAATCCAGAAAAAGATCAAATGTTCTGTTAGGATATAGGTGTGAATAAATTAACAAGGTTTTCATATGTCTTATACAGTGAAAGAAGGCTAGCCTCACCTTCCCTTTAGGTATTTTTGTCATGGTAATCACCCTAATGGCCATTGAGTGAGCCTTTAAATTTGGAAAATATAGATATGATCCTGGTCAGATAGATTAAAGACAATCTGATAACCCCACCCACTTGATTTGTTTTGATTGTGGATTTGTTTAAATTCACTAAAATGTAATATTGGTTTTACCTATGACAGTTGGTTCTAAGTCCATGAAGAGTGCTCTAGGTACATGCTTCCCAGTTCTTGTCTCACAAAAAAAGGTATTGAAAGATGCATTTGTAGGCTCCATTTTAGCATCTTCCAGTTGTTCCTGTTTACTGTCAAGAATGACACCATCTGGCTGGATTCCATGTTCCAGGCAATAGAGTTCCCAACAAGCATCCCCAATCTGGATGCCAGCTTGACCAACATGAATGGAAAGACACTCCCTCTGAAATAAGCCACAGTGAGTTAGACTGGAGCAGGCATGTGGATAACATGGAGCTATGTTACTCGGAACTTCTGGTTACAGACAACAGAAACAGGAAACAGCAAGCTTAGAACCAAAGAGAAATTTATTATAAGGATAATAAAAAAAAAAGTCTCATGGAAACCCAAAACCAGGGTATAACTAAGCTATAAGAACAATTAAACCAAGAACTCAATCTATTAAAAAGTTAAACATAAATTAATCAATTACTCTGTGCTGGGCTAAGAACTGAGTAAGACTATGTATGTGTATATATTTATATACACATATACAACACATGCACACTTACAGCTCAAGTCAGAATATAACTTTATCCATCTAATATGCATGAGATATACATACATGCATAACACACACACAGAGATGCGCACACACATACACAGCCTAGGGTTAACAGAGCTGGATCCCATATGCCACTGCTCAAGTCCCAGACCCAGAAAAACTTGAAAACCACACCGTGCATGCATGCGTGCATGCCCAAAATCCTAACGGGATGGGAACATAGAGGAAGGAATGGTGGCATGACCACGTACTTCGGGGGTGGTGGGAAGGGAGCTTTCTCCTCTCCCTGTCTCTCTCTGGAAGTACATGTACCCTTTAGCAAAATAGAAAACAATAAATAAAACTAGTGAAAAGATTGGTACTATAGCCTAGTGGGTAAGGGAGCTGGATCCCACACAGTGACCATGGTTTGAATCCCATCTCTAGTAGCTTGAAAAACACACCAGTGGCATATGTGTGCATATCTAAAATCCTCACAGGATGGAAATATGGAGAGGGGATTATGGCATGAGCACGCCCCATTGGAAGGGACTTTCTTTTCTCTATCTCTCTGCCAGTGTCTCTCTGTGGCCCCAAGTACCCTCTGGCAATTAAAAAACAAACAAACAAAAAACTAGTGGAAAAAACAAAAATATGAAACTTTTATATTGCAAAAGCACTTATCCATGGCAGCATTGTCCCAGAGCCTGAGATGCACCTATAGAAAGACCTCAGCCTTCATTATCAATCACTGGTCTGTAGTCTATGCAGACAACATCACTAGTCAGAAGGAGGGAGAAAGCCTTGGCCAGCCACACCCCTGCAATCTAACTTGGACTCTGTTCCTGCTCAGTGGCATCAAACCCTTGAACTTTGTCTCTGTGATTCATGAGGCATAACACCACTCTCTATGCTTCGTAAGAAATTCAATCTCACTACTTTAAGAGAACTTCATCTTGCTTCTTCTCTATGCAACTATTAGTCTTCCAAGAGAACAGCTGCAAACTTAATTTAGATATCATTTAACTTAGGACCAGCAAATATTCCTTCATTTACAAGAGGGCTTCATGAAAATGCATAATATGAAAAAAACATGCAGAGATTTAAAAAAAATTGCACCAAAATAAACTCATACATCAATTCTATTTTACCACAAAATTTCTGAAGTCCCCTTATATTTTGTAGATAAATATTTTTAAAAAACGACACATTTCAATATGACTAGGCTTCAAACGCCTTTATCTGCAAAGGACACTTATTCCCTTGCCCTCCTGTTAGACTTTAAATTCTGCAAATACATTAGCTACTATAATCACATCAGAACTTAGATCCTTAAATTTAAGTTAAAATTTAAAAAGGGGAAGGGAAATGTTCATTATTTCTACATGGTTAAGATCTCTTAATCTGTAAAGTTTATACGTGAATGTCTCTCATGGACTCCTTTCCTCCACTGATAACCCCAGTGCTCTACTCTACTGATAGGTAAAATAAAGATGCACACATGATATTTGGCCACAAAATTTACAGTAAAAATCATCACTAACATAAAAAAAAGAAAAAAGGAAAAAAACAGAGCTAGCAAGCGACATAGTGATTAAAGTGCTAGACTTCTTCGTGGTTGACCAAGATTCAAGTCTCAGACCCGGTGGCTTCAAATTCATGTTGGGCACATGTGCATGTGTGCCAAAAATCCTGAGAGGAGAATGGAGAAGGGATAAGCAGCTTGACCAATCTCTCTGGGGTGATTCTCACTTTCAGTCTCTGTCTCTCTCCATCTCTCTGGCGAGTACACAAGCCCTATAGCAAAAATGTATAAAAAATAAAAATGTGTTTTAATTGCCACTCTTTTTGGTTTGTTGTCCAAGTGGTTCACACATCAGAACATCAGAGTGATACTGTTCTTTTTGACCTCAG
>NW_006160115.1:328777-337490 GCF_000334495.1 Tupaia belangeri chinensis | reverse complement strand
TAACCTGACCCCACAAGTTCCTTTCTTGGGTGTGGAAGTAGCTGAATGAATGACACAACCGTGTCCAAGGATATAGAAGACTATCTTCACCTTATTCTTCTCTTAGTCTCTCCCTCCTTTCCAAAATCTGTTAAAATATTAGCCACACTATAAGATTGTAAAACGCCTACTGAATATCAACAGCGACACAACTCAGCACACTACGAAATACTGTAGTAAAGCTTATTTGGTCTACTAGGAATGCGTAATTTTTCATTAAAGTTTTAATTTTTGAGATCCTTGTAGATTCATATCCAATTATAAAATATAACACAGAAAGTTCCCACATACTCCTTTACCCATTTTCCCCCAATGGAAATATCTCACAAAACTATATCACAGTATTACACTCAGAATGCTGATATTGAGAGTCAAGATATAGAATATTCCACCACAAGTATCCCTCATGTTGTAAAGCCTAATTTCTAAAAGCAAAAGAATTTAAACATTTTTAAAATTTTTGAGAGAGAATCCAATGAGGCAAAACCATAAAAAAATGTAAAAGCAGTTTGAAAGATTATTTTCACTTAAAAATTAAAAATTCTAAGACCCTGAAAGTTATTGTGATCCACACAAGAGATTAAGGGGAAGTAGATCGTAAAAACTGATCCCCAAACAGAATTATTGTAAGGAATTATATCCATTATTATACCCAAAGAACTAAACTCCAAAGAAGACAAAGAAGATGTGTGTGCACTTTACTCTGCCACACATTTATGAGCCCCACAATGGTCGGCTGGGTCTGAAGTCCCCTTAAAGTTCAAAAGCACAACTAAAAGTGAAGCAATTGATTTCTACAGCAAATCAGCACACTGTGTCTAAAACAAATGTAAAAACAAAAGGAAAGAGAGATTCTTGCTTCAACGCTTCTACAAGTAGAAGGATCACAAATCAACTAAGCTTTACCCTAAAAAAGAAAAATTACAATTGAATAGAGCCTATCAGAAACTGCTCCCCAACTCAGGTATGTAGGCATATTGAAAGACACAAATGTCTCTAAAAATTTTTCTCTTGAATTAAGAATTTATTATGACTTATTTGCTGAAAGGAAAGGGCTAAATATGATGAATAACATTTACCTCTATACCAAATCAACACTGCCCACGACATACAAGGACCATCGCCACTTACCATGCTGACCTGATGTGCCCAGCTGCCCTGCAAAAATGATTGAGGAGTTGTCTCAGCTAAGCTTTATCACAGGGCCGGAAATGACTCCACCTGAGAACCAAATGCATTCTCCACTTAAAGCAGTACAACCTCTTTTTACTTGTTCATGTCTCTGGTCTCAGTGTCTTGTGTAGGACCTGAATACACTGTGATAAAGTTTGAGGATAACTACAGTTGAATTAATGAGCACTTATCCAAATCTGCTTCCAACTTATATCTAAGTTGAAAATAAGAAAGGTTTAAAAAAAAAAAAAAAAACTCCTCTTCTATTAAGCTTATGTGCGTTCTCTCTCAAGAAGGAAATAAACTTAAAGAAAGCAACAACAAAAAAAGGGGCTAAGTGATAATGTAACTGTACCCACATGGGAAAGGTCCCAGGTTCACATCCCAGGACCTCTCTGAGAACAACAGGCATAGGCACATACCTGTTCAAAAACAAAATTCTAGACAAACCAAAATTTAACAGAGTTTATTTAAACAAAGGGGAGGCCATTGGAATCAAGATGTTTCTTGGAAACTTAGGGAATGTAAGTTTGCACAAAGGGAAAGTGACATGTGTAGGAAAGGAGAATTAACATGTGCAGGAAACGGAAAGTGATGTACAAAATTGAAAGTGAGGGATTGAGGTAGAGAATGCATTGGATTGGTTACAGCTGAATAGTAGGCTCCACCAACAGCCTAGAAGGTGGGTTTTCTGTGATTGACTGAAGTGTAGCTAGTGTGATTGGCTGTAACTTAGCAACCAGCTCAGGAAAGCCAGCCCAATGTCTAATTTTGATTTATCCATAAGAATCCAAGTGTGGGAATACTGTGGCCATTTTAGAACAGAAGAGTTTAGTTTAACAATTTCTTCGTTTTTGGTCAGCCTCTCAATTTGAGAGATTGACTAAAATTTAGGGCATTGGTGCCACTCTCTGTCACCATCATAAATGACATTTTCCTGCTCTCAGCTTAGAAATCACAAGTTTCCTCTGGTCTCCAGCATGGAATTCACAAGTCACAGTATTACACAAGTCAAACGTAATGTCACACCAGTCAAACTATTCCTCCTTTATGTTTTTACTGATCCGGCTGAAACAAGATTATTCATTAGTCAGTGGATGGCTGCATACAACTCATTTAAGATTTGAGAGGATAGAGTGCACCAAGAGGACTAATGTGATGATTAAAGTGTACTCCTTAGGACCAGCAGATGGCGTAATGTTTATGTTGCCGGACTCCTACGTAGTCAACTGCAATTTGAGTCCTAGACCCTGCACCTTAAAATTCATGTCGGGCGCACGTGCATGTGTGCCCAAAATCCTGAGAGGAGATTGGGTAAGAAGAGATTGTGGTTGCCCATCCTGGAGGGTGATTTCTCCCTTTCTTTCTCTGTGTGTGTGTCTCTCTGACAAGTACACACACCCTACAGCAAAACTCTCTCTTAAAAAAAATTTTTTTAAGTGTATTCCTATGAAACAAACCAAACTGAATTAAACAGGTTAAGGTTCAGGCAACATAGGCAATTCAACAGTGTTTGAGTCTAGTTTTTCATCATCATTGTCTGGAGTGTGATGATGATTAAGGACCATAGTTCTCTATAAAATGGCCTGATTTAAAGAGGTATTCACCTTTGTTGTTAGTCTAGTAACATAAGTCATAATAACCCAAGCCTGCCATCCACCATTTAGAATGCCTGCAAATTAATAATTAGTTGCACCTGTGAACACATCATCTGTTCCTTTCTCTTGAGAGACTTCCCTAATATGTCTGGTGACCAAGTCCAAGGAAGCAGCAATATCAGCTACCTTTTTAATTAAAATTTCTGTGGTAGCAAAGTCAGGAGAGAGGTACAACATTCAGTTTTGTTTGGCACTAAATATAAGCCCCTAACTTGAAAAAAAAGAGATCTAAAGCTGGCTGATATTTCATTAAGCATTTTGTTAAACTTGAACGTTAATTATTTACCTTTTGGAGGGTGGCTTTTACCCACCTGAAAACCTAGAAGTTCTTATTGGCTACAAATTTTGAAAATTCTCTCTAGTTTATGGATCAGGTTTAAATACAACCAGTATCCTATTACTGTCAAAAGTGAATCTCTAAGAACTTTACTGAACTCTATTATCACTGTAAACTAGACTTTTTTTCTTGGAAAAATATCAAAAATAGCTTTTTACTCTTCCTTTAAGGTTTTAGGGCAACTCTCATTTGAAACAGAGAGAATTGGCATCAGTGGAATTGTTTCCTGATCTTTTCTGCATTGGCCCATAAACCTAACATTTGTTCTGGCTTTGTGCTAGGACATAAGTTCAAATTAAAGTCAACCACTGATTATGGTCCCATGGATTTTCCTGTAAGGAAGAGGCAAGAATTAAGATAATAGGAATTGAGAAAAAGAAACAACATTAAGTTTTCATTATGGCAGAGAAGTCTTGTGTTTTGTTGTTTGTTGGTTGGGTTTTTTCTTTTTTCTTTTGTTTTGCTTTGTTCTTGGCTTTTCTGGCAGAGAAGTCTCAATCCATGATATTGGACAAAGCTGTCCATGCCCAAGATGTCTGTTCTGAAGAAGAAATTTTCCTAGTGAGTTTTATCTTAAAGTTCCCAACAGGTACACAGTTTTTAAAAATCTAAAGTAGCCCTCCTGAGTTGTGAATGCACAGTTCAAGGACTTGAAGCTTTACTACAGTATGAGTGATGAAGAGTATTTGGTATGACATCTTCCAACAGGGCTCATGGGCAATACTTCTCTGGCGTCATTTCTAGAAGACCCTGACCCTGGATCATGAACAACCGATTTGATTGTCATCAGTTTACTACAAACAGCACCCTTTATGTGGCGAAAATACACTTTGGCATAATGCATTAAAGCCTGGCACTTTAGCCCTCAGATTTCTCCAGAAATGTCTTATGAGAGAAAACACATTTTCTAATAACCTTTTAACTGCTGTTACAGCATTACCTTCCTTCATGGGAAAGTTCCTACACAACTCAAAATATGTAATGAAAAGGCAATGAGTGAAATCCCTTTATAATATTTATATGACATATTAGATAGTAGTAATGTACCTGCAATTTTTACTCTTTAAAATGTCAAGTTGACCGACTAAACATTGTAAGAATTTTTGGAGAAGATTTTTTGTTATATGGCACGCTCGCCAGAAAGACACAGAGAGAGAAAAAGTGAGAAATCACCCCACAGGGAGGATAACCACGCCACAATCCCTTCTCCTCCATTCTCCTCTAGGGATCTTGGGCACGCACGCAAGCAACACATGCCTGGTGTGAGTTTAAGCTACCAGGTCCAGGACTTGAACCACAGTCGACCATATGGGAGTCCAGTGACATAGCCATTATGCCATCTGCTGGTCCCTATCCATATTTTTAATCTGGATCATTTTATCTGATCTGTGAGTCACTGGGTGTAGACGTTTTGTTTATTTTGTTTATTTTTTTTTAATTTACACTTAATCACTATATATCTTTACAGTGTACAACACTGTTTTTTCCAGCATGAATAAGGTGCATGTCAGTCAATACAAAGACATTAGAAGTGTAGAGGTTTTGAATAACAAGAGCTGTAAGGAGGACTCAGGAAGAACTAGGCAGCCCTCCACAGGCTCTCCATGGGTCCATACTTAACACTGGATTTACATCCTTTTGTTTCAATTTTACCTCTTTAAATGTATAGCATTGCTTATTAAATAGATTGTCATAGGTTGTTTAACTTAGATCAATCTTACGGAAATTATTTCAATTACAGACCTTAACAAGTTACATTTGATCTTTGGGACCAGCAGTTAGCATAATGGCTATGTTGCTGGACTCCCATGTAGTCGACCGCGGTTCGCGTCCCAGACCTGGTGGCTTAAAACTCACACCGGGCACGTGTGCATGGTGAGTGCCCAAGATCCTGAGAGGAAAATGAAGGAGAAGGGATTGCGGCGTGGCCATCCCCATGGGGGGGGTGTGTGTGTGTGTGATTTCTCGCTTTCTGTCTCTCTGTCTGTCTGGCGAGCACACACCTCTAAAAAAACAAACAAACAAACAAACAAACAAAAAAAGTTACATTTGATCTTAGACAGTGGGCCAGGAAGTGATACAAAGGTTAACAATTTTGGTATTGACTGATTTAGCATGCAATTCTGTTAAAACATTTCCTTGCTTTTGGTTAATTCTGGTTCTGCCTAATGATTGGCTTAGCAATTTTGAAAAACAATCAGTTTATCCATAGAAACTGGAATTTTTCTTTTTCCCATTTAATGATTAAATCATCAGAAACCTGTACTTATAAGAGTACATCCTCCTTCCATCCTTTATTTGAATTTCCTTAAGGACATAACACTAAAATTATAGTAATCTGCAAAAACCATTTAGAAAGGCATCAAACCAAGCAATTAACCATGGACAATAAGACTTGAACCAACTATGGTTAAATATTTGAAAAGATTTTACAACTGACAAAGAAATTTGGACATATCTGTGACATACACCAATTGAACATAATAACCTACAACATGACTACTATAGATTTCTGGAAATATCAAATCACTTTGGAATATGGTGCATGTATAAACACACACATACATGCATACATACACACATATATACGTAACATATCTATACATATAACTAAAATATAATATAAAGAAATGTTGGGGCCAGCAGTTAGCATAATGGCTATGTCACTGAACTCCCATGTAGTCGACCGTGGTTCGAGTCCTGGACCCCGTGGCTTAAACTCATGCTAGGAACATGTGCGTGTATGCCCAAGATCCGGAGAGAATCGAGGAGAAGGGATTGCAGCATGGCCATCCCCCCTGGGGGGTGATTTCTCGCTTTCAGTATTTCTGTCTCTCTCTGTCTTTCTGGCGAGCGCACGTGCCCTATAGCAAAAACCACTCCAAAAAAAAAAAAAAAAGAAATGTTAAAATTACTCAATTTGATAATGTTTCCCATATCATTTAACATATTAAAATAAGTCTGGCTGGTTCTAATATCTCTCTTTTGGATGTTTCAGGGAACCTCTGTCAATAACCAAAAGTTATTTTGAGGTAAAAGAACTTAATTTAGAATTTGATTTGGGGGAAACCTTATCAAAGATAGAAAAAAGCTTAAATACGTGACCTAACTGTCCACAGAAAATGAAAGTTAAATGTTCCCCAAGCACCTGAGAGATGAAAAAAGGTTAACTCAGTGTCTGTTGGCACCAAAACTAAGGCAAGATAAAGCTAGTCCATTTTTCTTTGTTCTGCTACTGTGATACCTGACAATTTTCTGATTAAAAGCTTCTGGTTAAAATTGGCATATTATAGTAGGAATTTAATAAATCTTGTGAATAATTGAACAAAATGTTAAGTTACGAACTGAATGAAAACTACAAATGGTTACGCTACATAAAACCACAGGATTCTCATCTTTGGAAAGAAGGAACTCCCATTGGAACCTCCACTCCTACATCCTGTCACTTTGGGAGTGATTATTACAAGTTCCAAAAACACTGCTCTCTCCTGAAGCCATCAAAGCAAGCTCAGGATCCACAGAGCTGAGGACTCTGACTCTGAGAACCTCACCAAAGCAGTATGCTGAAACCATGAAATAACTGTTTCTGTGGGTAGAAAGGTCACATGTCAGTAATCTCAGTGGTACTATCTCAATATCTGCATTTTCTGAATTTCTGTCTGGGTGGAGGTCAACTCCCTAGAAGTCATTTCTATATTCTTCTACTCTAACTGCTACAAAGCAATCCTTTCTTCTTTCATTTTTAGGGAGGGATACTAAAATAGAGATGATTAAATAAGGTTATCTTACTTTCTAACTTCCTTATCTTCTTTAAAATTAAAATGTTTGTACCCTGTACCCTTACAAAGGTCATGCAAGTTCAGCCTCACCTTATTGCTGGAAGACTCGTGCACTCATCAGAGAATGAGAAAAAGTACTCCCTAATGGGGCACACTCACACCGCAATCTCTTTTCTTCCATTTCTCTTTTGTGTCAGGATTCTGAGCACACATGAACATATGCTTGGTGTGTTTTTCAAGCCATAGGGGCCAGGATTCAAACTGTGGTTGGCTATGTGTGATCCAGCTCCCTTAGGTACTTAACTATTGCCACTTCTCATACACGAACACACACACATACACACATGCACACGCATGCATACATACATATTTAAGATATGGTTTCGCCATGTGGAGATTGTCCTGCCTGAGTCTCTCAGCTGGAACTACAGGTACAGGATACCATGCCCAATTCGTTTTTTAATTTTCATTCTTTCATTCATTCATTCATTTCAAGACAGGGTCTTTTTTTTTTTTTTTTTTTAGAGAGAGAGAGATTTTTTTTCCTATGGGGCACATGCACTCATTAGAGAGACAGAAAGTGAGAAATTATCCTGAGTGGAATGACCGCACCACCGTCTCTCCTCCTCCATTCCCTTCTCAGGATTTTGGACATTCATGCACATGTGCCCTGCATGAGTTTCAAGCTGCAGGGTCCAGGATTTGAAATGCAGTCAACTAGATGGGAGTTCAGCAATGTAATGATTATGCCATCTGCTGGTCCCAAGACAGTCTTTCTATGTGCAAGGGCAGCCTCCAGCTCCAGATGTTCTTGCCACGGTTTCTCCAAGTCACTGGATTACAGGTGCATGCTACCATAGCCAGCATTAAAATCTTGATGTACATATAGTTTTATTTCTTAAAATAAATTCAGAAATGAAATTATAGTATCAAAGGAGAGGCTATTTTTCAAAACCATTGCACATATTAAGCAATATTTTTAAATTAAAGAATGTGTTTAATTTTTTTTAACTTAGGGAGGGCCTTTATTTTATGTCATACCTCTTTGCTGTCTTTTTATCCACTTTATTCACTATATAACATATGTGTGCACGTTGGGAGAATATGAGAGGTGGAGGAACACCCTCCACAGGGTCTGGCCATGCACAGTCCAATCTTCCAGCCCACTGGATCTTGGGCACTCACAGTCATATACACTGGCTGAGCAAGTTCCAGGCTGACCCCAGTTGCCATGTGGGATCAGGTTTCCCTTGAGCAGCAAATAACTGCAGAGCCATGGAACCAGCCCCTTCTGTGTTCTTGTAAGAGTAGAAAACAAAGTCATTTCGATTTAATTTTGCTAAGGAGAGACTGCGTCTTCCTTATCAAGAGACAGAAGGGGCTATATCTTACATGAGTAATTCAGGGTATGCAGGGCCAATAACCAATCCTCATTTCAGGTGATTACTTTCAACTTCTCTTCTTACCAAATACTAAGAAAGATCTAGTGACCTAGTCTACTTGCCTTGGCCTGAGGTGAAAGTCCTAACAAAAAGTAAAAGAGGTCTTGGGGGATTCAGAGATGAGCTCACAGGGAGACCCAAGCCTTCCCACCAGCCATCCTACCGTTTTCCCTCCCTCTCAGCAGCTATTCCAGGTACGTAGTGGCTACGAAAGGAACAGAGGGAGGGACTTCACGGCGCTTAGCAACCGCCGCCTGCTACTGATTGGCTGGCCGCTGCGCCACC
>NW_006160115.1:209629-328571 GCF_000334495.1 Tupaia belangeri chinensis | reverse complement strand
GTGGGCTCAGCACGGATGCCGCCGCGGGGCCTTCTGCGGACACCCCCGGGCCCGGGCCGGACGGGAGGTGAGTGTTGGGTCGGGAGGGAGGAAGGGGTGGAAGAATGGTCCGGGTGAAGGCGTGGACTGGGACCCTAGGGAGGGCCAGGCGGGATCTGAATGAGGGGTCCCGAGGTGGGAGGACGAGAAGGAGGTGATGCCGGTGGGCCTGGCCTGGAGGTGACGTCGTCCTGAAGCCTCATACGGCGATTCGCCCCTCCGGGAAGGGGCGGACTTGTTGACAATCTCCTCCGGACCCCTTCATAAGGGAGGGTTTAGGGAAAGCCGCAGTGGTTTTGTTCTCCATACCCAGCTGGTTTGAGGCTGGAATTCCCTAATACAAATGCTCAGATGAAACTGTCCCGGAGCTGGTGGTGGGGGTGTTGGGGGAAGAGGAATTATCACCGGAGTAGGCATCTAACTTTTAGTCTTAAAGTGTTTCTGAAATATTTTTCGGAGACTGGAGTCCTTTGCGAGAACTGGCCGTGCCAGTGAACACAGCACAGCTCAAGGCTCCTCCGATCTTTGATGTAAAGAGAACAGAGAGGGTGGTCTTTGACTTTTTAATTAACACATTTCACATTCTGCGTCTTATATTTATTCTGTGGGTCTGGAAAGGGTGGACACTAAATGAGGGTTTCAGAAGACTATGTCTGGGGAAACCAGTAATTGGTGCAATGGCTATGTCGCTGGACTCCCATGTAGATGACCGTGGATCGAGGCCCAGACCCAATGGCTTAAATTCCGCTCATGCGTGCCCAAGATCCCAAAGGGATTGCAGCTTAGCCATCTCCCTCTCTTTCTGGCCAGCGCAAGCGCCCTATAGCAAAAACCTCTTTAAAAAAAAAAAAAAAAAAAAGGACAATATCTGGAAGAGAAGCGATGTAAAGTCTACATTCACTCAGTAATATAATTGAGTACCTGCCCTACGTCCCAGGTTTCATGAAACTTAAATTGGGTTTATGGGAAAAAGACAGTTGTCAGAGGAATACAAAAATATCAGGTGGTCATGATGATGTGAAAAATTAATTAAGGTGTGATAAGGGGGTAGAGATGGAGAGAGGATATTGTCGATCATTTTTAAAGATCACAAGAAAAGCCTCTAAGATAAAGGTGACATCTGAGTAGAGACATGAAGGAAGTATGGAAGAAGCTAAGCCATGTGAAGATTTGGGCAGAAAGGAGCAGTATGTGCAAAAGTGTGCTCAGAAAACTTCAAAGAAGCCAGGGTGTTTGGAGTAGAGTGAAGCAAGGGAGAGAGTAGATGAGATCAAAGAGATTGTTGGGTTCATATAGTACCTGGTGGACCATTATAAGAACTTTAAATTTGTCATGGTGAATTGGGAAGCAAGAGGAAATTCTGTGATCTGTGTGTTTAAAGGATCACTATTATGTGGTACGGATAGAATCCAGAAGACCAATTAGGAGATTATTGCAGTTGAGGTGACATGAGAGAGAGAAGAGGTTTAAAAAAGTATTAATGTTGGGGACCAGCAGTTAGCATAATGGCTATGTTGCTGGACTCCCACGTAGTCAACCACGGCTCACATCCCGGACCCGGTGGCTTAAAACTCACACCAGGCGCGTGTGTGTGTGTGTGTGTGCCCAAGATCCTGAGAGGGGAATGGAGGAGAAGGGATTGCGGCATGGCCATCCCCCCCCCTCCCCCTGGGGGGTGATTTCTTGCTTTCTGTCTCTCTGTCTCTCTCTGTTTGTCTGGTGAGCGCACATGCCCTATAGCAAAAACCTCTCCAAAAAAAAAACTATTAATGTTTAGGATCTCTTTTGATGGTAGAAAAGGCAGGATATGCAGATATATTCAGTATGGAGTTAAAAGAAAAAGGAGCTAAGGATAACTCCAGTTTTTTGGCCAAGCACTGTAAGAATGGGTTTCTGCGTTCTCAGAAAGGAAAATTTAATTAAGGGACAAGTTTGTTTTGGTTTATGTTATGAGACTCCTGTTAAAGAGTATACTGTTTTGTTTTTTACTTTTTATTGAAGTACACATTGAAATGAGAGAGTTCATGATTCATAAGTGTTTATCTCAGGGAAATTTCACAAAAGTAAACCCACCTGCGTAATCAAATATAAATTTGACAATTGTCAGCAAATTGACCTGAAATTGTGATATTAGGAAGTCATGTAGATAATGAGTATAAATAAGAATTTAAAGGCTACACCCTGAGACACTTCCAACATTTAAAGGTTAGGGTAATAGAAATGCTCAGAAGGAGTAGCTGATAAGGTAGGAAGAGAACCAAGTGAAAACACTATCGAGGAGCCCAAGTGAAGAAAGGATTTCAAGGAAGAGGATATGGTTAACTATGACATGTTATTCATAGATCATGGAAGGTGAGGACTGAAAGTTTAAGTTAGATGAGTAATGAAAGGACCATTAAATTTCATAATCAGAATAGTAATATTAATCTTCTTAGATGATTTCCTCAGAATAGTTAGAATATGGAACTTAGAATGGTTTACAGTGGATTGAGAGGATAATGTGGGATTGTATTCAGGAAACGTGATCGCCAAACACTTGAACTGTGGTAATAATATTGTCTTTGCTCTGTAAAGCTTTATAATCTAGGCCTAATCTGGTCACACACGTGGTGGCAAACTGAACTGCAGTGTTGGAAGCCATATGGCCTGCCACTGTTCAGATCCCTGGGTTGGCTTGAGAACATACTAGGCAGGTGTATTTGAACATACCCAAGACCCCAAAGAGCTAGACTGCTGGAGAAAGGAGATTGCAGCATAACGAAACCCTGTCAAAGGTGCTTCTAGGTGCTTTTCTCTCTTTGTCGTATACATGCTCTCTCTTATGAATAAACAACTAAACTTTAAAAAATAATAATCTAGTAGTGAAGAAAGATTTCAATTATAATAGTGCATGATAAAAGTTATTATAGTGGTATACACAGGATACCACAGATGGAAATAAAAGAAATGCTTAATCTTGACTGGAGAGAACAAAACATAATTCCTTGTTGTAATCCCTGAGTCTTTCTTGCAGGACCAGTTTAGTAAGCGTGTATAAATAGGTGTTTTCAGGTAGGGAAGAAGCATGTACAAAGATCTGAAGCAAACGGGCATGATGAGTTCTAGATGCATAATTAGTTCTCTGGGGCTAGATACTAGTGATACAGGGGAAGAGACTGAGATATAGGAAGGATGTAGTGATGAGAGGTTACTCTAAAGAGGTAACAGCCACATCATGGCAGGGCTTTGTATGCCATTACAGAGTTTGAATTATCATCTTCAAGGTGATAGGGAAATACTGAGACCAGCTGTTAGCGTAATGGCAATGTTGCTGGACTCCCACGTAGTCCACCGCGGTTCGAGACCCAGACCCGGTGACTTAAACTCACGCCGGGCGCGTGCGCATGTGTGCCGAAGATCCTGAGAGGAGAATAGAGGAGAAGGGATTGAGGCATGGCCATCCCACCGGGGAGTGATTTCTCACTTTCTGTCTCTGTCTTTCTGGTGAGTGCATGCGCTCTATAGCAAAAGTCTCTCAAAAAAAAAAAAAAGGTGATAGGGAAATACTGAAAGACTTTAAAACAAGCCAATAGCTGATCATATTTGCATTTTTTAAAAGGTCATTTTCTCTTCCATAATAAAAATAATATTTTTGGACCATGTTACTCTAAATTTTTTTTTTTTTGAGAGACTTTTGCTATAGAGCGCATGCACTCACCAGAAAGACAGAGACAGAAAGTGAGAAATCACTCCCCGGCGGGATGGCCATGACACAATCCCTTCTCCTCTATTCTCCTCTCAGGATCCTGGGCATGCACATTCATGCCCCCAGTGTGAGTTTAAGCCACTGGGTCCGGGACTTGAACTGCGATCAACTACATGGGAGTCCAGCAACATACCCATTACACCAACTGCTGGTCCCCATAGTACTCTAAATCTTACAAAAACTACTCCCCCGAAAGTACTAAAATATAAACTACATCAAGTTTTGGGGGATTTCTGGACCCTTGGAGCCTAACTATGTATATCAAATTAAAAATCCCAAGTGTAGATGATGGATTGGTGTGAAATCATCCTGCAGTGGTGTACACAAAAAAATGATGAGTGTTTGGACCAGCTCCTTTGCCTGATGGTAAAGAAAACTGGATCCTACATGGCCAACATGGCAGTTCTAGTCTTGGACACAGCAGTTTGAGAAACCTGGTGGTGCATGTATGTCCAAAATCCTAAAAGAAGGGATGGAGGAGAGGGAATTATGGCATGACCATTCCCTATATTGCTTTCTCCTCTTCGTCTCTCTCTCTGGTAAGCACACATGCTCTCTGGCAAAAACAGATATTAAGTTAATCTGATCGCTGTCAGAAGGCTGGAGAGCAGGAAACACTGGATGTGGGTTACATTTTCAAGTTTTACTTCAATAGGGAGACAAGAAAGAATAATTGAGAAAGGATATACAAATTTGTGGGATGGACTTTTAAAAAGGGATAAATAATATCCTGAGGGGAGTAAGTAAGTAGAGGGAGAGATTAAAGAGACAGGAGAGGAGAGAAAGGATTTAACAGGATCTAATAAGACAGAAAAGGTTGGAATCCAAATTAAAGGTAGAGAATTTTGGGTCAAACCTGTTATGCAGTGGTTAGGTGTTTTACACTAGGAGCTAGAGCCCTCATGGCCCATCATGGTTTGAGTCCTAATCCCCAGTACTTGAATAATAAGCTGGGAGCATGTGCCCCAAAATCCTGAAGGGAGAGAGAAATGGAGGAAAAAGGATTGTGGAATGACTATACTGTCAACGGAAAATAATTAACTTTGAAAATTAATAATAATTAATGTGGTTTATTTTTAAGTAGAATATAAGTGACTTAGGCCTGGAGAGGAAGCAAAACATGCCTTTCTCTTGGGGTGATTAAGTATAGGAGGTTTTTTTTTATTTGATTTTAAGAGTGAGAGACAGAGTTTGGAATTTAGTAAAAAGTTCTTCCATTAGTCTGGCCCAAAAAGTCAGGACACGTGTAGAAGTGGGGGCTTGTAAGTTATAGGTAGGTTTTACAACTTTTAAGATAATAATTAGAAAAGGAAAGTTACTGAGATCAAAAAAGAATGTACTTTAACAGTGATAAAGAGACTTAATATACATCACAAAGATACTCCAATACTGTGCCAAGAGCAAAATGTAAAAAAAATCCTGTCCACATCTGTAAGTGTGACTCCCAAGCCCTCTAAAAGGGACTTTAAAAAAATAGTCAAACTTCTTTCCACAGTACCCTTTGGAGAATGGTTTTTCTCTCTCCCTCTTTCCATCTGGTGAGTACATGTACCCTCTAGCAATTAAAAAAAAAGGTAGTGGGATCAGCAGATGGTGTAATAATTACACCACTGCATTCCCACATAACTGACTGCAGTTAAAGTCCTAGACCCGGAGGCTTGAAACTCAGACCAGGCACATACCCAAAATCCTGAGAAGAGAATGGAAGAAGAGAGATTGTGGTGTGGCCATGCCTCATGGGGGTGAGTTCTTGTTTTCTGTCTCTCCAGTTCTCTCTGTCTCTCCAGTGACCACACGTGGCCTACAGCAAAATCTCTAAAACAGAAGAAAAAAAAAAAGTAGAGTCCATCAAGGAGCTATGGATAATATAGTTATAGATAAGAAGTTGGTGGGTTGTGAGCAAGAATTAGAAGGCTTTCCCACCAGGCTTCTATTTTTTTTGTGTAAGGCTAGAAATGATTATGCTGAGAAAAGGCTATTGACATAGGCAGCATGAGGAGGAGGTTGAAGTTAGAACTATGGAGGAAAAGTAGGGACTAAAGTAATTAATCTATATTCCAGAAAAGATGTAAGATCATCTGTAAGAATATGTAAAATAAGGGCCCGCTCTGTGATACAGACAGAGTGCACTGCTCAAAAGACACTGGATCCTGCAATTCAAATCACCAGCCTGATTGGTCTGAAACACATCAGGCACCTGGGTGAATGCCCAAGATTCTACAGAATAGTGGACTGAAGGAACAGGATTGTGGGATGACCAGACCCTATGGAGGGTGCTTCTCTTTCCCCCCCTCTCTCTCTGTTTCTCTCTCACAATACCAAAATTGTTAACCTTTGTTGTAAAAGACTATTCTTTCCCCTTGAGTAGTCTTGGCACCCTTGTCAAAAATTTGTTGACCAGGGCCAGCAGATGTCATAGTGGTTAAGGTGCTGGACTCCCATAGTAGTTCGAGTCCCAGACCTGGCAGCTTGGTTTCTCTCTCTCCATGAGCACGTGTGCCTGTAGCAAATTTAAAATGCTACCATTAATAATAATGATAAACAAAATTAAAATAAATAATTCTTTTTTTTTTAAATCAGTTGACCATATGTATGTGAGTTTATTTTTGGATTATCAATTTATTCCCTTCATCCATTTTTATATACTTGTGCCAGTAACACATACTATTGATTACCAGTGCATTGTAATATGTTTTGAAATGAGGAAATGTGAGCTCTCTGACTTTGTTCTTTTTTTCAAGATTGTTTTGGCTATTTTGAGTTTATTGCAATTGCACATGAATTTTAGAATCAGCTTGTCAATTTTTGTGAGGAGTCAGCCGCAATTCTGATCTTCAGATCAGTTTGGGGAGTATTGCCATCTTCACAGTGTAAAGATTTTTAATCAATGAACAAAGGAATGTTTTTCTAATTGTATTGATCTTTAAATCATTTCAATATTGTTTGTAGTTTTCAGAATATAGTTGTACTTTTTGTTTATTTCTAAGAATTTTATTATAATTATTATTATTATTACTTTTTGGAGAGGTTTTTTGCTATAGGGTGCATGTACTTGCCAGAGAGACAGAGACAGAAAGCGAGAAATCACCCCCCAGGGGGGATGGCCACACTGCAATCCCTTCTCCCTTCTCCTCTTGGGATCTTGGGCACCCACACACATGCTCCCCGTGTAAGCTTAAGTCACTGTGATCGACTACATGGAAGTCCAGCGACATAACCATTACACCAACTGCTGGTCCCAGGATTTTATTCTTTTTTATGGAATTTGTTTCATTTTCAGTTTGATCATTTAAGATGTCAAGAAATACAATTGATTTTTTTCTCTCTTTTTTTTTTTTTTTTTGGAGAGGTTTTTGCTATAGGGCACGTGTGCTCGCCAGACAGACGGAGAGAGACATAGAGACAGAAAGCGAGAAATCACCCCCCAGAGGGGATGGTCCGCCTCAATCCCTTCTCCTCCATTCTCCTCTCGCAATCTTGGGCACACACGCACACGCGCCTGGCGTGAGTTTTAAGCCACCGGGTCCAGGACGTGAACCGTGGTTGACTACGTGGAAGTCCAGTGACATAGCCATTATGCTAACTGCTGGTTCCCAAGAAATACAATTGATTTTTGTATATTGTTCTTTTATCCTGCAGCCTTGCTAAACTCATCTATTTGTTCTAACAGTCTTAGTGTTTTCCTTGGGATTTTCTATACATGAGGTCATGCCAATGTTTTTGTTCTTTAATTTATTTCAACACTGTTTTGTGGTTTTCAGAGTATAGTTTTGTACTTTCTATAAAGTTACTACTAAAGATTTTTGATGCCGTCAAAACTTCATTTTCAGTTTGATCATTTCAAGTGTAAAGAAATACAATATATTTTTGTATATTGCTCTTTTATCTTACAACCTTGCAGGTATTTTACCACTGGCAACAATACATTATTTTAGAGTGTTTGTACAATACATCTGTCCAAATAATAGTAGTTTATGTTAGTTTTTCACTTAGATAAAAACGATATTCAATGAAAAAGAGAAGCTAATTCAGTTCCCAATTTGGTCCCACAATTGTCTTATTACACAAGGTATGTTCTCCACAGACTACTAAATTTGTGTAAAATGCAATTTAATACTCTAAGCTAATTCCTTGTAAATACATTCTTGATATATTTATTTTATGCTTTAAATATTAAAATTCTTTGGATATATGAAAAAGTATACTTAACACATGATCAAAAATTCTTTTTTTTTCTTTTTTTTGGAGAGGTTTTTTTTCTTTTTTGCTTTAGGGTGTGTGCGCTCGCCAGACAGAGAGAGAGAGACAGAGAGATAGAAAGCGAGAAATCACCCCCCCAGGTGGGATCGCCACGCCGCAATCCTTTCTCCTCCATTCTCCTCTCGGGATCTTGGGCACACACGCACACGCGCCCGGCGTGAGTTTAAGCCACCGGGTCTGGGACTCGAACCGTGGTCGACTACATGGGAGTCCAGCGACATAGCCATTACGCTAACTGCTGGTCCCCTGATCAGAAATTCTTGAGACAATAAAGAATTGCCAGTTCTTGTTTCAGTCTTTAAATACCCAACCTTCTCCATTTTCCTCTTGAGATTTTGGACACACATGCACTGCATCTGGCATATTTTTCAAGCCTCCAGGGTTCAACCACACAGTTGGCCATGTGGAATCCAGTTGCCTTCACCACCATACTACCAACTAGCCCACCACGTGTAATCTTTATTTTATTTTACTTTTTTTAAATTTTGCTATAGGACACATGTGTTTGCCAGAGACAGAGAGAGAGGAGGAAAGTGAAAAGGCACCCCCTGCCTCCTAGGATGGCCCTTCTCCATTCTTTTGGGGTTTGGGCATGAAGGCACTTCTGGCTTGTTGTTACTCAAGCCACTGAGCCTAGGACTCAAGCTGCTCTGTTGGCTATGTGGGATCCAGCCACCTTAACCTCCCTCCATACCATCTGCTGGTTCCCCTTATAGTCTTAATGTTTTATAAAATCAAAAATTTTTTCCCACAAGGATTTAAAAATAGCCATTACATTTTGAGTTTGACCCCTGTGACAAATGAGTGTATGTCTTTCCAAGATTTGTGAAAGTTGGCACTGTCTTACATGCTTTCTGGGCACAATTTGTTTTTGAATTCCTTTTTTCCACGGGTATGCAAAATAAATAGGAACTTGTTTTTGAAATGGGAAAAAATAGCATTACTCTGAAGTTGATTACAGTTTACTGGAAAGAATCTTACCATCCAATGGAAATATTTTTCCATTTTTGTTAACCTTTTTAAGATTCCTAAGAACAATTTTTCTTACCAGCTTCAGACATGAAATTTATTCTGAGATCAATATGGCCATTTCTCAGTAATAAAGTTAATAGCTTTGGTTTTATAATTCTTCTTAGTTCTCACATCTGAAAGGAATTGTTTGCTAAATATTTTGTCACTGTAAATACTACTTTGTATTATATATCTATATTAGATTAAAAGTAATCTTCATAGAGATGATAATTGCTGCTTCTTAACCCATTCCCCACTGATGGCTCATTTGAACCATGTGATATATAATAGCCTTTCCCTTTTTTTTTTTAATTATTATTGTTTGACTTTTCTGCCATGACAAGAAAGGAAGGAACAGTCCTTTAAATCTTTTGCTCTACTAAAGAGGCTCTCAAAAAAAATAAATAAGCTTGAACTTTTTTTTTTTTTTTGGAGAGGTTTTTGTTATAGGGCATGTGCACTCACCAGAAAGACAGAGACAGACAGAAAGCGAGAAATCACCCCCCAGGCGAGAAGGCCATGCCACAATCCTTTCTCCTCCATTCTCCTCTCAGGATCTTGGGCACGCACACACAGCATGAGTTTAAGCCACCGGGTTCGGGACTCGAACCATGGTTGACTACATGGGAGTCCAGCAACATAGCCATTATGCTAACTGCTGGTCCCAAAAAGTTTGAACTTCTTAAGTAGTGAGCCTCTTGCTGTGCTTTGATCTTTCCAAAATAATTATTTAAGAAATGTTTGCTTTAAATGTCTTAAGATCTTTCTACATCTGTTTCTAACTTCTGTTAATGGCATCTTATTTCCTCATGATAGATAATCTTAGTAGTTACTGAATAAGTATAGAAAGGAAGCAAAAGATCTTTCCTACTAATTTTGTTATTGAATCCTCCCTCCCCTCTGAAGACCTCCTCTCTAACCTTGCCACAGCCTTTGATCATCTGTTGTAAGCCGTATGAGAAACGAAATGTACCAACAGACAGTGGCCTGACAATCCAAGAAGCTTAAGCAATAGCTTCTGTAATAACTGGCCTAAAATGTCCAGGAGTTCATTAATAACTGTCAACTTCCTCATTTTTGCCCAACTTAGGATCAGCCAGAGAAAACCAAATATGCACTCTAATCAATCACACAGTCTTCTCTACTTCTATTAGCCTCCCTCCAGCTTCCTAATGATAACCTATAATCAGGGCACACCTGAGCCTTCTCTTTTTTCCTCTATTAAATTTCACTCCTCTACTTCCGTTAAGTTTCCACCAAAATGCAAATGACACAGGTGAATTCCCTTGTTAGCAAACTCAGAATAAATAGCCATTGCTTTTCTTTTTTTCAATTTAATTTTATTATTATCACTCATATTTTTCTATACATTCAATTGTTGTACATCATTTGGCTTGCAAAGAGAATTTACCCAACATAAAATACACATCAGACCAGTCCAGTTAACATTATATATGTTATCATCAATAGGTAATAAACCATTATGGTGACCCACAAATATCTTGCTTCTCTATTTTTCCCCCTAATTTCCTTCCCTGTATTCTTAATAGCTGTTGCTTTTCACATTGGATGGGTTGGTTTTTGTTTATTTTCACAAGAGAAAAAAAATCATTTTATTCTAAATTTCTTTATATCTGAACAATAAGTATAGCTTATAAACTTTTTTCTGTGTTAGCTATGTTTTGCAATTTCTACATACTTTATAAACATAGATGGTCATATTTTAGAAAGGTAAAAACAGGTGGGTGTTTTGTTTTGTTTCATTGAGAAAAAGAGGTTTTTTTTGATGAGGTCTCACCATATCACTATCCTCCTGCCTCAAACTCCCATTTAGCTAGGATCACTTTGCAGCCTGTTTATGTTGGGCTGGGAACTGAACCTGGACCTCTCATGCTACCTTAGCCATCCTATAATAGCACCACTTTTGCTGTGTCTATGTGGCTGAGGCTGAAGAAAGGTTTTGTCATGATATTCTCTTGCCTTATTCCTTTACATCAAATGAAAAGAAAACAGAAAAGGACAATCTGTAACTTAGTGGTGAAAAAACTTCTAGAGCCAGCTCCATAGGCACAGTGGTAATGCACTGCTCAAGAGAAGCTGGATTCCACATGGTGATTGGAATTTGAATCCTTAGCCTAGTCAGCCTGAAACACTGGGCACACTTGCCCAAGGTCCACCAGGCTGGGAGACTTGAAGGAAGGAGATCACAGCATGATCAGACTGTAGGTAGGATGTTCATCTCTCTTATGTACGCACAGTCTGTCATGAGTAAAGAAAAAAGACGTTGGTGAAAAAATTAAATTGAAGCACAAGTTCAAGGGCCAGCTTTTGGCATGGTGATTAGGCAGCTGGATCCCACATAGCTAACTGCATGGTTCAAGTTCTGGACCCAGTGACTTGAAAACACACCAGGATTTTGTGTGTGTGTGTGTGTGTGTGTGTGTGTGTGCGCGTGTGTGTGCTCGCGCGCGCTCAAAATCTCAAGAGTATGGAGGAAAGAAGAAGAGTGTGGAGGAAAAGGGTTTGTGGTGTTACTATTACCCTGGGAAGGTGTTTTCTCTTCCTTTCTCTCTCTCTCGGCAGTGAGCATATGTACCCTATGGCAAAATTTTAAAAATAAATAATGAGTTTATTTATTATTAAAACTTCCAGTCATTTTGATTTTTCTTGAAACCGTTGTCTCATACGTAGTTCTTCAGAGCTTTTTATTTGGTTATTACATTGTAATTTTTAAAAATTAGAAGAGATTTATATAAAATGCAGATAATGTGCATTTAGATCTTATTACATTAAAAGTATTCTAATTTTGTTTTTTGAAATACGAGGCATGTATATTTGAATTTTGTCAAGTTTTTTGCATCTACTAAGAAAGTTCTTTTGATTTTCTTATACCTTACCTATTAATGCAATATGATACATTAATAGATTTCGTTGTTTTCACTTTTTTTTAAGTTTACTATAGAGCACATGTGCTCATCAGAGCAAGACAGAGAGACTGAGGGGGGGGGGGCAGGAAAATGAGAAAGCAAGTCACCAGGTCCGGGACTAAAACTACAATTAGCCATGCGATAGTCTAGCGCCTTGACCGCCATGCCACCTGCTGTCTCCCAATAGAGTTCATATTTTTGAAACATGTATATGTTCCTAGGATAAACTCTACTTGGTTTGGTGAATTTGTTTTTAATCTTTTCACTAATTTGTATAGGCTCTTTTGCTTTAAAGATTCTGAAAATGACCAGAACTTAAACCTTTTTATTGTGTATGCTATTCCTCTTACTTTTTAAGATTGGATGAGTAATTAAACTACTTAGAACAGTTTCAAAACTGTAGAAAAGATAGCTTTTTATATACCTAATTCTTTGTTATACTGAAGTTGTTCTGTGTTTACTGTTTGAATTTTGTGTCAACAGATATTCCCTTCGGAGAGGTAGCTCTTTCACATTTTTAACACCTGGCCCCCACTGGGATTTTACTTTGGTAAGTAGATACTGCTTGTGTGTGTGTGTGTGTGTGTGTGTGTTTTTCCCAAAGTATCAGACAGAATTAATTCCTGGGTCATCTTCTAGTCTAATGTGTAGTTCAGTTGTCTGTACTTCTAAATGTATCAAGGAACAAAACTTCTGTAGTCATCTTTAGTAGCCAAATTTAGTTCTTTTCTTTTCTGCTAACAAGCTGGTTTGTGTATGAAAACTTTTGGAATGTGATTAAGGAATACAATTTATAACTTTTAAATATGTATTTGGGGACCAGCAGTTAGCGTAATGGCTATGTCGCTGGACTCCCACGTGGTCGACCATGGTTTGAGTCCCAGACCTGGCGGCTTAAACTCATGCCGGTTCGTGTGCGTCCGTGCCCAAGATCCCGAGAGGAGAATGGAGGAGAAGGGACTGCGGCGTGACCATCCCCCCTGGGGAGTGATTTCTCGCTTTCTGTCTCTCTGTCTCTGTCTCTCTCTGTCTGTCTGGTGAGCGCACGCGCCCTATAGCAAAAACCTCTCCAAAAAAAAAAAAAAGAAAAACTCAAGCTGGCCACATATGCATTTGTACTAAGATCCTGAGAGGAGAAATCACTTTCTATCTCTCTGTCTCTTCGGCAGGTGCATGTACCATATATCAAAAATCTCTCTAAAAAAAGAAAAGAACTGTAGAGTATTCTAAGAAAATAGAAAGGTATGGTTGGGGAAGAAAAAGAAAATCAAGAAGCAATCATAATAAAATTCTTGGCAAACCAGGAATAGTAAAGGATTTCCCTAGCCTGAAACCTAAACACAAACAACATTGATAATGACAAAACATTAGAAACATTTCCTTTAAATTTAGGATAAAGTCTGTTATTATGTCTATTCAGCAACATAGTTTAGACAAGAAAATATAAGTGGTATATAAATTAGAAAGGAAGAGATACTATGATTTTGTTACTTATAAACAGTATGACTCACTACATAAAAATATAAAAGAATATATTTTTTTTTTTTGGAGAGGTTTTTGCTATAGGGCGCATGCGCTCGCCAGACAGACAGAGAGAGACAGAGAGACAGAAAGCGAGAAATCACCCCCCAGGGGGGATGGTCACGCCGCAATCCCTTCTCCTCCATTCTCCTCTCGGGATCTTGGGCACGCACACACACGCGCCCGGCGTGAGTTTTAAGCCACCGGGTCCGGGACGCGAACCGCGGTCGACTACGTGGGAGTCCAGCGACATAGCCATTACGCTAACTGCTGGTTCCCAAAATATAAGAGAATATTGATAACAGCTATTTAACTAATAACTCATGCAATTTTACTGGGATAAAAATCATAAAAAGAAATAAATAACACACACACACATATACATATTAGTAATAAACAATCAAATATCATTTATAAATAACCCTATCATTGAAATAGGAATTTTTTTTTTAATTAGGAAATCTATGAAAAGACCTTTATGGGGGAAACTGGAAAGCATTAAGTGAATTACATGGAAGACATAATTAAATGGAGACATGCCGTATTTATGCAGGGGAAGACTCAAAATTATAAAAACATTAATTCTTATGACGTGGTGGTTAAGGCACCGAACTCCCACATGGTTGACCTATATTCGAGTCCCAGACCTGGCAGCTTAAAAAAAATCACTCTGGCATGTGTACATGTGTGCCCAAAATTCCAGGAGGAGAAGGGATAGTGGCATGGCCATCCCCCTAGGCATGTTTCTCACTTTCCCTCTCTCTCACTTTCCCTCCCCAGCCAGTACATGTGCCCTAAGGCAGAAAATAAACTTTTAAAAAAACTTTAAAAAATTAATGAATTCTCTGTAAATTACCATATAAATGCATATATAATGTATTTATATTCATATTAAATTACATATAAATTCATACCTATGTGCAGTTTTAATAGAAATCCATTGGAGTTCAAAGAGCTTATTCTTTAATTCATGTGGAAGAGTAGAGGTCCTGGGACAATAAAAACAATATGTAAGTTGGGAAGCATGTGACTTGCTGTATTAGCTTATTATGACATGGTGTTATAAGAATGCAGAGATAAATAGACCAGTGTAAATAGACAACCAAGAAATTGACCGACATATATACATGTAGACAAGTTCTCTGCCATATACATACATATATGTATATGTGTGAGAACTTGCTGTATCTCAGGCATAATGAAGAAATGAGGCTTTTAACAAATAGTGTTAGGGGAAGGAGCAATTGACTCCTAACTCATCCTCATACATACAAAGAAATATTGAAATAGGTTAGAGATAAAAAAGAAAAACATGACTTAAAAATATTTAAAAGAAATTATAGGGCCAGCCCCATAGCCTAGTGGTTAAGGGAACCAGATCCCACATGACTGACTGAAGTTTAAATCCTAGCCCCAGCAACTGGAAAAGCATGCCAAGTGCATTGTGTGCATCCCCAAAGTCCTACAGTGACTATGCCCCATTGGGAGGTGCTTCCTGTCTCTCTAGCTCTTGCTCTCTTGCTTGGATAAGTACACATGCCTTGGCTATTCAAAAAAGAAAGAAAGAAAAGAATCACAGTAGACTGTTCCAAAATCTGTTACATTTTTTTAGAGATACACTCACATATTTATAGTTGCATGTAAATGCATAACTTTTTTTCCCTCTGTGTGATCTTTTTTTCACTTGACAATTTTCTCTTTCTTCCTCTTCCCTCTCCTTCCCCCATGTCCTTCCATCCCTGATCTCTATTCTAACCCATGTCAACACCATCATATATATCCTGCCCTATTTGTCTAATACTGTTCTTTAACACACAGACTGACATATACACACATGCAGGATTTAACTAGCTTCTCAAAATTGGACTCATGGTGTTCATACTTATTTGCATCTTCTGGATATGACTTTGCAATCAGTAAAGATTGAGTTCTGTCATCTCAATTTTTAGTTTTTTTCAGTTCTTTTTTTTTTTTTTAGAGAATTATTTATTTTAATTTTATTTATTTATTTTAACTTGACCAGAGGGGGACAGAGTGAGAGAGAAAAAGAAAGTGAGAAAGCAAACTGCCAGATCCAGGACTCAAACTGCGGTCAGCCATTGGGAGTCCAGCACCCTTAACCACCATGCCTACTGCCTGCCCCAGTTTTTTTCAGTTCTAATTTATGTATATGTTTTATGTCTTAAATCATTTATTTTACCTCAACTTGAAATAGTATGTTATAGACTTGTTCAGCTTCTTTGAGCCTGTGCCCTTGTGTGCCTTCATTCCCTAATGAAATGGTATTCTGCCCCTTACTCTTTTTTTTTTCTTACAGTGGTATTATGTAGAATTTGGCTCTGAGAATTTTTTGTTCATTTTACCATGAATTTAGTTTGTTCAGCTTTTATTAAGGGGCTTGATTTAGGTAGCTTTTCTAACTTCACAGAACTCTCTCATTTGTTATTTTTGTGGTAACTTGCTTTCTGAGACCTCAATTATTCGATTATTTTTCTCACTTTTATCTGTAGTTTTTGTTCCTTTTATTTTCGAGCAGGATAGGGACAATTTTGAGTCAGTTCTCAGCAGTTTCTCTTCATTGTGCGGTCAGGAACTTTAAGGGAGCCCTGGCTGGTCAGTTTTAAGATGTCCTAAGAGCTAGGCTGTGTTCCGAGTTATTTTGAGATGTGGGAGAATAAAGTGTTACTTAAGGGTGTTCATTCAATAATTAACAGAAAACCAGAAATGATAAATAAGTACCAATACCAACAGAGCTGAATGAAGATGATAAATGGTTACTGGAAGGTACTTCAAGGACATGGGGGGTTATCTTCCAGTTAATAAATACTGCTTCAGGCAACAAATCTTAATTATTTGTTTGGACCATTAGGAAAGATTCTTGTGTTTTTTCCTTTTTTCTTTTTTTTTGATAATGAAGATCCCCACACACAAGTAGGGTAAATAATATGTTTCTTTTTATTAAAAACGTGTTGTTTTTATGTATAAAATGTATTTTTACTATTTCTTTGACAAAGATAGATAGCCCCTAGATTATATAAGAGTTCTGTTCTGGAAAACTTACAGAAGTAAGTTTTTATGTAGGACATAATCACTTCACAGCAAGAGAAGACTTAGTCGTGGGGACCTACTTAGACAGTATATATATGCCAGAAAGCATTCTTTATCAAAATAATTTTCTTGTGAATATAGCCCAAGACTTAACTCTTTTTTTTTTTCCAGAGAGATTTTTTGTTATAGAGTGCATGTGCTCCCCAGAGACACAGAGAGAAAGAGGAAGAATATGAGAAATCCCTCCCCCCCACCCCAGGGGGGGATGGCTATGCTGCAGTCCCTTCTCCTGTCAGGATTGTGGGCACGCATAGCCATGTGCCAGGCCTGAGTTTCAAACTGCTGGGTCTGGGAATCGAACTGCAGTCAGCCATGTTGGAGTCAGTACCTTAACCACTATAACACTTGCTGGCCCCAAGTCTTAACTCTTTAAAAGTAACTTTTCTAGTTGCATAGTCTTTGTTTAATGAGGTAACATGAGTTCAGTCACAGTGGTATATGCTGCTAAGATTCTGTACCCTACAAGCTGGGCCCACATGGGAGGCACATGGTCAATTCCCAGTCCAACCTAAAGGTCATTTGCAGTGGTATGCACCTATAATCCTAGCAACCTAGAAGGCTGAGGCAGGAGGGATCGTGAGTTCAAAGCTGATCTGTCAATATAGCAAGACCTTATTTAAAAAAAAAAAAAAAAAAAGACTTGTTCAGCTTCTTTGAGCCTGTGCCCTTGTGTGCCTTCATTCCCTAATGAAATGGTATTCTGCCCCTTACTCTTTTTTTTTTCTTACAGTGGTATTATGTAGAATTTGGCTCTGAGAATTTTTTGTTCATTTTACCATGAATTTAGTTTGTTCAGCTTTTATTAAGGGGCTTGATTTAGGTAGCTTTTCTAACTTCACAGAACTCTCTCATTTGTTATTTTTGTGGTAACTTGCTTTCTGAGACCTCAATTATTCGATTATTTTTCTCACTTTTATCTGTAGTTTTTGTTCCTTTTATTTTCGAGCAGGATAGGGACAATTTTGAGTCAGTTCTCAGCAGTTTCTCTTCATTGTGCGGTCAGGAACTTTAAGGGAGCCCTGGCTGGTCAGTTTTAAGATGTCCTAAGAGCTAGGCTGTGTTCCGAGTTATTTTGAGATGTGGGAGAATAAAGTGTTACTTAAGGGAGTTCATTCAATAATTAACAGAAAACCAGAAATGATAAATAAGTACCAATACCAACAGAGCTGAATGAAGATGATAAATGGTTACTGGAAGGTACTTCAAGGACATGGGGGGTTATCTTCCAGTTAATAAATACTGCTTCAGGCAACAAATCTTAATTATTTGTTTGGACCATTAGGAAAGATTCTTGTGTTTTTTCCTTTTTTCTTTTTTTTTGATAATGAAGATCCCCACACACAAGTAGGGTAAATAATATGTTTCTTTTTATTAAAAACGTGTTGTTTTTATGTATAAAATGTATTTTTACTATTTCTTTGACAAAGATAGATAGCCCCTAGATTATATAAGAGTTCTGTTCTGGAAAACTTACAGAAGTAAGTTTTTATGTAGGACATAATCACTTCACAGCAAGAGAAGACTTAGTCGTGGGGACCTACTTAGACAGTATATATATGCCAGAAAGCATTCTTTATCAAAATAATTTTCTTGTGAATATAGCCCAAGACTTAACTCTTTTTTTTTTTCCAGAGAGATTTTTTGTTATAGAGTGCATGTGCTCCCCAGAGACACAGAGAGAAAGAGGAAGAATATGAGAAATCCCTCCCCCCCACCCCAGGGGGGGATGGCTATGCTGCAGTCCCTTCTCCTGTCAGGATTGTGGGCACGCATAGCCATGTGCCAGGCCTGAGTTTCAAACTGCTGGGTCTGGGAATCGAACTGCAGTCAGCCATGTTGGAGTCAGTACCTTAACCACTATAACACTTGCTGGCCCCAAGTCTTAACTCTTTAAAAGTAACTTTTCTAGTTGCATAGTCTTTGTTTAATGAGGTAACATGAGTTCAGTCACAGTGGTATATGCTGCTAAGATTCTGTACCCTACAAGCTGGGCCCACATGGGAGGCACATGGTCAATTCCCAGTCCAACCTAAAGGTCATTTGCAGTGGTATGCACCTATAATCCTAGCAACCTAGAAGGCTGAGGCAGGAGGGATCGTGAGTTCAAAGCTGATCTGTCAATATAGCAAGACCTTATTTGAAAAAAAAAAAAAAAAAGCCAGGTGTGGTGTGCATCTGCCATCCCAGCTGGAAACCTGAGACAGAAGGATCATGACATCACAAGACCTTGTTTTAAAAATAAGTCAGTCAGTCAATAAATAGAATAATATGTACCATGCATTCCTTCTACATGAGAATAAAATCTTTTTTTTTTCTCTTATAGAAAAGAAAACGAAGAGAGAAAGATGATGATGTTGTCAGCCTTAGCAGCCTTGATCTGAAGGTAAGTTTGCTGTTCCATTAAAGACAAACACTTTAAAGAATGCAGATATCATTTAATGTTTACACCATAATAATAAGGAATGCAGGTTTGAGGAATAATTATGTTTTTTGAGGGGTTTTGTTTGGTTTTGCATTTTCTAAATATAAATCTGAAGAATATTGGCTCATAGACACCCTCTTTCTGCTGTTCTACTTTCTTGCTAAGAATAAGGAAAAATTGCTCAACACAACAGACTATAACTATTGATCACGAACATTATAGGCCTATAGAGACAGCCCCATAATCCCTGCAAAGTAAAGTGACAGCAGAGGGACTGTGATAAGGAGACACCAGGCCCTTACCTAAAGGAGCAACACAACTGTGCACTAGCCCACATGTAGAACTGTCAGATGTAGATTATTAAGTGAAATCACTTAAATTTTAAATGTTGAATCAAATTTTTTTTAAATCCATGTAAGCCAAACAACTTGTCTACAAGTCATACATGACCCATTAGCTTCAAATGCATGACCTATGGTAAACTAACTTAATGCACACTTAAAAATAATTGCATGTATTTTTGTGTATAATTGTGTTTATGTCCAAAAACTTGGTATTTTTGGAATTACCCCATTTCAGTTGGCAGGCAAATTTTACTGAAGTATCTCGCTCTTAGGGAGTCTTTTAAAGATTGTTGTTAAACAGTGTACAGTTTTGTTTTGTTTTGTTTATTTTAGATTTTTGCTGTAGGGCACATGCACTTCCTGGAGAGAGACAGAGACAGAAAGAGGGAAAGTGAGAAATCAACGCCCGGGGGGATGGCGATGCCACATTCCCTCTTCCTCCACTTTTCTCTCAGATTTTTGGGCACATACACACACTCAGCATGTTTGTCAAGCTGCTGGGTCTAGGACTTGAACCATACATTCAGCCATGTGGGAACCAGCTGACTTAACCACTATGCTACCAGCTGGCCCTCATAAGATATATATATATATGTTTTTGTTTGTTTGGAGAAGTTTTTGCTATAGGGCATGTGCACTCACTAGAAAGAGGGAGACAGAGAGACAGAAAACAAGAAATCACCCCCCAGGGGTGATGGCCATGCCGTAATCCCTTCTCCTCCACTCTCCTGTCGGGATCTTGGGCACATGTGCCTGGAGTGAGTTTAAGCCACCAGGTCCAGGACTTGAACCACGGTCGACTAC
Organism: Tupaia belangeri chinensis; assembly: GCF_000334495.1. Classification (NCBI taxonomy): domain Eukaryota; kingdom Metazoa; phylum Chordata; class Mammalia; order Scandentia; family Tupaiidae; genus Tupaia; species Tupaia belangeri. Next base: position 308,390 of record NW_006160115.1, on the reverse strand, counting down.
ATGGGAGTCCAGCGACATAGCCATTATACCAACTGCTGGTCCCTCTCATAAGATATTTTAAAATGTTCAATATTATGTTTAATGGTGGCAATTTCTGCTCTCTTTTAAAGATAAGGTATTTTCTAAAATTAAGTTTTTAGGAATCTGTCAACATTTTAGCAAATATAGCAAGTCAGGCTTTTATTTTTAGTACATAATGTCTATAGAATAATTGGGTATTTTAACTATTAGGCTTTTTACACAATGGTTTTGGATTCATTTAAAGTATCTTATTTTTTTTTAAAAAAGAAAAGAAAAAAGTATGAAATAGCAACCCTGAGTGTTTTTAGATGTTTCAAATCAGATCATATACAGAAATAACAAAAAAAGAAGTTACAACATAACAACGCTGAGTATTTTGGGGTATGCTTCAAATCAAATCATATATAGAAACAAGACAGTATTTATAACTTGCCACAATAAATGCATGGTCAAATCTACTTAAAGAAAATTTTTCTTCAATCTACCTTAGCAACTATTGATACATGATTAGCTAAATTTGGTTTCATTTGTCCATTCATCCCCTCCATTAGTTTATTTTGAATAATAGATATCCTCTCATCTCATATGTAAATATTTCATTATCAATTATCTTCACCATCCTAAAGACAAGTTTTGAGCCAGCCAGTGGCATCATGGTAAGACAGCCAGATCCCTCAGGGCCAACTAAGCTGTTCAAGTCCTAGATCTGGCAGCCAGAAAAACACATCGAGCTTATGTGTGTGTAAGCCTAAAATTCTAATAGAATGGAGAAATGGAAAAGGGATTGTAGTGCAACCATCCCCCATGGAGGGGGGTGCTTTCTCACTCTTTCTCCACCAAGTACACATGCCCTCTGTCATAAAAAAGGGAATCAGCAGGTGGTATAATGGTTATGTCACTGGACGCCCAGTGACATAGTCTACCATGATTCAAGTTCCAGACTCTGCAACCTAAAACTCATGCCAGGTGCATGTGAGTGTGTGCCCAAGATCCTGAGAGGAGAATAAGGGAGAAGGGATTGTGGCATGGCCATCCCCCCGGATGGTGATTTCTCACTTTCTGTGCCTCTGTCTCTCTCTGTCTCTCCAGCAAGCACACATGCCCTGTAACAAAAAATCTCTCTTAAAAAAACTATTTTTAAACCCAGTTATATCAAGATAAAATGTTTAATGGTGGCAAGTTCTCCTCCTTTTTAAAGACAAGATCTTTTCTAAAATTAAGTTATTAGGAATCTTTCAACATTTTTCACAGAACAATATAAAAAAAAAGACTGAAAAAAGACAATCATTTTCTAAGATCGTCGGATTCAGTGTTCATACCTTTTTTTTAACTTTCTTTTTTTTTGTTTATGTTCATTTTGTTTGTTTGAATTGGAATCCAAATAAGATCCAAATATTATTATCAATTATATCTCTTAAATACCTTCAATATATAGGTTTCCAGTTTAGTTCTCTTTTTTTTCATTTTTTAATTTTAAGAAAGGCAGTTTTAGTTTTAAATAAAAATCAAAAAATGTTAGGAGCACTGGCTTAAGACTTAAAGCCAGGAAACAGGTTAGAATTCTGTTCAAATAGTAGGTACATGGACCTGTCCACAACTCAAGAGAAAGCAAAAATCCTTAACTCTGGAAAACAAAGCATAGAACAAGATCAGTAATGTTTTAATCAAAAGTCATAAAATTCTATTTCACCAGTTTGGACTAATGTACTTTTTTTTTTTCATAAAGCTTTGTTTTAATGGGTCTCAAAATTCTGTGACAGGTTTTTGGTCAAGTTGTTTCTATTAAAAAGTACTGATTTGGGAACCAGCAGTTAGTGTAATGGCTATGTCGCTGGACTCCCACGTAGTCGACCGCGGTTCGCATCTCGGACCTGGTGGCTTAAAACTCACGCCGGGCGCATATGCGTGCGTGCCCAAGATCCTGAGAGGAGAATGGAGGAGAAGGGATTGCGGCGTGACCATCCCCCCTGGGGGGTGATTTCTCGCTTTCTGTCTCTCTGTCTCTGTCTGGCTGGCGAGCGCACACGCCCTATAGCGAAAACCTCTCCAAAAAAAGAAAAAAAAGTACTGATTTTAAAAACTAGTAACTTAAAACTGCCACACACAAAAAAGCAAAATGGTCCACAAAACATTTTCCTTTCTTTCTGAAGGTTTTATAATGCATTGTTATCATTAACCAGTCTTTTACTATTAAACTTAAATGACCAATTGAGACAAACAGTTCTGAGACTTCTTCCACCACTGATTAAGACTGGGGTGGCAGGAATTAGGGATATTCATCTAGCCTTCTGAGCTTTCTGGGCAGACTTGGTGACCTTGCCACGTTCTGCAGCCTTCTTGTCCACAGTTTGGATGACACCCACAGCAACTGCCTGTCTCATATCATGAACAGCAAAACAACCCAGAGGAGGATAGTCATAGAATCTCTCAACACTCATGGACTTGCCAGGAACCATATCAACAATGGCAGCATCTCCAGATTTCAAAATTTTAGGGCCATCTTCCATCTTTTTACCAGAACGGCGATCAATCTTTTCCTTCAGCTCAGCAAACTTGCAAGCAATGTGACCTGTGTGACAATCTAGTACAGGGGCATAGACAGCACTGATTTGGCCTGGATGGTTCAAGATAATCACCTGAGCAGTGAAGCCAGCTGCTAACATTGGTGGGTCATTTTTTGTTGTCACCAGTAGCATTGCCACATCAAACATCTTTGACAGACACGTTCTTGAAATTGAAACCCACATTGTCCCCAGGAAGAGCTTCACTCAGAGCTTCATGGTACATTTCAACAGAATTGACTTTGGTTGTCACACTAACTGGTGCAAAGGTGACCACCATACCAGGTTTGAGCACACCAATCCCCACTCAGCCAACAGGGACAGTGCCAATACAACCAATTTTGTACACATCCTGGAGAAGCAGATGCAAGGGTTTGTCAGTTGAACAAGTTGGTGGCAGGATGCAATCCAGAGCTTCAAGCAGTGTAGTTCCACTGGCATTGCCATCTTTATGGGTGACTTTCCATCCCTTGAACCATGGCATATTAGAACTTGGTTCCAACGTGTTGTTACCATTCCAATCAGAAATTGGCACAAATGCCAATTGTAGCCAATTTTCTTAATGTAGATGCTGACTTCTTTAACAATTTCCTCGTGTCTCTTCTGACTGTAGGGTGGCTCAGTAGAATCCATTTTGTTAACACTAGCAATTAGTTGTTTCATACCCAGTGTGTAAGCGAGAAGGGCATGCTCATGGGTCTGCCCATTCTTGGAGATACCAGCTTCAAATTCACCAACACCAGGAGCAACAATCAGGACAACACAGTCAGCCTGAGATGTGCCTGAAATCATGTTTTTAATAAAGTCTTTGTGTCCTGGGGCATCGATGATAGACACATAATACTTGCTGGTCTCAAATTTCCACAGGGAGATATCAATGGTGATACCACGCTCACATTCAGCTTTCAGTTTATCTAAACCCTGGACATATTTGAAGAACCCCTTTCTCATCTCAGCAGCCTCCTTCTCAAATTTTTCAATGGTTCTTTTATCGATTCCATCACATTTGTAGATCAGACGGCCAGTAGTGGTGGACTTGCCAGAATCTATATGTCCAATGACAATGATGTTGATGTGAGTCTTCTCCTTTCTCATTTGAATTCTTATATCTGTGAGTATGACTGTTGTATTCCTGATGTAGCACTCCCTTCAGAACTTCTTGTAGAACTGCTCTGGTGTCAGTAAATTCTTTCAGATTTTGTTTATCTGAGAATGTTCTTGTCTTCCCTTCCCATATGAAGGATAACCATGCAGGATATAGTATTCTTGGTTGAAATTGTTTTTCCCTCAACACTTTGAGTATATTTTCCTATTCTTTCCTTGCTCACATTGTTTCCAATGACAGGTCCGCTATTAGCCTGATGGTATATCCTTTGTATGTAACTTGATGTTTCTCTTTTGTCAATCTTAGTATTCTGTCTTTGTCTGTGGTTTTGGTCAATCTGGCTATAATATATCTTGGAGAAGATCTTGGGTTGATTGTATTTGGGATCCTTTGTATTTCTTGGGTCTCAAACTTTGAATGCCTCTCTAGGTTTGGAAAGTTTTCTTCCAAGATTTAATGGAAAAGATTATCAATGCCTTATTAGTTCTTCACCTTCTAGGAAACTGATTATCCAGATAGATGTTTGGACGTTTAATGGTATCTTATATTTCTTGTATATTATTCTCATTTTTTTGTGCTGTTTTCTCGGTGGTGGATTTTACTAGTCCAGTGATTCTGTCTTCTACATCTGAGATTCAATTTTCTGTATGATATAGGCTGCTTTTAATACTTTCAAGGGAGGTTTTGACTTCCTGTATTATAGCCTTCATCTCTAATAGTTCCATTTTATTCTTTTTTATGGTATATATTTCTTCTTTCAGTTCTCGCAAGAGCTTCCTCACCTCCTGGAATTTGTTAGCTCTTTTCTGCCTCTTCTGGAGTTCATTGTCTCTCTTCTCTTTGTCACTATGAATATTCTAAATTCTTTATCAGACAGTTCCATGAGTTCCATTGTACTGTCTGGATGAAGTGGAATTATTCTTTTCACTTGCGGAAGAGGTATTTTCTTGGTTTCTCATATTTCTTGTGCCTCTGCAGTGATTTCTAGTCATCTGATGGGTTATTCATTTCTTCCTAATTTCTAGAAGTTCAATCTGAGCGATCAGAGGTGTGCAGGAAAAGGTGATCTGCACACTCTTTGCCATTCCATTTTTCTCCCTTTGTGCAGCAGATTCAGTGGGAATTGAGGAATATGTTTACCCTAATAGTATTCAGATGTTTGGCTATGGTTCACTTAGACCTGTCTAGACACTCAGTGCATGGAGGCTGAGCAGCAGAGTGATGAGGTAACAGAAAAAGGATAAGAAAACAGAGAGGGAAAAAGAGAAGGAAAAAAAAGAAGAAGAAAGAACCCAAAAATTATTCATTTATTTTATTTTTAAAAATAAAAAATGAAAATGGCATGGCACCCTTGCATGCCATGCAAAAGGAATAGTTCTCAGCTCCCATGGAGAGTCAGTCTTCTGAAGGCCTGCCCTTTTTGCCCCTCCACTTGAGGATGGGGTTTGGAGGCTGAATTCTCAGCAGAAAATCTTCATTTCTCTTCTTCCCTGAAAGCACTAGTTCTCAGCTCCCATGGAGGACTCAGTCTTCTTGTGAAGGCCTGCCCTTTTTGCCTCTCCAGGATGAAATCTCAGCAGAAAATCTTCATTTCTCTTCTTCCCTGAAAGCACTGGTTATCCTCCCATGGAGGACTCCCTAGCTCTTTTTTTGTTGAAGTTTTTTTTTTTTTTTTCTGTAATGCTTTCTACAACCATTCGGTCAAGGGTTATCCCATAGGGTATATACTCCCTTGTGTTTTTCAGGTTGTACATTCAGGTGAAGTCCTAGAGCAAAAAGTGAGTGGTTTGTAGTACAACTGATTGAAATGTAAGTTAAGAGGATGTGAAGAGGTGATTATGTTGTTTGATACTACACTCCTTAGACAATTCACATGTGCTCACATGCTTCTTGACACCATTTGCCACAGAGCTATCAAGGTAATGAAGGCCAGCTATAGTCTGTACAAAAGTTTTAACACAGATGAACAAGCTAGTCTCTGCTGCTACATGAAGCAGTAATTGATAAACTTTATCTCATTCCTTTACTCCCATAATAGAGTTCCCTTACTCTTGTCTAGCACATAAGTTGTCAAAGTTGTTTGCCCTACCCCTGTCATTGACAGGTCTGAGTCCTTAGTTCTTTACCTTTGTTGAGCCATGATGGCTATAGTTGCCTCTTTTCAGTAGAGCAAGGTTGTGGCGGTGGGAAACACAGATTCTACTCTGAGGATATGATGGTGAGAGGGACCAATTCTACTTCCACCCTCTTGATTCCTGGAACGAAGTATTATAGCTGTTAGCAGCATAGGACTATATGTGCATAGACTATTTTACATGTATCACATTCTGAAGGACAGTGCTCCAGACCTCTGCCAAATTTTCTTCCTGTGCTGGTACTGGTACTGCTGAGTCTTTAATAAGCAATTCTGTTAGGTCTGTTAAGTTACCTGATTCTAGATAAGGGATATATGGAAGAGTCATGTGATTGTCTTCCCGTTGTTATAACTCCTTTGCTATAAAACACCTTCATAAGTCTGAGGCAGTGTTGTATACAGTTTCATGCTAGTAAATCAGGCATTCTGTAAGCCTTCGGATAATGATATAGAAAGAGAACCTGAAGATAGAGAACGTAATTCGACATCCAGTAGAACTGTCGTCTCCAATAAGATATAAGGATAAAGCCCTGTCCACTCTAGAAGCAGGGGATCTATCTGATGTAACTAATTAGCCACCATGTGTCCAGGTTTCAGTAGCATTTCTCAGGTGCTGGTAGGCTGAGCATTTATCAGTGGCAGTGACAAGATTAGTCTTGGTAACCAAAAGCCCCTGCTGATGAAATACACTAAACCTTCATAGCTGCCGCCATGGCTGCTCTTTTTATGGGCCATAAGCACTGGGATCCAAGGTAAATTTGTGTTACCTAGTACTCCTAGACACCAGTATCTATTATTTCCTTTTAATTACCAGAGTGTATGTATGCTCATCAGGGGGAGAGGAAGAAAGCACCCCCTAATGAGGTGTGTTCATGTTACAATCTCTTCCATTTTCCATCTTGTCAGGATTTGGGGCATGCACATACATGTGCCTGGTATGTTTCTCAAGCCACCAGGGCTGGTGTTCAAAACATAGTTCAGCTCCCTTAAACACTAGGCTATAGGACAAACCCAGCACTAGTATCTTTGTACTCCCTGCTAAGCATTAACTTGAGAACCAAAGGTTCTTCTACTTTATGTCCACTCCTTTCAGCCCATCCAAATACCTCTTCTCCAGACTTTCTTGTATCTACCTTTTTTTATAAGATTTTTTTTTCTTAAGGTTTTTTGTTTGTTTGTTTTTGTTTTTTGTCATAGAGTGTATATGAGAGACAGTGAGAGGGAAAGTCAGAAATTACCCTTTATGGGGGGAATGGCCACACTGCAGTCCCTTCTCTTCTATTCTCCTCCTGGGATTTGGGGTACTTACACACATGTCTGGCGTGATTTTCAAGCCTCCAGGTCCAGGACTGGAGCCACAGTTGGCCATGTGGAAGTCCAGCAATTTAATGTCAGTATAATAAACTAGGTAACATGGCAGTCTGGGCCATCTGCTAATTTAATTTATTTATATCTTTTAGTCTTTTTCAGGCCTCAACCCAAATGGACAGTTTCTATCATATAATAAATTTCTGCTATACCGGCCTAACCTTGTGACTTAGTTGACCCTGTTCATCTTGGACAGCACTAATTACATAGTCATATCATGGCCTGTGATTACATTCTCAGTCTTTAGTAAGTCTACTAATTCACTAGGAACTTCTTTTCAAGCTACTTTACAAGGAGTCTTCTGCTGTGGAAGCAGAGCCTTGCTCCAGAGTTCTAGGGCTCTGCATCACAGTGCTCTCCCTGGTCTTCCCAGAAACATCATCCAGCATTCTTGACTACTGCAAATGTCTCAAACTTGATCAAATTTGCCAGGTCATGTGGCCTAAGCAGCAGATCAGCTTGCACCACAGCCTGGAACTGCTAAAGAGTCTTCTCTTGCTCCAGGTCTCACTATAAACTGTCAGAGCAAAATTCCCAAGCCTAGCAGATGCTTCCTGTAAAAGGAGAGGCCTTCCCAGTGCTGTGCCTTAGTGCTAGGGGATACAAGATGCAACACCTGTCCTTTTCTGTAGAGGGGAGATAGATCCCAGAAATCCTCAAGCCACTACATCTATTCAAATTTTTTCAGTGTGGCAGCCCCTACATTTTCATGGCATGCATTTGATTTATTAGAGTATTTATGATAGAATCCATGCCACTTCTGTTCACCAGGGCCTTTTGGTGTGATGCCATCAACATAGTGGACTACTGTAATGTTCTGTGAAATATTGAGGTTCTTGTAGACGCTTTGTGAGAGAAAAGTTCACAGCCTCAGGACCTGAGCGCTAATACAGACTGCTGTCCTTTCCACCTAAAAGCTAATTACTCTTGACCCTTCTTATTAATGAGGATTTAAAAGAACACTTAGGCCAGATCAATAGCCAAATGCTAGTTTTGTTAAGCTGCTCCAGTAAAGACTCTATATCTTAAACAAAACTGAAATTAGAAAACTACCACTTAAATTTATGGTGATCAGCTGTCACCACGATCCATGCCATTATTGTAGGAGGTACACCAATCAATTGAATGAGGCTAAAGTAGAGGCTACTATTCCTGCATTCTATGACTTTGATGGCTAATCTCTGCATTTTCTATTGGTGTGCAACTGCTGCTTTTCCAAGTCCTTGTCCAACATTTTCAGCTGAGTTATCTGGGTTCAGAGGTAGGACATGAAATTTCAGGAGTTCCCCACTTGGCCATTCCCACTATAACTCTGAGAACATCATAAAGATTCTATCAGCTTTTTAAACGCTTTTAAAGCAGTTAACAAAAGTTAGCCAATGCTATAATCCTTACAATTACCACTCAGCATCCTGTTACAGAAGTGATCTTACTTTTACTGAAGTTATTTGTCATCCTGTGTACTTGACATAAAAAGTCTCCACCAAATGTACCAATAGTCCATTTTATTTGCTGGTTGTGTTGTCACTGCAAAAAAAGAACTATTGCTTTGATAATATCAAACTTCTTAGCATATCAATTTTGTGTAGTCTTTCTAATAATATTTAGTTTATCTGAATTGATTATCTTTTCCCAAAGTAACTATTTTCGAAAGAATTATTTATGTAATTGTATTTATTATTTTTAATATTTTTAAATATGCTGTAGGGCACATGTGCTCACCAGAGAGAGAAAAAAAAAGTAAAAAAGCAAGCTGCCGGCTTTGGGGCTTGAACCATGCTCAGCCATGTGGGAATCCAGCAACTTGACCACCATGCCACCTGCCAGCCCCCCAAACCAGTTCTTAGTCAAGCTTGGAGACACTCAAAATTTTACTCCAAATGATTTTTTTTAAACTTCAAATCCACTTATAACTTCATACTAATTTCTTTCTTATTCACTTAGTTCAAATGTAACTGCCTTTTTGTTTTGTTTTTAATTCATTACAAGGTATTTTGGAATCCTGATTTTTCAAAAGTTCCATGTTTTCAGTCAGTGCTTCCTTTTTTGGTAAGATTTCAAATTCTATTTTTAGCTAACCTACTTTTAGTGAGATGCCTAATAGATAATTGTAATCTTGAACTCTAGAGTTTTTTAATGGAACATAGGATTCTTATATTTTTAAAAAGTCCTTAAAATATAATACTTATTGGGACCAGCAGTTGGCATAATTGGCTATGTTGCTGGACTCCCATGTAGTCAACTGTGGTTCGAGTCCCAGATCTGGTGACTTAAACTCACACTGGGCACATGTGTGTCCCATGGCCATGGGGATGATTTCTGGCTTTCTGTTTCTGTCTCTCTTTCTGGCGAGCCCACATGCCCTATAGCAAAAACCTCTCTCAAAAAAAAAAAAATGTATATATATATATATATAAATATATTATATATATATATATATATATAAAATCGTGTGAACTGTAGAATCTTTTTCATACACTCATGTGAGTTGAAAAAATAATATGTATGTATATATTCAACTTAGTCACATAACACAGGAAGATTGCTATCCAAGGGCAAAAATGGAAATTTTACTGTCATCCATACTTGTTAGGCTGTTCCAATAAAGATTCTACATCTTGTAGAACAGCTGAGATTAGAACTTAGTTGTTGTTTCGATATAATGGGTTCTTGTTTATGTAGTATTTATATAATTTCTTTACAAACATTACAAACAAAAAAACAGGTTGGTTGGATGTTGCAGTTCATAATATCCCCTGTAGAGGGCAGCAGAGAACGAAGATTTTGCTTTCTCTCCCAGATTTATGGCTTTCCTACCCGGATTTCCAGTTAATTGTTACTGTTCAAGATCCCAAGCAGTTTTTCACACTTAAAAAGGGTGAGAAGATGAGTAAGCTTAATAAATGGTGAAATATAACCCATCTCCATTATTTTAAAAAAATAAAAAACTCAAAGCAAAAAAAATAATAATGTGATCTTGTGTACACAACACACTGATAAATATAGAAAGGTACCAATGATCCTTTCTGCAAGAATTAGTACTGTCCAGAAACCTTAATAAATTATTTCTTACAGATTATTTGTCTTTATAGTTTGCACTTATTATTCTTTCCATTCACTTGCCAATTCCTGTCTTTATTCCACTGAGCTAGCACTATGAACTCCTCATTGAACTTGTAATCACTAAATTCATGGATCTTTTCTTACTTTCCTTAACTTCTGCTATAATTTCACCTTTTCTTTCACTGACTTCTTCCTCTATTCCTTTCCTTCTGTCTACTCCTTTGCAAAATAATCTTTTCATTTATATTCCTCCAAAGTTAGATCCTTGTCCAGATCTTCTCTTTTAGGCATTCAATCACTCCCAGAGCTTTAATTCGTTTCTCTGTTCATCTGATTCTCCAGTCTAACTCTACTACTGCTAGATCCTTTTCTAAGTCTTTGTCCAACATTTTAAGCTACTAGCTACATATTTTTTATTTACATGTTCTTTAACTGGCTTAGACTCAGTTTATCTGAGGACTTAAAATTTTCTTTCGGAACCAGCAGATGGTGTAATCATTACGTGGCTGGATTCCCATGTATAATAAGGTATATGTGGCTGGTATGTTCAAGGTGGTTGACAGATGACTGGAAGCAATGCACAAATCACAATCGCAATTTGAGTCCCAGACCCAGCGGCTTAAAACTCATGCCCAGCACATGTGCGAGCGTCCCCAAAGTCCCAAGAGAATAGAGGGGAAGGGAATGCTGCATGACCATCCCCCCTGGGGGGTGACTTCTCTCTTTCTGTGTCTCTGTCTCTGTCTCTCCAGCAAGCACATGCACCATATAAAAATCTCTCTTAAAAAATTTCTTTTCTTTCAAAATTTGTTTTTTATTTATTTATTTATTTAGGCTGCCTCTCCTCTGGTTTTAATATCTCAGAGGCATCTTCTTTGACTTTTTGCATGTATCTTTTCCCTTTCCCACTGCCCTTACCTTCTGCATAATTCTGGAAACCTGATTGTGATTTGTGCATTGCTTCCAGTCATCTGTCAACCACCTTGAACATACCAGCCACATATACCTTATTATAACATAGCTGTCGTTCTCTCTCACCTGCTCAATATCTGCTCTGTCTTTACCCACAGCTGTGGGTTCATTCCCTCATCCTCCTTAAGTATACTCTTACTCAAACCTGTGAAAAACAACTTGCATTCAAGGCTCCACTGAAATAACATCATACAACCTCTTCCCTAGCTTCTTTCCCACCCATGCCTGGGTTTTGAAAGACTATCAGAAATGGTTTCTCCTTCTAAACTCCTGGAGCACTTTGTAGCTACAAATCTTATTTTGGAATTTACAAGGCTGTTTGGATAAGCTTGCTATTCATACGACCTATCTCCACAATGGTCTGTTGGCATTTTAGGAGCATTTTTTTAATAACTCAAGTATATAGGATAGGTACCTTTTGCATAGTAGATATATCTTATCTTAATAAATCCTAAGAATAGAAATGGTTTTGCAAATTACTGACAGCATATCACTTATAGTAGTATACAAGTAAGATAAAATTCTACCATTCAAAATAGAATATAGTACTTTGTTTTAAAATAGAAAATCTGCTTTGTAGTAGGCCTATCAAACCAACAGAAGTAGTTTTCATAGAAGAAAGGATTTAGATTAGAAATTTAGAGATTGTCAGGTCCAGCAAGTAGCATGGAGGTTAAGGTACTGGATCTCTCATGGCCAGCTGAGTGGTTCAAATCTTGGAGGCTTAAAAAATCACTTCAGGCACATTTGTATGCCTGCCCAGAACTCGAAGAGGAAACTGGAGGAGAAGGGATTGTGATATGGCCATCTTCCTTGGGAAGGAATGATTTCTCACTTTTCCTCTTTCTGTCTCTGTCTCTTTTCTCTGGCAAATACACACACCTTATGGGAAAAAAAAAAAACTAAAAAAGAATAATTGAGACCCTGTCACTAGTGTGTAACTTCAGGCAAATCACTTCACCTCTGAGTCATTTTGTTACCTGTAAAATGCAAGAGTTTTTAAGTACATTTTTTTGGTCATGTTAGGACTATATAAAGATCAGTAATGAAGTACAGAGTGCTACACTTCAACAGAAATCACATTTTAGAGATATACATGTTATAAAACACCTGGCACACAGGTATCAAGGTTTTGAATTTTTTTTAATCTGCTCTTAAGTTTAAGCAATACTGAATTTAAAAATTTGAAGTCACCCAATTTTACTTTACCCATAATCTGGTGGAAGATTTACTTCAGGAATAGAGTTGACTAGAAGTGTGCCTAATGCAGTTGCATTGCTATTCTTATGATGAGAACCATTTTATATAAATGCTTATATAGTTTTATAATTGTGAATATGTTTTTAAGTTTTCTGGATAATTTGGCCTTTTTTTCGTATGTACAGTTATTTCACCCTGAAAAGCTGTTTTCCTACTTTAAGTTGTCCATACTAAATTTTTTCCTAAGGAAAAAAATAATAATAATCCCCATCTCTGACTAGAGTAGATAGCTTGGATAGCAAATTTTTTTCCTTTGGGAATGCTTTTCAATCCCAGAGAAATTTCTGCCTTCCATTAACCCACCTTCTTTCTTTCCTCTCTTCTTAACTATAGAAATTCCAAACCCTTTAAATAAAGAGCTTTCTCTTGCACTGTGAAGCCCAGAAGCTTAGGTGTGCCCAACTCTCTGTTAACTAAAGTCACATGGGCGTCGGGCTCCGCCCCTAGATCCTTCGACTCCAGCCCAGCCCCCAGAGCCCTGAGGTCTGCGTGTCTGCTCCTTGTGGCTGGCAGAAGCGGTCAGCTCCACCTCTAGCAGGAGGCATGGGCACATGGCTGCCACGGGGGGCTGAGCACTCTGAAGAAAAGCCTCTGTGCTTCTACAGAGCTTTGCTACAGGGCTGATTCGGGTGTGGATTAATTTGGAACATTTGAAGGAATACTTGGTAAAGTATGGTGGCGCATGATGAGATCGGCGGTCTCCTACCTATTAAAAGGACCATACGAGTCCTAGATGTTAATAATCAGCCCTTCAGAGAACAAGAGGTAAGGCTAAGAAACATTAAGCAAAGGGAATGTTCACCAGCTCTATGGAACCTCTAAGATTTTTAACAATTTATTAACACTGTAATTTTAAACTTTTGATTTTATTAAATGTTAAAGGTTTGATTTACACACAAGTTTGAAATGTGTTTAGGAACTTATTTAAGTTTAAACTTGAGTGTATGCAACTTTTATACAAAAAGAAAAATTTTAAATATGTATACTGATAATGAGTTTGTCATTTTTCTGGTAGTAAATGTTACTGTGTTTTTGTTGTTTTTAACTTCATTTATTTTACCTAGTCTTAGCAACTTCTTTCATGAAGTGAGAGGAAAAAATAAGACTCCCTGTCTTGCCAGTTAATGCCAGAGAACATATTGCACCTAAAACCCTGTCTGACCTGGAGTGTATGTTTATCTTTCCATAGCTAATAAGTTTGATTTTGTACCATTTTTTTCCTTAGAAAGAGACATATTAAAAATATTTTAACCAATGTCTCATTGCTTAAGCTGGGATTCTTTAAAGCGTTTGTGAAAATATATCAACTCAAATTATTTTTATGCCATTTTATGTCATCTGACAGTTGATTGACGGAATAGGTGGTGTTCTATTTATACTACATACTGCCATATATACACACCCTATGGCGTATATTACATTATCAATTATGTGATGGAAATAGTGGCTTCATGTTTATGTCAAAACTTATATTGCTGTTTGTTATGCCTACACACTCATTTTGGTGGTTGAAATAGCTGCCATCTTTAGGAGTTACACTTTTATTTGTTGTGGATTGACTTTTATTTTTGTTTTGTTTGCTTAGTTTTAGTTTTCACTTACGTATTTCAGTCTTTCCTAAATGTACACACATTTCCTTTGAGTAAAACAATTCATACATGGTCATCATTGTAAATACTGATCATCTTGAGCTATCAAGAATTAGTCTTTTTTTTATTTAGTATCTGACATGGGCCATGTTTCTGGCATAACTTTTTTCTGAAGATTAAATCCACTGGCAATATTATTAGGGTTTTTAGAACTACCAACAGTCTTAAATAAATCATTTGCATTACTAAGTAGAAAGGGGAAAAGGTCCCATGTGATTATACCTGATTTTTATCTTTTTAAAAGCAACTTTTTATTTTCATTTGTCTTATTTTAAAGTTCTTTCCAGGTATGAGAGATTATTTATCTAGTAAATAAAACTAATAAACCCAGACACATATTATTTTTTTAAGGCTCTTGGATTTGATTGACCATAGACAATACTCTCCTAAAGTATGTTCTCTTCAGTGGCATTATTAGAAGAAAAATTTCTTTGCAAAAAGTTGAATTAACAACAGGATGTTTTTCTGTATTATTGTATTTATATGTAAAGTACTTCCCAGTAAGAGATTTTATATTAATCCTTACACTTTTCTGTTTGTAGATTTTGAGAACATTTTTAGCACATAAAATGTGACTCTTAAGTGGATTATTAAAATGAAGTAAAATCCTGGTCTGAACAGAGATTTCTGATAATAGTACATGTGACTGGCTAGCTAAACTGTAGATAGTCTGGTTAAAAATTAATCTGAATAAACAGTATGAACTTCTGTTAGAGGGTTTTTATTTTCTTACGTGAACTTTATCCCTGGTGAAAGGTTGCCACCAGTACAGTTTTTTTAGCATATGAAACTTGTTGGTACTTTTTGTTTATTCCCATAGATCTTTAGATTATCTTCTGAGGAGGATATAGAGTTTCAGTATCCATATCTGTTCTTTAAGTTTCTTGTGTCTCTGTAACATGTTTCTAACACTCCAAAACAAAAATGATAACAACAAGCCATTGTATGAGCCTTACTTTTTGTGGTGGTAAGATGGGTATATTTCTACTCCTCTTTTCTCTTATCACCTCCAAATACATCCTCTCTGTGGAGAAAAGCAAATGTGGCATAATACCAGTTCTCTGAAACTTTGCCTTACTGTTTGTGAACAGTACAAATTAAGTTCTTAATCCAACTAAAGTTACTAAAACAATTCATGTAGACCTCTAAAGAAAAACTACTTTTGGTTGTAGCTCACAAGAGCTGAATCCTAGCCTGTATGCCAAGAGAGACAAATTTTTGCCCTAGTCTTTTAGGGGCTCATGAATGACTTTAATTTAAAAAAAAAAAAAAGCTTTCTTACATAGTTTGTGTATCTGGAAATTAGTAGTAGGCCAAATTCAGTATTGTACATTTATGTTTTGTGATAATACTTTTCAAGTTATTTTACTCATTAAAATTTTTGCTGAAAAGTTTGTTATATTTTCACACATTTTTCATGTATATCCTTTGTGATTAAACCAGGAATGTTACTATTGGCTCCCCAAAAGCTTGTGTAAAAAGTCTCCCCTTCTCCCTCCCCCCACCCATGTTTCCTGATTTAGCACCATGCTTTCCTACCCAAACATGTTAAAGTTGATCATCTCCAAAGAGCAATATGTCCTTTGTGGAGAAGTAAGATTATACTTACGTTTTTATAAGACTGTAGAACGTATTACCCAGCTAATACTAAACATAATGTTTGCTACTCTAAAGAGGCTATGATCTGTGTTAGTTTCAAACGTATGTTTTAGATATACTTATATTCAATTATCTAAATCTATACTCTGTACTTTTCATTTTAAATATCACATAATTTTGAGTTATCAGGAAATTAGTAGTTGTATAGTAACTGATTCTAAAAAGATAAGAATTTTTACCATTGTTTTGATTTTATGTAATAAAATAGATAATACCATTGTTCTAGCTAAATTAACTTTTCCTTTGAATTTCCTTTGAATTGAAAAGCACTTTTTTAAAGGCTTTTAAATTGAAATTAAATATTTTGTTATTAACTGGGAAGTCAAATTTGTTATGCTCAAGAAGGAAGAGGAGTTGATCTCTTGGCAAAAAAGTAGAGCTAGAACCTTCTGACAACTGCTTTATTTCTAGTTAATATGGACATATCATACTTTGTGGGGTAATTCTATCTCCAGTCAAACAGGAGACTCTTTGTACTGTCTTTACTAAATGGAAAGGAATGCCCTGAGCTGGCCTCTGCACACACTTGTGTCACTCAGTGTTGCAGATGGATGTGGTAAAGGCATTCACACATGTCCCTGCTGCATAGCCTGTGCTATTTCACTACATATCTCAAAGGCTTCTTTTTACGTTCATTTAACATGTGCATTAGTCTTATATTCAGGCTATTACTCTGGAGTTCATTATTTGGGGAAGGGGATCATCTACAACTTCTTAAAACCTTCAAAATTCTGAATTCTCTTTGATTATCTACAAAGTCTCTACTTTAGTCATTGACATTCCTTTCCAATATATGTATAAACATTCAAGAGCTTTAATAAGACTAATTACTTCTTTGGATATTCAAATCATTTAAACTTTTTTCAACTATTTCTGCCAATGTATTCTTAACTTATTCAAAGGAGATTATTTTTCCTCAATTTTCTCACCCTTTGCTTTTTATATGACTTGAGTCATGTCAAAAAAATTTTAGGGGAAAAAATATTTATTTTGTTATTTTTAAATAATTTGTATTTTAAAATGGCAATTTTTGATAAACCTATTCATTAGATTGACCTATCTTACTGAATTTTTGTCAAAATTATTTTGTCCAGTATGCCACAATTGTCAGAGGCACCAAATACAGATAATTATGTTCCATAGATATTATGAAGCATAGACCTATCTTCCTGTTTTTTGTTTTTATTTTCAGAGAGAATTTTGCTATAGGGCACGTGTGCTCACCTGAGAGACAGAGAGAAGGAGAGAAATCACCTCCAGTAGGGATGAGCACACCACAATCCCTTCTCCATTTTCCTCTTGGAATTTTGGGCACACAGGCACACGTACCCTGTATAAGTTTCAAGCAGCTGGATCTGGGCTTGAACCTCAGTCAACCATATGGGAGTCCAACATCTTAACCATTATACCATCTACTGATCCAGGCCTTTCTTTTTATGACTAGGCATTTATTTCAGTAACTAAATGGGTCACTTAATGACTCCCTCCCATAAAATCAGGATAATATTAATACGTTTTTATAAGTTTCAAGATTCTTGAATAAGTGATGTAGTCTCTATACTAGTACTGTTTTTAAAGCAATACTGTAGGATAATAAACCATTACTTCTGAATTTGTGCGTAATTTTTCTTTACTATATGGAAGAGGATCTAATTATTTATAAGTTTCAACATTTATGTAGAAGTAGAAATATCCCTATGAAGGAATATTAGTGATAGCTAAAACTTAATATGTGCCAAGCACTGTTCTGAGTCCCTTTACTCAATTAATCTTAACAGCAGCTTTTAAGAGATGTTCTACTATTTTCCGCATTTCACAGATGAGGAAACTGAAGCTCTGGGTATATCCTTGCAAATGCTAGAGCCAGGATTTGAGCCCAGTCATTCTGATCCCAGAGCCTGAGAGCAGCTTAACTTCTCCCCTGCTTTAGCTTGAACTCTTTTTTGACCCATTCCAGTGTCAGACATGTTTATTTAAAAGTTATTCTCTAACTAAAATCATTAAGAGCGAAATGATACATTTGGGCCAGCTGGTGGAGGTAGCTCAACCCCACATGGCCAGCCGCACTGTTCATGTCCTGGGCCCAGTGGCTTGAAAAAACATGCCAGATGTGTGCATGTCCAAAATTCTAAAAGGAGGGAGAGATAGAGATGGGACTAAGCCATGACTATCCTCCTTGGGGGGAAGAGTGTTTGCTCTATCTCTCTCTCTTGCTGTCTGGTAAGCACATTTAACGCTTTGGCAAATTAAATAAAACAAAACAAAAGATTTGCTTTAAAATATTCACATGGGGCAGAAAAAAAAATTATTATATCAGAAACCAATGAAACTGAGTGACAAATTCATGTATCCATTATGTTCTTTATTTTTGTGTGTATTTGAAATTTTTCATTAAATTAAGACTTTTTTATTTTTTTATTTAATTGTTTTAGAGGTTTTTGCTATAAAGCACGTGTGCTCGCCAGAGACAGAGACAGAATGCGAGAAATCACCCCCCAGGGGGCATGGCCATGCCACAATCCCTTCTCCTCCATTCTCCTCTCAGGGTCTTGGGCACGCACATACATGCGCCTGGCATGAGTTTAAGCTACCAGGTCTGGGACTCAAACCGCGGTCGACTATATTGGAGTCCAGCGACATAGCCATTACTCCAACTGCTGGTCCCAAAATAAGGCTTTTTTTAAAGTTATTTTACACTTTAAAAGATCCTTGGGATTTTAAAATTGAACTTTTTTTTTTTTTTTTTTTGGAGAGGTTTTTTGCTATAGGGCGCGTGCGCTCACCAGACAGAGACAGACAGAGAGACAGAAAGCGAGAAATCACCCCCCAGGGGGCATGGCCATGCCACAATCCCTTCTCCTCCATTCTCCTCTCAGGATCTTGGGCATGCACACACACGCACCCAGCGTGAGTTTAAGCCACCAGGTCCGGGACTCGAACCGCAGTTGGCTATGTGGGAGTCCAGCGACATAGCCATTATGCTAACTGCTGGTCCCTAAAATTGAACTTTTTCATTTTCAATTTAGTTTTAGTTTTTCTTTCTGCCCAATTGTTTTATTCTCAAAAAGTTCTTCCTTACATCATTTTTTTAAATACTGTTACTCAATAGTGATCTTACTATTTTATCAATGTACAACAACATTAATTTTCAGAGTTTCATGCTTTTGTATTTTATAATGTACAGATGATGCTCTGTGAGAGGACTTCACTTTGTTCAACTTGGTATTAAACCATCATAACGTGCAATATACATTTGTTGTAACCTGGTTTTGTCTTACAGGAACCAAGCAATAAAAGAGTTCGACCTCTAGCTCGTGTCACATCCCTTGCAAATTTAATCTCTCCTGTAAGAAATGGAGCAGTCAGACGTTTTGGTCAAACGATACAGGTAAAAAAAAAAAATTGAGGGGAAGGGAAAGGAGAATAATGTAGTCAGAACATTTGATAGAAACCTAAAATTTATATTTTTCCTCATATTTATGAACAGATTTGCACAATTACACTTAAGCATGTTTCTTCTTAGAATATGCTGATAAGGATTATTATTACTAGAACCATATTTATATAACCTTATAATACTAATTTTCATCTTACATCAGGATAATGTTGCATAGTTTTTATTCCCAAAATATAATTTTTGCTGATAAATATTTTAGAATGATAGATCGAAACATATATAAAAGATTGTTTTATCCACTGAGAAGTTCTTATACTTTTTGTTTTTAATTTTTCTTTTTTCGGGACCAGCAGTTGACGCAATGACTATGTTGCTGGACTCCCATGTAGTCAACCATGGTTCAAGTCCCGGACCCGGTGGCTTAAACTCACACCGGGCACGTGTGCATACATGCCCAAGATTCTGAGAGGAGAATGGAGGAGGAGGGATTGCAACATGGCCATCTCCCCGGGGAATGATTTCTTGCTTTCTGTCTCTATCTTACTGGCGAGCGCACGCGCCCTATAGCAAAAACCTTTCCCAAAAAAAGTAATTTTTATTTTTTCAATTAAAAAGGAAAAGGAATAATTACTGTTTTTTCTAAAATCTTACTTTCTCTTTTTTCAAGTCATTTACCCTTCGTGGTGACCATAGATCCCCAGCCTCTGCCCAGAAGTTCTCTAGCAGGTCAACAGTCCCCACACCTGCCAAAAGAAGAAGCAGTGTGCTATGGTCTGAGATGCTAGATACCAGCATGAAGGAGTCTTTGACCACTCGAGAGATCAAACGTCAGGAGGTATGCTGGCATGCATTGCCAAGACTGTATTCATTAGCCTGTACTAGACAAAAGACACCCCTATGTTTTAAACATACGTTTTTCCAGAAGATAAACAAACTAATGACTATGATAAAATTAACTTGCATTTTTTTATTTGAGCAACAATTCATAGCACATAGTAAGCAACATCTAAACTTATAAAACATTGCAACCTCTTATTTGAGAGTCTATGCTGAATTATAGTTTCCAGACTGAGCCACTTTAAAAAGTGGTGTTCTAGGGGCCAGCAGGTGGTGAGGTGGTTAAGGGTGCTAGACTTCCACATGGCCGACCGCAGTTCAAGTCCTACACCTGGCGGCTTGGCTTTCTCACTTTCTGTCTGTCTGTCTCTCTCTCTCTCTTTTTCTCAGTCTGTTCCTCTCTGGTCAAATTAAAATAAATAGATAAATAAAGTTAAATACAATGATTCTTTTAAAAAAAAAAAGTAGTGTTCAGAACATCAGTTAAATTATCTAAATATTGGGACCAGCAATTGGCATAATGGCTGTGTTGCTGGACTCCCGTGTAGTCGACCACAGTTCAAGTCCCAGAACTGGTGGCTTAAACTCACACCAGGCACGTGTGCATGCATGCCCAAGATCCCAAGAAGAGAATGGAGGAGAAGGGATTGTGGCATGGCCATCCCCCTGGGGGATGATTTCTCACTTTCTGTCTCTCTGTCTCTCTCTGTCTTTCTGGTGAGCACATGCGCCCTATAGCAAAAACCTCAGAAAAAAATTATGTAAATATCACTTTTATATAATTTTCTTTTCTTAAAGGAAAGAATACTCTCTAATGTTTGCTGGTTGCTTTTTAGGCAATATATGAAATGTCCCGAGGTGAACAGGATTTAATTGAGGATCTCAAACTTGCAAGAAAGGTCAGTAAATAACTTAACAGATGGATGCCCTAGTTTTTAAAATTTTTATTTCACAAATTCTAAGACAGTTTTCTTAACCTTTTGAAGTAGAAAACCTTCTGCCAGTGAATACATTTTTTAGATAAAATTTAGACATAGCTCTTCAATTATAAAGATTAGTATAGTCTATTTTGGGATTAACATATACTTTAATTTCTTTCATGAGTAGCAAACAGAATCCATGCTAGCTTTTGTGTAGTCAGCCATGTTTGCCTTCAAGAATAGACCTTATGGATGTTTTCCTGGCTTGATCTCTTTGTGTGACACATTTCTCTCCCTCTGATAGGCCTACCACGACCCAATGTTAAAGTTGTCCATCATGTCAGAAGAGGAACTTACACACATATTTGGTGATTTGGACGCTTACATACCTCTGCATGAAGGTTAGATATGCTACTTAATTGTCATTAATATCTGAATAGCAGTAACACAAGTCATTTAAATCTAAACTATATGGTGTCAAATTATTTTTTAAATAAACCTATTATTGCTGTTTCTGTTTTTTGACACTTTAGATTTGTTGGCAAGAATAGGAGAAGCAACCAAGCCTGATGGGACAGTGGAACAGATTGGTCACATTCTTGTCAACTGGGTATGTAGCTAGTGGTTGACTCCAGATAGTTTCTTACAGATATGCCATATCTAATCCATGATGACTATGAGATCAAATTGGATTCTACAACAGATAAGCTATTAAAACTAAACAAGTTTCACAGTGACATAAGAGGTTATAGTCTGTTTAAAGACAGAATTCATTAGTGGTACAATTACATTTGCATTACAGATCTGTCCCTGCTTGGACAGAGTTTCCATGTCATATGCCAGGACTCACTTGTTGCATTTTTTCACGTACCTGTCAGATACTGGGCCCTGTTTGAGGAATGGTCACTGGGGATAGATATAGCAGTGAAAGATGTATTTGTAACCTAGAGAGGGAAAAGCCAGGCACTTAAACAGTCTCAGAGTTGGTGGTGAGCATGATGGAGTACATTCAGAGGTCCTGAGGACACAAATAACTAACTTCTAACTGGTTCTAAATAGGAGCTGGGGAAAGTAGAAATCATGAGTCTTCAGTTACACTTAACCAAATTATGGAAATTGGAAGTGTGTTCTGATGTTGGCCAAAATATTGTTCTGTCGTTATCACTTAGAGGAAAATGTCCACAGCTTGTTAAAACTGTAGAGAACAGCTGTGCCTTTTGTGTTTTGTGTTCACAGACTCCTTAATATGCTCAATCCTAACAGGATGCTTCATGCTTTTCCTTTTATTACTTTTCAGTTACCAGGCTTGAATGCCTACAAAGGCTACTGTAGTAACCAGCTAGCAGCCAAAGCTCTTCTGGATCAAAAGAAACAGGATCCAAGAGTCCAAGACTTCCTCCAGCGATGTCTGGAGTCTCCGTTCAGTAGAAAACTAGATCTCTGGAGCTTCCTAGATATCCCTCGAAGTCGCCTAGTCAAATACCCTTTACTGCTAAAAGAAATTCTTAGACACACTCCAAAAGACCACCCTGATGTTCAGCTTTTAGAGGAAGCTGTAAGTAGTCTAATAAATGATTTTTTTGTTTTTCAAGTATCAATACATTTAATCTACAGAATGTCGTATCTTGTCATTTTAAGTATCCAGTACCTTAGGGCTCTGTGCATTAACCATAAGGAGATATCCAACTTAACACATTTTATATTTCAGTCAAGGGACTAGATTCCAATCCGGTCTCTTCACTTAGCTAACTGCTCTGACTTGGACAAATCACTCAATTTGGTTGGGACTGTTTCTTCTTCTATAAAATGAAGAGATTTCTAGAGCCCCTTCAAACTTTAGAATTGTATCATTTCATGTGATATTTTTGCCTGGAATATAAGCAGGATGAGTTACTGTACTGAAGTTACTCCATAAACTTTTTGGTGTTTTCTTAGGTGTTGATAATACAAGGTGTTCTCTCTGATATTAACTTGAAGAAAGGTGAATCTGAGTGCCAATATTATATTGACAAGCTGGAGTATCTAGATGAAAAGCAGAGGGACCCCCGAATTGAAGCAAGTAAAGTGTTGCTGTGCCATGGAGAACTGAAGAATAAAAATGGACATGTGAGTGTACTTGAATATACTTGAATATTGAAAGGCAGTATGCCCTTACCTCCCTTTCCCACCATGTTCAATAATGTTGCATATAAATTATGAAGCAGGTTTATAAAAATAAGCTTGATGTAGTGAAAGAAAGTTACTGATCTTTTTCTATGTTGCCAGCTTTTTTTTTTTCCAGAGGTTTTTGCTATAGGGCGCGTGCGCTTGCCAGACAGAGAGAGACATAGAGACAGAAAGCGAGAAATCACCCCCCAGGGGGGATGGTCACACCGCAGTCCCTTCTCCTCCATTCTCCTCTTGGGATCTTGGGCACGCACGCACACGTGCCCGGCATGAGTTCTAAGCCACCGGGTCCGGGAAGTGAACCGCGGTCAACTACGTGGGAGTCCAGAGACATACCCATTACGCTAACTGCTGGTTCCCCTATGTTGTCAGCTTTGATAAAGCAAACATTTGGTTCTTTTAGCTGTGGAATAAGATCATTTAATGTCTCCATGAAAAATAATACCTTATTTTTTAGTTTTAAAGTATATATGTCAACCTGTTTGGGTAGGGATTTCTTTCTAAATACACTATTAGTTCCATAATGCTTAATTAAAAAGGCATGTTCTTCCAAATATTTTTTCAAGAGCTTACTTTATAGTTATGAAAGTAGTTTTTAGTATTACTCAACACATTTCTGAAGCAGATTGTATGAAAGCAAATTCATTTAAAAATGTATTTGTAATTGCCAGAGGATATGTGCACTTGCAAGAGAGAAAGCCCTTCCCGCCATGGGCTGTGGTCATACTCCAATACCTTCTGTTTCTTTTTTCCATCTCATCAGAATTTTGGGCATGCACGCATACACATGTGCCCACTATGTTTTTCAGGCCTCTAGGGCCAGGATTGAAACCAGAGTTGGCCATGTGAGATTTGGCTCCTAGTGCCTAGCACTTTGGGGATGGGGCCATCCCTATTTTTAAAATGTCAATTACAAAAGTGCCTCCTGCCACTAAGGATAACCATAGAATAGTATTTTTGTTTCTTATGTACTATTCAAAAACTCAGTTTATTAGTGGTGTATTTTTGTTTTTAAGAAAAAGTTGAAATCTGATGTCTCTGGTTTTTGTCATGAAGCCTAATTGTTCTATTATATTGCATAAAGGCTTAAATGTATGAGGAAAAAAATGAAACTATTAACATTTTACCAGCTTACATGCATGCATGCATGCATGCATTTACTTATTTCAATTTTTGCCATAGGGCACATGTGCTCTCTGGGCAGGGGCAGGGGGGTGAGAAATCATCCCTCAGTGGGATAGCCCTGCCACAATCTCTTCTCCATTCTCTTTTTGGGATTTTGGGCACGCACACACACATGCCTGGCATTGAGTTTCCAGCTACCGGGTCTGGGACTTGAACTACAGTCAGCCGTTTGGAGTCTGCCACCTTAACTACCACACTACCTGCTAGCCTGCAGCTTGAATTTTTTTAATCCCAAATTTGTTAGAAAACTGGTATATGCAATATTAGTGTTTCAAGTTATGTTACTACTGATAGATATTTGTACCATCTAGTGTTTACTTAGCTGTTGCTTAATCTAATATACACCAATAAAAAAGGATTTATATGGTATGAGAGTAGGAAAACTTTTCAAGCAGAGCATTGCATAGCCTTGAACATTGCATAGCTATTATAGTTATAATTGCTATTATAAGAGATACAATATATAATATTATATATATACTACATGATACAGCTATTTATAAGAGATATCTTAAAAAATAAATTTGATGACTGGACCAACAGTTAGCCTAATGGCTATGTCGCTGGACTCCCACGTAGTCGACCGCGGTTCGCTTCCCGAACCTGGTGGCTTAAAACTCACACCGGGCGTATGTGCGTGCGTGCCCAAGATCCTGAGAGGAGAACGGAAGAGAAGGGATTGCAGTGTGGCCATCCCCCCTGGGGGGTGATTTCTCGCTTTCTGTCTCTCTGTCTCTCTCTGTCTGGCGAGCGCACGCGCCCTATAGCAAAAACCTCTCAAAAAAAATAATAAATTTGATGAAATTAGTATAGTGTCAAACCAAGTTATTTTACCAATATATTTCAGTCATTTAAAATCATGAAGTTTCGTGTTTATTGATAAAAGGCATTTGTTTCCCTTACTCCAGAAACTTTACATTTTCCTATTTCAAGACATCCTGGTTTTGACCCGGCCTGTGACACGAAATGAGCGTCACTCTTACCAGGTGTACCGACAGCCAATCCCAGTGCAGGAGCTGGTGCTGGAGGACCTGCAGGATGGAGATGTGCGCATGGGAGGATCCTTTCGAGGAGCTTTCAGCAACTCCGATAAAGGTAACATGCGGTCTTCAAAATGATTTAAACAATCATAAGCTGAGCCTAAATAAAGCTAAGTTTAACCTTTAAGAGTTCTGAAAAATGAAATAGTTCCATTTCTTGTACTTATTACACCCATTGCAGCGTCAGGTGCTTCTTGCTCTAACACCAGGCATGTCTAATGAGTAACATATAAGTGTAATTTAATGTCTCTACTCAGACATTAATATTTAAGTATGGCCACTTTTTCTTTAAAATAAACTTCTTAAAAGTCTGATTTCTTTTTTTTTTCAATTTTTATTTTTTCAGCTAAAAATATCTTTAGAGTTCGCTTCCAAGACCCCTCTCCAGGCCAGTCTCACACTCTCCAGGCCAATGATGTGTTCCATAAGCAGCAGTGGTTCAATTGTATTCGAGCAGCCATTGCCCCTTTCCAGCAGGCCGCCAGCCCCTCAGAGCCCCATGGCTTGCCAGAGCTGCATGAGGAGTGTGAAGAGAACTGCCCCTCTGCCGCAAACCTCGGAGCCCAGAGAAGGGCATCCACGGTTTCCAGCATTATTCAGATAGAAGTTGATGAAAATGCTTCAGAGTGTTGTCCCAGTGTACAGACAGCAGAAGACACCAAGAGCATAAAAGCACACCGAACACAGCCTGGCTTCCGAAAAGCAAGAGACAAAGCCCAGTTAAGTGGCAAACGGAAGGAGACTTTGGTATAAAGGAAGCTCTCTGTGTTCACTGGTGGAGAGACTGTTTATTTATAAATGTGTACAGTTTTCTTTCTCTTGTAATGTGAGCATGGGAGGGAGAATCATAAGGTTACTTTATGCCCATTGTAACATTTTTATTGTTTTGGGTTCTTTTTCTTTTTTTAAATGGCAGCTAAATATCTACAAATTACTGTTCAATTTTTTAAAGGTATTTTCTCAGATTATTTAAAACATAAGCCTGAATTCTTAATCAAATGAAATATTTATGAAATAGGCTTTCTCCTATTTCTGGATTCGCCATAACTTTCTAATACCAGCCAATTATGATCTTTACAGTATTCATCAAAACTTAGAATTTTGCAAATACTGAGTTTCTTTAATAAACCTTGTATGCAGAATTTGAATTTTAAATTTGGCACCTAATATCTTTATGGTATTTATGTTTGGATATTTCAAAATTTACATGACTTCCTTGGAAAACAAACTATAAAACTTGATAGGTTTTCCATTTATCAACTGGAATGGTTTATGTTAGTTTTTTTATTGTTGTTGGGTTTTTTTTGTTGTTGGGGTTTTTTTTACTATACATTCCTCATTTTTAATTCATTTAACCTATAGGTTATTTAATTTTTTATGTAGTTTTTAGTATTTTCTTTTATTTTTTTACTTTGATGCCTTTCAAATTGGCATATCTTTAAAGAATTTTCTTCCTAATATGTGTGTGTGTGTGCGTGCGTGTGTGTGTGTATGTGTATATATATATGTGGGGGTTTTTTTCAATCATAAGAACTTTACCAAGTGAAACCAAGCCATACTGTTTTTGAGCCAATTAAGGAAACTGCAGTTTTTGAAGTGTAGAATTTTATGGAGATGAGAACACATGGAATGATAAAGTATGTTCTAGAGTACTGAAAGAGGACCACTTCGAGAATTTTGTGAAAGTTTAGGGCTGTCTGGCAAGCGAGAGAGAAGGCAGTTGACTGGTAATAAGTTTTAGAAAGGGGAAAAAGAGAGTAGTTTTGTTTTTTAAATGTCTGGTTGTACCAGAGTGGGAAAAAAGACAGGAAAAGCTCAGCTCGAGGGTGTATAGTAAGTTGTAGAAGGTTTGAGGGGATGTGAACTTTATTTGCTGTGTTTTATGATACCTGCAAATAATTAGTTTGAAAAGCAAGGATGAAGTGTGTTGACAGTTCTACCATATTAGGTCAAGTTTGATGGGTTTATTCATAAGATGGAAAGAAAAGACTGGTGAATCTTACTGCAGAAAGTTTCTGTTAAAAGAGATCGTAGTCTTTAAAGAGGGGAAGAACTTAAAGTCATCTGTCATGGCAGATCTATAATGGTGATCAAGTCATTGTTGACTGTTTGAAATATATTTGGCCAGTGGAAATGAAAATTGGAAAAAATTGTAAATAGATCAATCCAAATGATTTCTCTGTATAAATGAATTATCTAATTAAACAAACAAAAAAAAAGCACACACATAAAAACCCTAAAGATTTCTTGCCTGGTGGATATTTGGGGGACCTATGCTAGAATATGTTGATGTAATAAAAGCAGTAGTGGCAAGCCTCATGAAAGTTTATAAAAATCGTACCGTTAAACCTTTGAAATCCACTAATGAGGAAGAGAAAGCTTAATTAAGTCGTCTTACCAATCTTAAGAAATTTTTTAAAAACAGTGTAATCAGAAACAGCAATTGTTTTAAAGACAACTGAGCATTTAGCCACTTTCTGGATATAATAGTAAAATTTATTCCAAAACATCCTGATTAATTTCAAATATCAAATTTTAATGTAGGTATTTCATGTTCCTGGTGCCTGAAATTCTAATTCACTAATTCAAAGCATAGATTACACCAGTGATTGTGATTTAGAACAACAAAAAGCAAGATGTCTGATCATTTCTAGAAGTACTATATAAAATATCATTCCTTCCAGAATTACCTTGATCACCTTCTGAAGTTATAGAAGCCAGTGATGATTTAGATGTTGCTAATGGAGTGATATTTTATCTAAAACTTTGTCTTCCTTGGTTTTCTTAAGGGTGAAAATAAGACCCAGAAACTGAGTAAATATATATGACATGAACACTCTTCAGAAATAGTATCTATGTTTGAAAGCAATTGACGATCCAGTCCTGTAGTTCTCAAACCTGTTTGGGCATCAAAATCACCAGGGGTACTTAAAAAATGAAGGTAACTGGGCCTCACTCTCTAAACCCCACATTCATACACAGTTTCACTGAATCCAGATTTGGAGGTGGAGAGGTAGAAGGCTAATAATTTATATTTGCAAATACTACCCTTTAGTAATTCAGAAGTGAATTTAGTGAATTCCACAGATCAGCATTTAGTGGTCAGTAATCTAGCAAATCCCCTTTGTCTAAATGGCATATACTAAAGTCTTAACACATACCTGCTCTTCTCCCATTTTACCTGAACCTGTTCAGAGCTGCACAGAGTCTAATTTCCTTCCTTTTTAAACTCATAGCTCCATCTCAGGATATGTGGACACAAAGTGATAAAGGGAAGGAGTGTCTTCTGATTAACTAGCAGTTGGTGGGATGACAGCATCTATCACTCAAGTCACCTGGGGTCTTTTTAGACACCTTTCCTCAACTCACTCAACAGGTGTTTACCTGCTTTTGTGCTACCTAGATCTACTTTGTGTTCAGTGCTTTTTAGAATTTGCAGATTCAGCATGATACTTTGTTTTCTTTCTTTTTTCTTTTTTTCATTTTCAAATTTAAATAGCTGACTATAATGTTAGTAATTAATTTTACGAGCATCAGAAAATGCCTTGTTAAGCTTTCCATCTGTAAATCTTTTATAGACAGATATAGAAAGACAAAAAGTATCATGCTCTTGGGAACCAGCAGTTAGCGTAATGACTATGTCGCTGGATTCCCACGTCGTCGACTGTGGTTCACATCCTGGACCTGGTGGCTTAGAACTCACGCCGGGCACGTGTGCGTGCATGCCCAAGATCCCGAGAGGAGAATGGAGGAGAAGGGATTGCGGCATGACCATCCCCCCTGGGGGGGTGATTTCTCACTTTCTGTCTATATGTCTGTCTCTGGTGAGCGCACGCGCCCTATAGTGAAAACCTCTCAAAAAAAAAAAAAAAAAGTATCATGCTCTTATAATTTGTCTTCATCAGACTCCTCACTTGAAACTCGTGCTTATCCCTAGAGGTGAAACTGGCTGGTAATAAGTATGCCTTTGTTACATTTAGAAGTCCTAGGGATTTAAAGCAGATAGATAATATCTAAACAAACAAATTTGGGCTTTTTTTTTTAATTGGCATGAGAGAACACCTACAAAAGAGTAATACTACCCTTTGTCCATGGAACTTAATTCTGTGAGAGAAATATCCTAGAAAATAAATCTCCATGAATCCACAGGAAGTTTGGAATTTCTAGTCCCAAAAGAGTTTTGATTTTTTTGTGCACATTTAAGCAGTACCTAGACCCAACTGCAAGATAAGCCCTTTCTTGTTTGGTTGGTTACTCCAGTCCAAAGGTATTTAAACTTACTTAAAGTATGAATATTTTGACACTTGTGAAAGCTATGGACCCTGGAACTAGCGAATGGTGTTATCGCTATGGCACTGGACTCCCACGTAATTGACCATGGTTCAAGTACTGGACCCAGCGCCTTAAAATTCACACCTGGTGCATGTGCATGCGTGCCCAAAATCCCGAGAGGAGAACAGAGGAGAAGGGATTGTGCGTGGTCATCCCCCTTGGTGGTGATTTCTCACTTTCTGTTTCTCTGGCAAGCACACACGCCCTATAGCAAAAAATCTCTCTTTAAAAAAAGCTGTGGGGACCAGCAGATGGCTACATCACTGGGCTCCCATGTAGTTGACCGCAGTTCAAGTCCCGGACCCTGTGGCTTAAACTCATGCCGGGCGCATGTGCACGTGTGCCCAAGATCCCAAGAGGAGAATGGAGGAGAAGGGACTGCAGCATGGCCATTCCCCTTGGGGAGGTAGTTTCTCACTTTCTGTCTCTCTAATTCTCTCTGTCTTTCTGGTGAGCATACACACCCTATAGCAAAAAAATAAAATAAAAAAGCCATGGACCCTTCTCCAGAAAGAATAGCAGTTAAAGACTGTCATCTCCACACTTAGGCTGGTCTTCTAAGTCACACTTATGACATATTCAATCATTCTGAATAGGATTTTCTTCAGGATAATACAAAAAAAAAAAAATACTTTTTTGTAAAGTATTTTCAATTTGCTATCAGAGTCCTAGCTTCAAAATGTTCCCCCTTCTAAGCCCTGTTCTCTGCAGCAAAGTCCCTTTTCCACTTTTCCAAGAAATGGGTTTGTGAGATGAGTATGGACTTGAAAAATAGGAGATTCTTTCCTAAACACAAAGTCACTGGGTGCACAGTATCTCAGGATGAATGGGGTATCAGTTTAAAAGTACTTGAGACAGCATCAATTGGGATAACAACAGTAGAATTAAACAAGTCAAACATGTTTAAATGCATGGCTTCTTGATGCCCTAAAAATAAATATTTGTGTCCCTTTTGGAGTGTATCAGGGACCGACTTACTACTTTGAATATTAGTAAATGGAAATAATCAGGAATTTATCCTACCTGATCCTCTTAAAGCTGTTCCTCAGTGTAACCAAATAGCTAAGAAACCACAGGTTGAATAACCCAGTTAGTAAACGAAGAAAGGGTAGAATATCACCATCTTGTAACTCTTCTAAAATGGTAAGTCTGGATATTAGTCAGTTATAAGGACCCAGAAGACAGATGGCAGATGTCGCTTGCCTTCTTGGGGAAGCACACCTCATGTCAGCAGTCCTGCCAAGAAGGTCAGGTCTGAATCAGCTCCAGGAAACTGAAAGACAAATGACGATTTCTTCAACAAAATAGAAACTGGAAAAAAGAAATGTCAGGGGGGAATCTATGACTTAAGTGACCTATCAAATAACTGCAATGCATGGACCTTAAGTGTATATTCGAAGTTGGAGTGGGAACCTTATCCCCTACTCTTTGAGGACTCGGCAGTTGAGCCTGTTAAGTGAACTGGCAAGTAGGCAGATTAACAAAAAAGCATTTTAATTACATCCACCCAAAATATGAGCTTGAGGACCAGGTAATTGAACTTTTTAATAGCAGCCCAAACTGCAGAAAGAAATAGAGACTTAGGACTTCTGGAGGGAAGAGAAGAGAGGGAAGGTGATCCAGGTTGTGCTAGGATGAGAGGAATCATCTGATGAATAAAGGTCTTTTTAAACAAATAAGTCTGTCAGGTGATAGTTGTCACAAAGCAGTTGTCTCTTCCAGCTACAGACACTTCACTGATGTAAATTTCCTTTATAGCTTTTCAGAGTTACTCCTATGTATGCAGCTTCTCAGAATAACCAGGACAAAATATGCCAAAGAAGTCTGTTTGGGGATGGCACATTCTGGTGCCCTGTGGTCACTTTTCAGGGTGATGTGTTGTGAGCCCAGCAAAGTCAAGGAGTTGCTGTTACATTTTTATGTTTAACTATGATACTACGATTAGAATCCTTTTAGAGACACTTCGTGAAATACTTATGGATAAAATTGAATGATGTCTCAGATTTCCTTCAAAATTCTGGATCAGAAGGGTTGGGATCAGAATGAAACAAGATTGGACACAAGTTGAGCACTGCTGAAACGTGATGAGGTACAGAAGTACTCATTATACCCTTTGCATATCTTTGTATTACATTTGAAATTCTTTACTAAAAAAGAAGAACCTCTGGAGTTCCAGGTACCTATTATAATACGGTTTTTAGCTCAACTTCTTAACTCTCTCCAAACCCCTAGCCTCCACTTTACAAGTGAAGACAGTGTTTATTGAAGAAACAGCAGCATTCATGATCTATCATCTCACACAGAAACTCAGACCTTTGGCCTAAATTCCACGCTCACTATCCCTCCGGCAATCGTATTTTATTATTCTCAATTCTAGTTTAAATTAATGCAGCCCTTTCCTCTCTTTCTTTGCCTTTTTCCTGTATTTCGCTCCCTCTACCGTTACTCGTTTCCTTTGCCTACGTCTTTTTCTCTGCCACACAAACGTGGATACCACAATTCGCATAAGCTGAGGCAATGAAAAAACACATGTAAGGCCACCAGCAACTCCAGTCTGGCCCTGTGAATTTCCACCAAGAGCCAGCTTGTTCACTACATACAGTACTACCTTTTAAGAAGGGAGATACTATCTAGTCATGTCTGCTGTTGAGTAAACTAGAAAGTAAAACAAAATTCTCTTAAGTTCCAAGCTAATCTCCCACAGAATTCAGATCTGCTGGGGACAGATAGAAGGGTTTTGTTTTCCTCTTTTCACTGAGGAAGACAAGCAGAGATGGACCTATCAAGTTAGAGGCCTAGAGACCCACACTGACCACATATCCTGACCCCTCCTTACCAGTAGAGCAATCGAATTTACAGACAGTGATTGGCCTGAGATCACATAGCTGGGTCGGGGCAAAGCTGACATTAAACACATCTGTGTGAATTTGTTCCTCTCAAGACATTGCCTCTTCGCTCCCAGCCCACTGTAAAACTTGTCTCAGTTTATCCGCCTGGTGTTTGGCTTCTGCAGACAGACCTTGGAAATGAGTAGTGCCCCTTATCCACAGTCTGTTACCAGTGATCTCTGTAGTCTAAAAGTACAATAAAATATTTCAAGAGAGAGAGGGAGAACCCATTCACATATCATTATTATTATTATTATTTAGATTTTTTTGTTATAGGGTGATTGTGCTCGGCAGAGAGACAGAAAGCAAGAAATCGCCCTCCCAGGGAAGATGGCCATGCCACAATCCCTTCTCTTGGGATTTTGGACACACATGTACTCAGACCCAGCATGAGTTTTTAAGCTGCCAGGTCCAGGAATTGAACCATGGTTGACTACGTGGGAGTCCAGTGATATAACCATTATGCCATCTGCTGGTGGTCCCCATTCACTTAATTTTTATTGCAGTATATTGTTATCTGAAGAGACTTCAAGAAGTCTGTGGAAAAATGGAATTGAAGTACAAGTTTATTTTGGTATAGAAAAATTTTGAAATCCAAGCAGAGTGTTTTCATAGTCCACATATTCCATGAACTTTTGGAAGACCCTTCACTCATAATTGTTCAATTTTATTAGTATTGTTAATTCCTCACTGTGCTTAATTTATAAATTAAACCTTATCAGATGTACATATGTATAGGGGAAAACATCGTGTAAGATGCAGTACTATTTGTGGTTTCAGGAGTCCACTGGGTCTTAGAATGTACATCACATGTAGGGAAGTTTTCCATTTTCTTTCTTCCCTCTAAAGGTTTGATCTTTTTTAGTTTATGAAATAAACAGAGCCAGGTTAATGGAAATAAAAAGGCATATTTTATTTAAAATGTGCACCTACAAATTACTTTCTGTCTTGGAAGTTTCCATTGCAGGGAAGGGCAAAAAAATTAAATAAAAAACGGGGAAGAAACTGATGGTTTCCTAAATCTTAGCAAAGTCCCCCAATCTGAGTGAAGAGGGGAGCTCACAACCCCTTGGTGCTCCCAACCTGGGGTTGACAGATTCCTGTTGCCTTTGTGTCTCCCCTTTCCTGCCTTGTGAAGAAGAAAGCAGGCTGTCCTGTTGGAGTCAGAGCAGGACCACTCCTCTGTGCTCAAAGATGTGGGCCCAGAGTGGCAGCCCCAGCCCTCCTTCCCCAAGGGCTGAGCAATGAGCTCATGAAGCATCCAGCACACACACCCTCAGTTGGATGCATTTCTCTGTCCCCCGCAGGCCTTACTCTCCGCAGTTCAAGCTACAACTGTTGGTTGAACGTGACTTGAAAGGTTGGCATCTGGTCTCTCTCCACACCTGGAAACTGCCACAGGGATGGAGAAAATGTCTGTTATCTGACATCACTTTTGCCAACTGTCAAGCACAGACCTGGCCAGTCCCCTCCCTAGTGGATTTAACCACACAGTTCTCTGCATCTTGGGTGATTTCCAGGTGTGAGCTCACTCCAGAGTCCAAAGAAACTCAGATCTTGCAATGCCTGGGGGGAAGGGGCAGGAATGGAGCTGAAGAACTGAGGCAGGGGGAGAGGAAGCAGGAGGCAAACAGGCCTCCAGGCTAACTGTTGATGCAGAGAAAAAGACTTAGGTGGGGCTGATTCTGATCTGCACTTGGCTTCTATTTTCTCTCAGGTCACAGATGTTAGTGCTAAGTGTGCACAGGGCAGGATGGAGAGCACAGAAGAAAGTCTCTACCCCCAAGGAATACATAATAAACTACAATGCAGACCACAGGCTCTCAAACCACACTACGAATAAATCAATCACATGTTTTGTTTTCCCTCAGATCAAAGAGATAAGTATGACATTCTATGGGGTGACAGATGTAGCTGAATACTCAAAACAGCCTCTGAATTTTCCAGTATGGGCAGGCCCTATGAGCCCTGTAGGTCCCATTTCAGGCCTATTCTGATCCTAGCAGGCAGTGCTGTCTTCAAAACAAAGGAAAAAGACATACTGGCTTATAAATACACACTCATGCACACCCTATCTGAAAGCAAGTGGGGAGGGTCTCTAAAGCCATGAAATCATGTTTGCCTCCAGCATGGGAACATGAGGCAATCTTTTCCACAAATGGAAACTATTTCTGCCATTCTTTACTGTTCTAACATTACCGCCAGGTTGTCTGGGCTGAATCTCTACACAACTCTCTACTGCATAATTTTTTAAGTTTATTTTTCCATGAGTGAGAGACAGAGAAGTAGCACCCCCAAATACTTGGTTGTCCACCCCACAACCTCAGCTAGCCTCCACATGTGCCCAGTGTACTCAGGGAGGTCTCTGGATATGAACCTAGAATCCTTCCATAAATGTCAGAGCACTGTGCTTCACTGCTGTGCACCATCCAGCCCTTCTATTTAGTTCTTTGTTGTAGTAGCAAACAAGGCAGCCATTGACTTAACAAGACACTTAAAAAGAATAAGAAATTTTCCATTGGTTTTGGAAAGTTCTGGAGAAATAATGCCCAGGCTGGTGATGACCCTATGTTTTTGCTTACTCTGTTCCCCTGCCTGGAAACCATCTATCTTCTCCCCCTCCTTCTGCCTGATGCCCCCCACACACACACACCCATTCATTTCTCTACAACCAGCCAAGTGGCACCTCTTCCAGGCAACTTCCTCTTAAGTCTCCTTAGAGCCCATCACCCAGGTGATATCTCTGTGGCTCTTAATGCTTCATAGACTGAATGTTAACTCTCACTTGTCTACAGGTCTGTGGACCTTTGTGTCTCTCAAACCTACAGCTTTGCCTAACTCAGAGAATGTCCTCAAGCATGTTCATCAGATGAATCATGGAGTTTGAATTACTTGAGCTCTGTGTTAAGAGCCCACAGCACAGTGAATGAGCTGATCAAAGATAAAGAGCCTAGCAGAGCTGGGTAGGGATCCTGTGGTGTCCAGACTCAGGACAGCCTCCAAGGTGGCTTCCATATTCACATTAGAATAAGACAAGAGAACCCTGCACACACATTAGAATGAGACAACAGAACAAGACACAAGTGACAAAGTATGACTCCCAAGGCTAAGAAGATGTAGCTGCTTCTGCTTACGTGTCTTGGATTCCCTGCACTGGAAGAAACCCCCGTATTATAAGAACACTCAAGCTGCCTTTAGGGGAGACACATAGGAGAAGGAACTGAGGCCTCCAACCAACAGCCAGCACTCGCTTGCCTGCTATGTGAGGAATCCACACTTGAGCCTTCAGATAACGAAGCCCTTGCCACAGTGGCTCCTTGACTGTGGGTGCCTGAAAAGTACTGAGAACAGCCTGGCTAAGCTTAGCTAAGGGTCCCAGATAAATTGTAGACAATGCCTGTTCATTATTGTTATAAGCCACTAGGTTATTGACTTGTTATGCAACAATAGATTATCCAAGTCCTAAAAGCTGGGCACAGGAGAGCCAGGCCAGCAAGAGCTCACTGGGGTCCTAGGATCTGGAAACCAGAGTAACAAGAAGCAAATTTCAAGAAGAGACACCAAGGCTTGGTCTCCAGGGGCCCAAAACAGAGAAGCAGGCCAGTCCCAGAGATATCATCAGGAGCTGTTTGTGGTCTGAGGCCTGAGGTCTGTGCCCTCTGTCCCTGAACCCTATACCCCAGTGGACACAGGCCAGGAAACTGACTTTGATTGTCCCAGACTTACTCAATCTCTCCTCATTTTGCAGCAGGAGAAACAAATCTACAAGGGAACTGACTTTCCAGGGGTCACATGGCTTCTGAATGTCTATGAAGTTGGGAGCAGAGCCCATTGCCCTGGGTTAGCTCAGTGTGCTTCTCTCAGGGCACACTTGAAGACGAATGGACAGGGTGCTCTTGCTTTTCTTCCTCCTCCCCCATTCTCTCTCTCTCTCTCTCTTTCCCCCTCCCTCCTTCTCTGTTCCCCCTTCACTCTCCCACACCAGAATGTTTCTGCTCATCCTAATCCAAAATGCATAGCAACAATACAAAATCTGTCAAATCCATAAAGAAGAGAAAACCAATGAGAACTACGTCTTTAGTATCCACTGTCCTTTATAGCCCTGTTCCTATTACAAGGTCCAGGAAAACACCATAAACAGAGACCTTCCAGCCCCCTTTTCTTCTCACCTTGGCTCTGAACTGCCCCACCCCATGCATCCACATTCCAATCCCAAAACAGCCAGTTCTTGGGCCCAATCTAGTACTGAAGTCAGAGCAAATACAGACCCTGGAAATGGGTTTGAGGCTGTTTGGGAGGGAATTCCAGGTTACACCTACGAGAAAAATGTTCTAGAAATGAGGCCAGGTGCTTTGACTGGTGTGACCAGGTCTGGCAGGCCCTGGCTTCCTAGGAAGCAGAGAAGTAGAAAGGCCCCCCACAGTGGCCTCCAAAGTGAGGAGCCTAGGCCAGGACTTTTCCAGATGCTTTACATATGATCCATTATTTTATGTAATCCTCAGGACGGGTAGGGTGTGGAGGATGAAACTTCAGTAATTTGCTCTTATTCACATGGCAGAGAGCTGAGACCAGTACCAGCTCCATCTGGTTCCTCAACAGCTCAGGTCCTGGTCTGCTGCACTGCAGCCCAGCCTGGCCTCTGAGCTTTCAGTACTCAGGCCAATAGGATGGCGAAGGCAACTTGGCCAGTACTGGGGCAGAGCAAGGAAGCCAAGTAACCTGGTAGAGTCGCTTGCTGCATCCTAATGCACCATTGAGGGTAGCACCAAGCCACACCCAGCATTCCAGGGCAAGTCAGTCTGGAGGGTCCAGAAAAGTGCCTCAGCTGGACCAGGATAGTCCAGGAGTGGCCAGCTAACACCATGCCCAGCATCCCTGAGACTGACTGGCTACACATCTATTCCCCTTTCGATTTTTGGCTTAACATACGGGCAGCAGCCAGGCGGACTATGTAGGAAGAATGGAAGGATCCTTCTCAATAAAGCTATCCTCAGTTCATCTCTAGCTGCCAGATCCCAGAGGCCATGGTTCACCAGTG
Organism: Tupaia belangeri chinensis; assembly: GCF_000334495.1. Classification (NCBI taxonomy): domain Eukaryota; kingdom Metazoa; phylum Chordata; class Mammalia; order Scandentia; family Tupaiidae; genus Tupaia; species Tupaia belangeri. The sequence continues at coordinate 270,795 of NW_006160115.1, read as the reverse complement.
TCCAGCGAGAACTCCTTTATGATTTAGCTATGCATTCACTCCAGAACTTAACAGTGAGCGCCCCTAAAGGTGAGATAACAGCCCTATCTCAGGCTCTCCAAGACTCTCCTGAAAGGCCTAGAGATGAATGAGGGTCTGCAGCAACAAAGCCAGAGAGAAAATTACCTAGAGCTCCCACCTCTTGGGGACCCCAGAGGACAACCTCTACCTGCAGGACACTCTTCTCTTTCTGTAGTCAAGGAGTGCAGGAGCCAAATCTCGTTTTATTGGGCAGTTGTCAAGTAGATTCACCAAGCTTGTGCTCCAGAGGAGCCACAAATATTTGGCCCAAACCTCAAGGACATCACATGGTGGATGGTAGGAACCTGAAATCATCATGCATTGTTCTCACTCTTGATTCTGTTTATTAACTCAATTCATAAGTATAATTAAGCTTCTGTCTCTGATTTTATTCCAAGAAAATGGCCAGAGTGGGGTTTTCACTGAATTTTGGCGTCGGAATTGGAATGGGAAGGTATTCTTGAAACTTACTTTGAGAAGCTTAGAGGTCCTTCTGCAGACATCTCAAAGAAATTTACCTTCAGCAGCTGACCCTCTCCCTAAAACTGTGATAGGGATATGTGATTTACATGTCAAGATAGAGGAAACAAATGGAGATTTCTAGTACTATCCAGAAGTCACACTTCCAGTTCTCTGCTCAGAGTGGCAGTAGCCATGCTGTGTCTCCCATGGAGCTCACTCTTGGCCAGCGCAGGGCAAGAAGTTATGGGGACTAACTTATTTAACGGCATTTAAGGACTCTCCTGGAAAGGGCCAGGAGGCCAAGTAACTCCAAGTCCATGTTATAAAACTGAATTTATGAATCAATTTATACTAACCCATAACCACTTCTCTCTCAGTCCTCCACATAAGATTTAATTTTTAAAAAGTATTTCACTGCTGGGGCCAGCAGGCAGCATGATGGTTAGGGTGTTGGACTCCCACATGGTGGACCACAGTTCAAGTCCTAGACCTGGCAGCTTGTTTTCTTTTCACTTTCTCTCTCTCTCTGGTCAAATTAAAGAAACTAATAATAGTGAATAAAATTAAATAAATACTTCTTTAAAAATAAAAAATGAAAGTGTTTCACTGCTAAAACTAAAATGACAAGTTATATAACCAAAACTAAAGGAATTTACACAAATGTAAGGAACTTTCCTCAGCTAGTCAGCTAAGCATTGTGAGTAATTATAGGTCATTGGGCTTGAGCATAAGGGGTCTTTAGTCAAGATCCCCTTTTCCCAAACACTGAGTATACTATTCCAGTACCTCCCAGCAGGCACACTTGGCTTCATCCAGGCTCCCAGGTTGATTCCCTCATCTGCCCCCTGCCCCCACCTTCTCGACAAGGAGACACTTGCCTAGAAATGTTAGTTCACTCAACTATGTGAGGGCTGAGGAGTCTCCAGTGATAGATCCCTGTCAGATGTGATTCTACATCTCCTAAGATGGTCATTGCTATCTTGTTTGTCCAGAGGGTAGCCTTGTGCTAGGTGACCTGTCTGCTGTTGAGCCAACTTCATTGACATCTACCCTAAAATCCCTCCTAGTTATTTTGGTTGATCAGTATTCTCCAGATTTCCTGGGCCTCAAAGACAAAAAGTGCTCTCTCTTTGTTCTTTACTTCAGACCAAATAGTACCAACTCTTTGGTCTCCCTGCTTCTCTGCCTCTCTTAGAGTGGGCTAAAACTCTATTGGTTATGGACAGAAAGTGACTCTCAGTACTTTTCTTTCTTTTTTTTTGTTTTGTTTTGTTTTGTTTTGTTTTGATAGAAGCTTTTGCCTTAGGGTGTATGCAGTCACTGGAGAGCGAGACAGACACAGTGAAAAGGAAATTGAGAAATCATCCCCCAGGGGGAATGGCCATGCAGCCATCCTTCTCCCTAGATCTTGGGCACACAAGCACACATGCCTGCCATGAGTTTCAAGCCACTAGGTCTGGGACTTGAACCATGGTTGATCATGTGCGAGTCTAGCAATGTAACTGCTACACCATCTGCTGGTCCCTCCCAGTGCTTTTCTTGATGAACAAAAACATAAGTCTTGAGACCTCAAATTTTTGATAACCTTTGGTGAAATGAATCAGAAGATTTGGAAACTGTAGCTTTAGAAAGTCCCTTCTATGACTGCGGACAGATTTTTGCTTCTGGTATGGGTCATGAGCTCTCCTCTGGGCTTGGGCAAGAAACAGGAGACCATGGGTGCTATGTCCCTTCCCCAGGTGAGTCACCTCACCCAGAGATGTAACAGGGGCCCACTGACATACATAGCTTCACAGTCCTCTCCTAAGAGGGGGTGGAAACGCTCCTCCTGCTTTCTCTACCCTGAGGGACCCTGGCCCCAGCCCATGCCTTTTCCCACGGCCCCAGTGTACACCTGAGTACCAGCATCACCCCAAACCAAGCACATCACCTAGCCCCACTCAGTCCTCCTCTGCCATCTGCTGAGGAATAGGCAAGTCTGCAGGAAGAGAACCCAGAGGCAGAAGCCCCCCTTTCTGCCTGCATCTGTCCTCATGGCCTTGGGGTTTCCTGGAGCTTGATGAGAGCACTCCATGAGAAAGTCTTAGTACATAAAGTTCTCCTCCTTTATCCCAAACTGCTTATAATCTCAGTCCCTGACTCACTGTCTCTCTTTCTCCAATTCCCTCACTCCCTGTCTCCACCATACTATGCTTTCTCTTGGGAGACCCTGGCCAAGCCTATCTCTTTGGTGACCTTGGTCTCTTCCTCAGTAACACAGAGGTTTGGATTCCATCTGTGTTTCTAACAATTCAGTTATTTGAGGGACCAGTAGTGAGTCTAATGGCTATGTCGCTGGACTCCCATGTAGTCGACCGCAATTCAAGTTCCGGACCTGGTGGCTTAACCTCACACCGGGCGCGTGTGCGTGCGTGCCCAAGATCCCGAGAGGAGAATGGAGTAGAAGGGATTGCAGCATGGCCATCCCCTGTGGGGGGTGATTTCTCGCTTTCTATCTCTGTCTCTCTCTGTCTTTCTGGTGAGCACATGCGCCCAATAAGAAAAAACCTCTCCAAGAAAAGGAAAAAAAATTCTGTTATTTGAGTACCATCATCACAATTTTTTAATCATCTACTTGCTATTTTTTAATCAACACTGTCTTTAGTAAATGTGGTTTGGTTTTGGTTTTGGCCAGAAGGCATGTGCACTTGCCAGAAAGAGACAAGAGATGGTGGGAGCTGGGAGTCCTCCCCTCCCCAATGGAGTGTGATCACACCTCAATCCCTTCTCGTCCTTTCTCCATACATTGGGATTTGGGGCACACCTGTGTCCAACATGCTTTTCAAGCCTCTGGGTCCATGATTTGAACTACACTAGACTATGTAGGATTCAGCTTCTTTAACCACTAGGCTATGGGACTGGCTCTTTAGTAAATGTATTTTCAATGAACACTTTGAGTCATCATTGTAAGTGAAAACCAGATTTCCTTCTATTTATAGCAATAAGTATACTGGAAACAAGATGTTAATAAGCTCTGCTTAGGTATTGTTGGCTCTGAACAGGGGGCTGCTCTCACCTTTTCTGTTTGTCAGTAAAAGCCCTAAAAATCACCTCAGCTACCATCAGAGGTACATACACTTCATTTTGGCAAATACTAGGTTTGAAGAGCTCTGTGGTCCCTTTCAGGGCTACTCTTTTAATTATTTTATCTTTCTGTTTCTTTCTCACCTTTCTTTCCCAAGCTCTTTTTTTTTTTTTCCTTTCCCAAGTTCTTTATAAACTTTCACAGTCCTCTGGTCTAAAAGTGCACGCCTAAAAGACTTTTTTTTCCCAAGTCCACAGAACAAGGGACCAGCATTGTGTTTGGGGAGCGATAAAGGGCTGTTTCCAACATCCCCTCTCCACTGGCCCCACCAGGTTCTATGGTGGTTCCTGACAGGAAATCCCCTTCTGCCTCATGGAAAGTCCAGAGAAGGAAGCCAAGCAACCCAAAGTTGTAGAAGTAAAACAAAACCCATCACCTCAGTCCAGATCCCAGGGCCCCAGCTCCCGACCATGGCAAGAGATTGCTGCGCACCTACGGGATGCAGAGCTGGAAGAAGATACACCACAGCCACACTCACCTCTACCACGGCATTCGTTCCATGTTCCATTCAGCCCAGTGTGGCCTTGCTTTTCACAAATCTAAAAAGGCCTACAGAGAAGAGGTATTACCACCTCCACTTGTGCAAATGGGAAAATCATGCCTGAGTGACTTATCCAAAATCTAGCTCAAGCAAGCATTTTCAACTCAAACAAACAAAAATACCTTGGACCTGCTTCTCATATTCTATCATGTCTTTCTAGTCTCTTCTAAGGTGGTGCCAAGTTCAAGTTCACCCCAAACTGCTGTGACAGAGCCTCTGTTCCCCTTCCCACGTAAGGTGGTATGCATGAACCTACTTCAAGTTTATTGCCCGGTCCTTCTTAGAAGTCATGTGATTCAGCCCTTCAAGGTCACCCATGAAATCGATCTTAGCACCCAAAGTGAAAGGAGAGAAAAACTGTGGGAAGAGTCAGGGCCTGCATTAGGCCCCAGCCTATTCTGGTCCTCTATGGCCTCACGGTCCCCCTCTCTTGGGATGGGGTAGGGGTGCCTTGTCCTCCTTCTCTGCCCTAATACAAATGTCACTAAATACAAATAAATGCAGCTAAGTTACTCATTGATTTTTTACATCTTTTTACAAAATAAAGTCCATGCTTGTTTTTAAAAAGTTAGAAAACATATACTCCCATACCCTTGGAGTAACTATCTTTTATCTTTTGGGGTGTAGTGTTCTACTATTCCATGCATAACTACACATTTATATACACTGGCAAACGCACAGTAGTAGAGTCATATTGTTTTACAAGCAAACAAAAATGTATGAAGACCTTTAAATGTTTATATTGAAACAAAATGTCATTGTACCCTAACAATGTCTATCACTAACATAAAAGGAAAACAGCAGGGAAATATGCAAAGATTGTAAATGGCTCACTGCTTGGTCTTCAGAATCATAGCAAACTTGTTATTTCCAGTAAAACAGAGAACTTTAGACTCATCTTTATACTTGATTCTCAAATTAGAAAGCCACTGACCCTTAGAAAATGTAAGGATGTCAAAGCCTATCCAGCCTCACCACCTATGGGATGGCCCAGGTCTCCTCTACATGCTCCCAGCTGTTCTCTAGGTCCAACTGGACACCTCCAGCCCTCATCTCCCAAGGTGACTGTTCATTTTTGGGCAGCTCTGCAACTCAGGAACATCGGCCTCCTGCTGAGTTGTAATCTGGCACCCTAAGGCCCCACCCTCAGCCCTAATTGTAGTCCTTGGGCCATTAAGATCAGGTCTAGGGACCAACAGTTAGTGTAATGGCTATGTTGCTGGACTCCTATGTAGTCGACTGCAGTTCGAGTCCAGAATCTGGTGGCTTAAACTCACACTAGGCACGTGTGCATGTGTGCCTTAGATCCCAAGAGGAGAATGGAGGAGAAGGAATTGTGGTGTGGCCATCCCCCCAGGGGGTGATTTCTCACTTTCTGTCTCTGTCTCTCTCTCTCTCTCTCTCTCTGTTTTTCTGGTGAGTGCACGTGCCCTAGAGCAAAAACTTCTCAAAAAAAAAAGAAGAAGATCAGGTCTAAACCCCCTTTCCTTTTTCTAAATCCCTTTCAATCTTTAAATATTCAGCAACTACAATGCTGGTTTTCTCTGCTTCTGCTGACCATCCTTCAGTCTTGTTCAGTCCTGACCTGTCTTCTTGGTCAGTCCCTTCAGGACAGGCTCCAGGTTAGAGGCAAAATAATGATCATCTCCATGTTGTCCACCCGTTCTATAAAACCAAGTCCTTGGTGCTGGAATAAGACCAGTGAGCAAGACAGTCAAAGTCTAGCTGTCAGGAAGCTCATGAGGCTGAGAGGGGAGAATATAGAGAGAAACAAGATAAATACCAGAGGGTGAAAGATGCTTTGCAGAGTTAACTAGGGTACTAGTTTAAAGGTAATAGCTTTTGGTGTGGAGATCAAGATGGCTGGATCCCACAAGGTCCACCCATGGTCTGAATCCTAGACCTGGCAGCCTGAAAAAACACATGGGGTGGGGACCAGCAGTTAGTGTAATGGCTATGTTGCTGGACTCCCATGTAGTCGACTGCGGTTCGCGTCCCGGACCTGGTGGCTTAAAACTCACGCTGGGTGCGTGTGTGTGCATGCCCAAGATCCCAAGAGGAGAATGGAGGAGAAGGGATTGCGGCATGGCCATCCCCCCTGGGGGGTGATTTCTCGCTTTCTGTCTCTATGTCTCTCTCTGTCTGTCTGGCAAGCACACGTGCCCTATAGCAAAAACCTCCCTTAAAAAAAAAAAAAATGGGATGCATGTGCAGGTATGCCCAAAATCCTGAGAGGAGAATGGAGAAAGGATTCCACAATCCCTCTGGGGTGGGTGACTTCTCACTTCCTCTCTCTCTGTCTCTGTTTCTGTCTCTCATGAGCACACACATCGTATAGCAAAATTAAGGGGGGGAGGGAAGTAACAGCTTTCATTGGCTGAGTCAGCCTCTCTGAGAGACTGACATTTATCTGAGATCTGAATGTGAGGAGACAAGTATAGCAAAATCCTGAGGCAGCAGCCTCCACCTCCTGCGCACTGCCCTTCCTGATGCCCCGGCTTTTGGTCCTCGCCCACCCAGCTACTTTCTCTCTAAATCTCAGCCATCTTCCACAGAGACCAACCCCAGAGTGTGCAGCTGGTAGACCACCCAGTACAGAGTCCATGCTGAAGCCATACTGGGATAACTTAGTTAGTTTTAGTTGCCAGAGGGCATGCATGCTCTCCAGGCAGAGATGGAGAGAAGAAAGGGAGAAAGCATTCCCTTTGTGGGGCATGGTTCACACTGCAATCCCTGCTCCTTCCTTCTCTGCCCTGTCAGGATTTGGAGCTTGCACACACATCAGGTGTGTTTTCCATAGTTGGTCATGTGAGATCTAGTTCCCTTAATCACTGGGCCTAAGAGCTGGGCCCATTGGGATACCACTGAAGACAGAAATTTCAGAATTGAACTTCAATGATATTGAGGAAAGAGGGTCAGGGGGCTGACAGGAGCCTGCCCTCCTCCCCAGCAGTGTGGGTCCAGCTGCCTTTCTCAAAGACAACAGTCTACTTCCTAGCAGAAGGCACTACAGTCCAGAGGCAGGCAGAGAGGGTGCCTGTGAAGGGGTGCTAAGCAGCCCAAAGCCTTCAGGGAAGCCAAAACGTTCCCCTGAGCCTGTAATGTCCAATCTCAAGTGGTCTTCAAAGCCTCTGGATGCTTTAGGATCCAGCAGCTTCTGACTATCCAGCAGAATTCCCAATCCTGAGTAGTCGCAGCCTCCCCCATTTCCATCTCCAGCCTCTCCCTGACCAGCCCCGCATCTGTGCCTGCCTTATCCTGGCACAGGAAGCTCTTTCAGGAGGTGCTGTCCTGAATCTCCAGGGCCTAGCACTATGCATAACAGATAAGGAAAAAGGAAGGGAGGGTGAGGGTAGAAAATGGAAAGGGGCTAAGAGAAAACCATTAACAGGCTCCTCACTCCTTAACCCATAAGAAATCACCTCTGAGGAGTATCGTTCTCTCTCTGAATCTTTGGAAGAGTTCCATATCTTATCTCTTCTTCCTTATCTCCTTGAAGTATCTCAGAAGTTTCTCATTTCCCTATAAGGATTTTGGGATAGGGCATGAGGTGTGGGGTCTGCTACCTCTGCGTGGAATCCAGATTCAGACTCTATCTTGAGCAGAGTGTGCTGAGAGAATGAAAGAGGCCCTGGGCTTAGGGGGTGGGGTGGGGTAGGGGATGGAAAGGCAGAACAGACCTGCTGCCCACGCCCGCTCGGTGGCCATGCCTCCCCTGCGTTCACCTCTTGGCCCCCCCAAGCAGTCAGGTCTAGAGGGGTTTGGTAGGGTTTTCTTCTCTCCAGTTTCTGGACTCTGGCCTCAGGGATCCTGGGCAGGCGCAGGGGTGAGAAGCAGCATGTCTCCTTGTTCCTAGCAGAGGCCAGCCAGCTGAGACTAAAGGCCCCTTGGGCTCTGTGGCTCCAGGATTCCGAGAAGGCAACATGCTTTCGCCATCTGTAGGGCAAGAAGCCAGATGTGTCCGCTGTTGACTGACCCCCTCACACACACACCAGGGCAGCAGCAGGAACCTCTGCCTGGTGTGGGCCCAGGGCTATGTCCCTGATCACTGCCCTCACACCACCAAAACTGCTCAAGGCTCTGGCTGGCTAGGGGATGACTGCATCAAACCCCATCCTAGGATGCCTTACTCTCAGCTCTTCACTGTTTGTACCCAACCGAGTCATCCAGGCTCCATTGCCCTACCTGAACCTCCCCTACTGAAGCCTCTAGCCTCCCCGTTCACATTTAGATGATAAAATTAGCCTCCCACTGAGAGTTTCCTTCCTACACCATCCCGCATATCACTGTCCAAAAATCCTCCTCAAGTACAGGTTTGACCATATACTTCCTCTGATTAAAAACCTTCAGGGAGTCTCCATTTGATCTTCTGAGGAAAAAAAAAAATAACAGGAATAATGGTGAAATTTACGTGAAATGCCTGTTGTCCCACATCACTCATTTCCTCCTCAGCACAACGTTGGGATGGATACTCTTCTTATCCCCCACTTCAGTTGAGGCGACAGAAGTTTATAGGGTGTCACCGAGTTGCCCAAGGTCACACAGCTAGTAAATGCCTTCTCTGGAATTTGAAAAGAATTCCAAACTGCTTAGCTGCCTACCTCACCAAGGCCACTCCAACCTCTCTTTTATCTCTGCAGATGCCCCCCATTGCACCCAACTCCTATAACTTTAGCAAGGTGGTTCCCATTGCCAAGAATGGGAACAGGTGTCTCCCCACCTGTTTTGAAAGCTTCTCCCACCACCAATTCCGAGCTATCGCTGAGCACTGTCCTCATGCTGGAACCCATCAGTGAGGTGCCTGCCACCCCTGTCTTTGTATGTGACCACTTATACCTAGGTCTCTTCCCATCTTCCTTGAAGGGCAGTAGCTGAGGTGGCATCTCCTTCTGAGTCCTCATGGGTTTGCAATAAGGTGATCATCTAAGAACACACTGTAGAATGACAGGAGGAATGAATGTCACTAGTACCTCTACCACGCAGTCAGACCACAATGCTCTGGGTGTGCAAATTATGACTCGTCAAGAGGCCACCAAGTAGCATAGTGGCTAAGGCACTGTACTACCACATGACCAACAGCAGTTCAAGTCCCAGACCCAGTGACTTGAAAATCATTCCGGGTATGTGTGCATGCACATGTGCCCAAATCCCAGGAAGAAAATGGAGGAGAAGGGATTGTGGTGTGGGCATTCCTCCCAGGGAGTGATTTCCCACTTTACCTCTCTCCATCTCTCTTGGGTGAGTGCACACACTCTATGACAAAAATAATAATAATAACTATATATATTTATATATATATATATACACACACACACACACAAACACACATATGGCCCCTCAAGAGCACTGAAGGTTGACTTCCACCTAGGTCACAGGCAGAAAGGCAGGAGCCCTAGCTCAGTGAAGTGCCCCCACAAAATGTCTACACAGTAAAGTGGGTATGAGATAGGCAGGCCCCTGAAAGAGAACCATCTGTTGCCAAAGTGATTCAAACATGGACTTGTCCTACCCACAGGCCTCCTACAAATGGAGATCAATGAGGCTGATTGGGAACCCCTGATCTCCCTGTGCTAGGTGCCAACCTGCCCAGGAGGTAGAAAAGGGGTTGGGCATGGGGAGTGCCTCATACAGTCATAGTTTCCAGGACAGGTTAGAGCAGAGGTTCTTAATTTTGGCTTCTCCACCTTGGCTGTACAACACCTGCAGGCCACACCTAGTTCCCTCCCTAGACCCACTGGAGAGTCAAGGACAGGGCGCGCCCACATGTGGCATTTTTCAAAAGCTCCTTCAGCATTTTCAGTGTGCAGCCAGGGCTGAAAGTCACTGGCTTATAGCAAGATGGCAGGAAAGGCAAGAGAAACAAAGCTGAGATGGGAGGCAGGTACCAATCCCCCAGGGCTGGGGGCTACCTGCAGTGGGGAAAAAGATGAACACACCCTCCAGATAGTAAGTAACTGCTGATAAGCAAGAAGGAGCTTGCAGGAGGAGGCGTCTGGTCCCTTTCCAGATGAGAGTAAAGCCGGAGAGAAGCCCAAGGAGGAAGGAGATGAAGTCATCCGTGGGCTGGGCAGGGGCTGGGTGGTAAAGACACCAGACTAGGAAAGTCACACATGCTCCCTCCAGAGGGCAAGAGCAGCCATGTTTTATGATTCCAAAACTCAAAAATTACACTAGTATTCAGAGAAAATAGTATAGAATATTTTGTTTGGGGAAGATTTTTAGTTTTTTTGTTTTTCTTTATTTGTTTTTGTTTGTTTGTTTGTTTTTTGGTTTTTTGGTTGGTTTTTGGTTTTTGTCTGTTTCTTCTGGTTTTATGCTATAGGGCACCTGTGCTTGCCAAAGAGACAGGAAGTGAGAAATCACCCCCGGGGCGGGGGGTGGGGGGGAGATGGCCACCTGCAATCCCCTCTTCTCCATTCTCCTCTCAGGATTTTGGGCACACACATGTTCCTGGCATGAGTTTCAAGACACTGGGTCCGGGACTCAAACCACAGGCAACTATGTGCAAGTTCAGCAACGTAACCATCATACCATCTGCTGGTCCCTAGTATGGAATATTTTATTTAGATTGTTCCTAAACCTGGAATATAGTAATAATAGTATCTATTGGAAATCTGCTTACTTTTATTTCTTTTTTATAGAGAGAAACATTGGTCTGAAATTTTATAACTGATCCGAGTGATCTGACATCAAACTCTTTGTCTTACTGTGTTTCATGCGTCAGAACATGCGTGTTTCTAGACCAAGAGGGAATGGACTGTTGGAATTTTATGATCACATGAGGACTGTTTTCATGGTTCTTAGACAATAGGGTATAAGAGAGAACCCCATTCTCTTCAGTCACATCTTGAGTTTTCCTTCTTCTTGGGGAGAACATTGTCTTCAAGATTCCTTTTAATCCTGTTGGCACAGTGGAAGCCATTCCAATCAGGCTGTAGATAATGCCTGAGAGTGAAGGAGCCCATCAGGTCCCTCCTACCATCAGAGCACATGTGGGGGGAAGTTTTGTACTAAATCAAACTCACCCAGGGAGTTTGCAATCAACTTTAAACATTAACTGGGTTTTACTTTACTATTCGGCACCCTGAGGAAGGAGAGTAGGCCTTGTTTCTAAGGAGTTATGATACAAGGTGCACTTTGATAAGAATTATGCAACAAGGGAGAGATCACATGTAGTTATTTGTTAGAAAAGGCTGTACTAATGATCTACTCTGTACCAGGCCCTGCTCTGAAAGCTTCCAGGAGGAGAAATCAACTGATATAGAAGTTAAAAGAGGAATTGAGTCATCAGGCCTGACAGAAATGGACACAAAAAAAAAGTTTAAATATTCAGGGTTAATCCAATAAAGATAATGTATTGTTTAGTGTATGGGATTGGAAACATCTATTAGTATTTTGATCAACAGCAGAATAATTCATTTAAAAGCAATTTACTGATTAACATCTTGGAAGGTTGGGGGTGATTTTGCTTTGGTTGAGATAAGTTTTGGTTTCACCGAAGCTATTAATATTTCACCTGGGTCAGTTCCAGTAGATTCATCTCCTCAACTGAATCTCAGTTTTGTGAGTGATTCATATTTCAGACAGCAAGCATTAAGCACTTAACAAATACGTTTTTATTTTTTTAGAGGTTTTTGCCTTAGGGCATGTGCACTCACTGGCAAGAGAGAGACACAGTGAGAGGAAAAGTGAGAAATCATCCCCCAGGGGGATGACCATGCTGCAATCCCTTCTCCTCCCTTCTCCAGGGTTCTTGGGCACACACTCACATGTGCCCAGCATGAGTTTCAAGCCACCAGCTCCAGTACTCAAACCACGGTTAGCCATGTGGGAGTCCATCGATGTAACCACTCTGCCAGATGCTGGTCTCAGGACCTACCAAATATTTAAAACACATGCAAAATATCCATTTGATTGGGCCAGTTAGTAAAACTGTGAATTTAGAAGAATTACTAAAGCAACTGACTACACTGAATATCTTAGGAGAAAGAAACTTGCTCTAGATACAAATTATAAAATTCTTGACATTTGGGGCCAGCTGATGGCATGGTGGTTAATGTGCTGGACTTCCACAAGGCTAACTGCAGTTCAAGTCCCAGACCCTGAGGCTTTAAACTCACCGCAGGCGCTTGTGCATGTGTGCCTAAAATCCTGAGAGGAGAATGGAGAAAAAGGGATTACAGAGTGGCCATCTCCCCTGGAGGATAGTTTCTCACTTTTTTCTCTCCCTGTCTTTCTTTATCTTTCTGAGGAGCACATGTGCCCTATACCAAACATCTCTATTTAAAAAAAAAAAAAATCTTGACATTTGAGACATATACATAAACTACTGAATTTCGAAACAAATCAGAAGTTCTCCTTCCCCAAAATCATAGACCCAAAGTACCGAACAAAAAGAGAACTGCAATTTCTGTCAGGTCATGGTGCAGTTAGTTGAACTGATTACAAACAAAATAACTTGCTAAGCTAAAAGTTAAACTGAACAAGCATTTATACTAGACATAGCTTCAAAGGAATATTCAACAACTGTTAAAATAGCTCATTCAGTATGAATTTCTGTGATTTGCTGATTTTTTAAAAATAATTTTTTGGTAAATTGGGAAATGTGAACAAATTGGCCATTTGCAGAACTAGTCTTTTGGCCAACCAATGTTTGGAGAAGTGGCTTTCAGAGAACTGGGTTTCCCTGAATGACCTAAAGCTGCTTTGGCTCCTCTTGCACACACTGTTCTGCTGTGTTCTGACTGAGACAGGGTGGTCTCCAGCACCCTGCACAGTCGAGTGGAGAGGCTCTCTGCCTAGAGGGTCTTGAAGGAGAGCTAGTACTGAAGGCATTTCTGTGCATCTCTTCTGCAGGATGTCACAGGGAACTCAGGATGGCCAGCTCTTAGAAGATATCCTGCCACACGGATCCCAGCCAAGCCCTTCCAGGACCAATCCCCCCGGGCAGGAATCTTCACTTGAAGGGAACTCCAAATGACCCCTGGAAACTCCTGGGGGGTGGCCTTCTGAGCATTTGAACTCCATTCCAGGTTCTTCTTGGCCCCTTCCTCTCCCAGAGCCTCAGATTCCCTTCTACTTACTGCTTTGTGGGCTCTAGGAGTCGTTCTTAGGAATGGGCTCCTCAGTGATAGATGTCCTGTCTCTAACATCATGTCTGCCCCAGACAGATCTTTCACCTTTCTGGACTGTCTAGGAGGCTCCATTTTTCTCCTTCCTTAGCCAGAGTTTCTTAGAAGTGGGAGGGAACACCTATGCTGGAAGCCTCTTCTCCAGCTGCTGTTCCCCAGACCACAACATCAGTGCAGAGCCTCCTACCACAGCTCTGTTTGCAGAGGACACACCACCCACTCCCACCTGGCTCCAATTCTCGAGGACTTGGCCAAGGTGTCATGGGCTATAGGGATAGGGCAGGGCAGACCTCAGATCTGGAACTCCAGACTATATTCCCAGGAAAGATGAATGTTCTAGACACAAGCCTGTGATTCTGTCTCTCTTGCACCCACACTTCATTTCCACTCTCACCCACATCCCACTTCATCCTGTACACCAAAGGCCATGTTGTGCAACTGGGGGACCTGTCAGAAACACCTACGGCTATTGCTGAGCACCTGCTGCGTGGCAGGGACTGAAGTCATTGAGTCACGTGAGAGACCCAGCGGTAACGGCCACTGCATGCTCCAGAGGCCCAGGCTCATCCTGCCCACAATCCATGCTCCCCAGGAGTGGACTCTGAGTGGTCACTCGTGCCTCTGCTGGCATTGTGCCAGGTGCTAATTTCATAGGACTCACCGGCCCAGGTGTTACCAATCTCATTTTCCAGGTAAGGAAACTGAGACTCAGAGAGATTAAGGTATTTGCTCAAGGTCACATAGATAGCAAGTGGCAGATCTTCGATTAAAATATTTCTTTTTCATCCTGAAGGCCACAGAAGGGAAACTCTATTTAATAGAATATTTAGCAGGGACTAAAAGTAATGCTGTGGATTGCTATTATTTTTCACAAGGAAAAGTGTCCACAGGAGAACATTAAATGGAAAAGTATCTCACAGAACCTTGGATAAGATACCATCTCTGGGAAGGAAAAGGAACATTCAAAGATCTATCTAAATGGACAGAAAAGAAAAAAAAAAAGGCAGGATATATTCCACTATATTCATATGTGATCTCTGAATAGAAAATTTTACTTTCTCTATTTTTTTTTTAAATTTGCCAGAAGTCACATGCCCTCACCAGAGGGAGAGAGCAAGACAAACAGAGAGAGAGAGAAAGGGAAAGTGTGAAAGCACCCACTGCATGGGGCATGGTCATGCCACAATCCCTTCTCCTCCATTTCTCCCTCCTTTTGGGATTTTGGCATACACACCCATGCACCAGGCATATTTTTCAAGCTGCAGGGTCTGGTACTTGAACCACGCAGTTGTTCATGTAGGATCCAGTTATGGGCTGGCTTTGCTTTCTCCATTTTATTTTGCTGTCTATGCTTATGTAAGAGAGGGGGGAAAAAAAACACTTATTTTGCACACTTACAAGGTTTCCAGAGAAAATAAGTGAAAACTTAAAGAAGTGGTCATTCTTATGAGCTTGTATATGATTTTAGCAAAGGGTGAGAAATTGTGGATAAGTGACAAAGCAAAGAAAAATGGGGTTGAGCTTCTAGGGAAAGTAAACTGTGGGGAGGTAAATATATGGGAGAAACTCATAGAAAATAAGGTTATTTTTGGTTTGTGATAAGAGTATTTGGTGATTAGAAGTCATTCTCCTGTTCCTAGTAAGGGAGAGGAGACGGGGAATACTGTTAGAAAGGAAATTTATGTCTTGCTTTCTAGGCAGAAAGGGGAAAGGCAGAGTCTCTCCTGGGTCTACTGTCTCTTAGTTTGTGTGGACAACCCATAGGCCAAAGTGGCTAACTTGAGAGTGTCGTATTTCAATCCCCTTCACTTACCTTATTCTACTGACTTTCTTTCTGAAGCAGCATTTATAACTTTTATAATCAGAAAAAAGTAAGCTTTTCCATTTGAAAGAGGAAAGGATGCATAGGACTCTCTAAATCTTTGGGAATTTGTGACATCATGATTGAATTGCTTGAAGGTGATTTTGCTGGCAAGTCAGAACCAGCCAAAGTCCAAATTCTCTTGGACTTTCCTCACCTAGAGAAGGCCTATCCCACTCCTGCAGCCCTCTCCCTCACCTTGAGAGCAGCGGAGCATAGAGCTCACCCAGCAAGCTAAGTGCCAAGGAGATGCTCAAGACGGACGCTCGATGTTGCGTGACTTTATATACATCACATCTCCCCTTTGGGGTCTTAGTCTCTTCAGCTATAAAATGAGAGCATTGGTCCCAAAATTACCAAGTCCCTTCCTGATGACCAAATGAGGTATTTTCCTTCCCAGACTCCGCTTCCCTCACTCCTTTGTATCTCACATTACAAGTGCATGACTGTGCACAGAGGGGTGGGGAAGCCGCCTTAAAGAGCACACCCCAAACTTCAGGCCTGAAACTCAGGAATCCTGACTCCCCACTCACAGAGCCTTGAAGCCTGGTCAGACCAGCAAGGCCACTGACCCCTCACTCCGAGGCCTGAGCAGTGAATGCCAGAGTGCTCCTTCAATTCCAGCCACAAGGTAAGAAAGCTGATGAGGCCCTAATGAGGCCCAGGAGAGGACATGGGCTGGGCCCAGGGCTGGTGCGGTAAGGCCTGTGGTGAGTCTCAAAGGGCCACCTTTCCCTTTTACTTCCACCACACTGGGATGGGACCCTGCACAGTCCCCACCATGGCCTCTCTCTGAGCAAGAAGAGAGCTGTCAGTCATCCGTAGCTGGTTTTGTGGGCTCAGCTGAGAAGGTCAAGACCTCTTGACATGGTCTGAGGCTCTGAGAGTCTCACAGGGGAGACAGACGGAGACTCTGGAAGCCAATGATGAGCAGGAAGTACAAACTAGTGGCTCTCAATATGTGCGTGGAATGAGAGTGAGGAAGACTTTAGCAACATGCGCACTGGGTCCCTCTACTCCCACCATTCTAACAAGGCCTGGAGAGGAACTGGTAGAGAAGAACTCCCCTGGATTTGCCCCACTTTCCTGTGCCTGCCTGAATTGTGCAATAGAATGGGAGTCATCGTGATTCAGACAGGAAAAATCGGACCAACCAGTTTGGTCAGGGACCTGCCTGGGACAACATGCGTACTGGGTTCCTCTACTCCCACCATTCTAACAAGACCTGGAGAGGAACTGGTAAAGAACTCCCCTGGATTTGCCCCACTTTCCTGTGCCTGCCTGAATTGTGCAATAGAATGGGAGTCATCGTGATTCAGACAGGAAAAATCGGACCAACCAGTTTGGTCAGGGACCTGCCTGGGAAGAGGGAGAGCTGGGGGTGGGCTCATTAGTGAGACTTGGATTAATTGGGAGCTGGAGAAATGGGAGGAGAAGGCAGGGAGATCAGACACTCAAGATGGAGAGAGAAGGTGAGAGAGGATCAGGACCCAGTAGGGCCAGATAGGAGGATGGAGAGGGTGGGGGAAGACTCCACTTATCTCTGAAAATAAGCAGAAGTGCATGTAGGCATCTGATGTTTCTGGAGGCTCAGTACTTTCCTGCCCAACACACAAAGCTCCAGGGATGGCAGGTGTGCAGGCTCAACTCTCCCCTCAGGAGACTAGGCAAAGTCTCCATCTGGGCTTTTTTGTTTGTTCAGTGTCCTCCTGCATTAGAGGAGTACCTACCCCCATCCTCCCTTACCCAGTTCTCCCATATTCATAATCCTTTTCTTGGCTCAGGTTGCTTGGGGAGAGGACTCCTGAGGCACAGGATTAAGAATGGGAAGTGCAGCCTGAGAGGCTCCTGAACTCAGATGGGGAGAAATAATGATTCAGAAACCCTGGAATTAGAGGATAGCCTTCTTAGAGTAAAAGATGCCAGACTGAAGACCACCTTCTCATTCTCCCTTCTTCTCAACCTCCCCCTCCTCCTGCCAGTTAAGGTCTTTCCAGAAGAGTTCATCAGGCAGAGTCCTCTTTCCGGAGCCCCTGTGTACCACCTCTGGCCAGATTTTTGGCACTCTGACTCCACTTTTTGTCCCCACCCAAAGGACAAAAGTATTTCTTGATTGCCTTTTACCGTCTGGTTCTAACAGTAAAAATTGAGCATCCCAAGACACTCTCCCTTGAGTCCCATGCAAATTGAGGTGGCTGGTCACCCTATAAATTGAACTCTCAACCTCCGTTTAGCTGCCCAAATTAATCTGCAGGAAACAACTGATCTTACAATCCTTGCAGAATCTCCAAGACCTGATCTCCTGCCAACTCCCAAGCAGTAAATCAATTCTCTTATGAGTTCTCTATAAGTTATCTATGTAACTAGATAGGGTTTGACAGGATAGAAGCCCCAACAGATGCCTCCTCAAACCTAGCAGAGAGGGTTACCTAGTCAGGTAACAAGATGGCAGGCTATAGAAATGCCTGTATTTTGTTCTTCATCAACCATTCCATATTTTGTCTCACCCTTTAATGAGAGAAACTGGACCAATCAGATGCTAGTTGGCCAAATGGCAAAACCAAGCCTTTTCCTCTAAAGTCAACCAACACATCACAGTCAGGACCAAAGGCACAATTAGTTCTAATGGAGGAATAGCCAGCAAGTTCTCACACTGGTTCTTTGTCGGTGTGGCCTTATGGAGGAGGGTTATTTTCTTCCATGTGCCCTTCTGTAATTTCTAATTTTCTATGATGTGCATGTGTTATTTTAGTATAAAATAATTTAGACATACAAAAACATAGAGAACAAAATAGCAAACACCCATGTCACCACTACCCAACTTAAGAAATAGAACATTAAGGTCCCTCTTGTTCCCACCCCACTTCTCTCCCTCTCACTCCAAAGGAAACATCAGGCCTGAATTTGGTGTTCATTATTTCCACATATGAGCTACATATTTCTTCAAAATCAAAGGGGAGGGGTGCAGGAAATTTTTTTTAAAGAATTATTTTATTTAACTTTATTTATTTGTTTATTTTAATTTGACCAGAGAGGGACAGGATATGAAAGAGAGAGAGAGTAAGAAAGCAAGCCACCAGGTCCAAGACTCAAACCACAGTTAGCCATGTGGGGAGTCCAGCTCCTTTAACCACCACACCACCTGCCAGCCCCATGGAAATGTATTTTTTAAAAGATAAGACAATTGGGAACCGGCAGTTAGTGTAATGGCTATGTCGCTGGACTCCCACGTAGTCGACCGCGGTTCATGTCCCGGACCCGGTGGCTTAAAACTCACGCCGAGCGCGTGTGCGTGCGTGCCCAAGATCCCAAGAGGAGAATGGAGGAGAAGGGATTGCGGCGTGACCATCCCCCCTGGGGGGTGATTTCTCGCTTTCTGTCTCTATGTCTCTCTCTGTCTGTCTGGCGAGCGCACGCGCCCTACAGTGAAAATCTCTCAAAAAAAAAAAAAAAAAAAGATAAGACAATTGATTTAGTCTATTTCAGAATCAAAGCGGTGGTTCTCAGACACCCTGACCTCTTGAACCAGTAATATTTCAAAATAAATATTGGGACTGTGAGTCTCTGTTTGCATGGGTTAGACAGTGAAGGAAACAAAAACCTATCATCTGCTATCATGGTAGCTTCCTGAAAGAAAGGAGATCCTTTAATGCTGAAAATATAGGAAGAACATATTCTCAGAATTAAAAAAAAAATTAATACAGAGACTTGTGTTACTGTTTTCATTTAGTTTAGGGTCAGCTTCATCATGGACCAGTTCAGCACTAAGAAGTCACTGCTCTAGAAACTCGCACTCTTGTGACCCATGTTCCTGAGAGGACGGAGATTTTCTGGAGAGAACCTGCCCACAATCCAGAAACAAAGATGTACTTTTGCCCCTGCCCCCACCTCAGATTAGGGTCAGTTCCGCAGTTGGCTCTATCCCATTCCCTCTCTTACCTCCTTACTTTCTCACCTCCCTCCACCCCACCACCATCCTCCTTCTGCCCTCAGAGCCTGAAGAAGGGAACCAGAGCTCCCTTCCTTACTTTTCCCACCCTACAGACCACCACTAGCCCTGGTCCCAGGCCTTCCCTTTTCCTGTATCCCAGAGTTAGGAAGGACAGTCTGGTCTTGGCCTTGCAGGCTGGGATTGTCTGGAGGGGACTGGGACTTTCTGAGGACAAGGTTAAAGAGACAAGGAAGAAAAATGTGAAAACCATAGAAGACTGAAGGGACCCCTGAAAATGTCCAATGGGAGAAAAATAAGAAAAAACTTCAGGGACCTGGCTGCCCCTCCTCAGTGACCTGGCCCCATCTCGGTACCCTGGACTCTGTGCCCTAGTTGGAATAAAGTGGACAGGCCCCGCCAACACAGGTGTGTACCCATCACAGGTGTACCAGAAAGGCTGGTAGAGTTTTCTCTAGTAACTTTCCAGGGGAACCGCCCCACTGCCCTCTCCACGCAAGGTAAGATCTCCTGACTTGGCACAGCTAGACAAAGGTGAGGTCGGTCATTGATGATCATTTGAGCTAAAACTTGAGTCAAACAAAAATGAAAGAAATTCCATCTGACAGAGAAGGAGATAGAAGCCGGGCACACAGCTGGGCACATGAACACCAAGTCACACCTGGCTGCCGCCCAAATGGGAAAATAATGTATGCCCTGCCTCCTGAGCCTAGGTCTTCATGCCCCCTGGCTTCCCCTGATTTCAGTCTGCTTCCTCTGGCTTCACCACGCTGGGCCTCAGGTCCCCATCTACAAAACGAGGAACTTGGAGACGGAGGGGACCCTGAAAACTCTGAGTTCTGGCAGGCAACCCAGCCTCGGTCTGACTCCTAAATCACACACATTACCTAAAGCCAAGATTTACCCTCAGCCCTGCTTAATCCCAGTGGGCGAGGCAGCGGTGGCCAGATGCAATCTCCTTTCTCCGTTGCCCTTCCTCCCCCAGCTCCTCTCTGGGCAGCACCCATCAGACCACAGCAGCACTAATGTCAGGGCCATGAGGGACTGTGGCCAGGGAAGATCATAGGGTACAGTCCTGGGACAGAAGAAGAGCTTCTTGTAGTGACCTTCACCAACCTTGGAAACCCTCTCGGGATTCCTCCCCAGTGCCTCACGGACAAGCACCCCCACCTTCTGCCCATCACAGCACTCTGGTACTGCCATCTGCTGTCATTCCCAAAAGTGGATCTGATCTCTAGGGGCCCAAGTTTTAAAAAATTTATAAGATCCTGTATCTCAAAGATAGGATGGGTGCAACCACATGCAACAGAAATACACAAACACAGAGAGAAACACACACAGATGCACAAAGACAGAGGCACACAAAGACTCAGACACATAGAGGCATGTTTTCCTGTCTGAGGTTCATGACCACAGTCCTCCTTGGTGGTGCCCTGCTGCTGCCCACCTGGCTCTGACTCAGCTTCCATCCTCACCCAACCACTCAGGCAGAGCCTGGAGCCAGACACCTGCCTCCTGCATCCTGCTCCAAGACCACACCCACCTTTCCTTTTCCTTGGGCACCAGGAGAGGCTGGATGGAGGTGGACGAGGGGGTCAATTCTAGTAAGTTTTCCCTCCAGGGCCAAGTGGGAAGGGTCACCTGAATACTATCTTTGGGGCCCTCAGGCTTCCCACCCCCCAGCCAGACACCACACACTGCTAGACTCATTCCTTTTATTCAGATCCTCCCATGCTCAGGGTCTCCCCACCGCAGCCCTGTGAGGTGTGAGGTGGGGAGCACCATCCACCAGAATAGGGGTAACAGGCAGCACCAGGCCCAGGAGGGCAAGAGCTTCCTTGGCGGTGAGGTAACTGCCCACCCACCAGCCCAGCCTTTTCCTTAGTAGCCCCACACAAAAGCAGATGCCCTGGAAGGCACCCAGCCTGCCAGTGCCAAGCAAATGAAGGAAGCCAGGAGGGGGGGCAGCAGGGAGGTCACTTTTCGGAGAGTATGCGCACAAACTCCTCGTAGTCCACCTTCCCGTCTTGGTTCAAGTCGGCCTCACGGATCATGGTGTCCAGCTCCTCCTGAGTAAGCTGTTCCCCCAGTTTGGACATGACCAGCTTGAGCTCCTCCATGGTGATGTGGCCGTCACCGTTCTGGTCAAAGGCCTGGAAGGCCATCAGCATGCCCTCCTTGTTGTCTTTGTTATTCATCTTGGCCATTGCCTGTAAGAACTCTTCAAAGCTGATGGCTCCATCACCATCTGTGTCCACTGAGGCAATGAGCATCTTTAGCTCTTCCTCAGATGCATTCTTCCCCACGGCCTTCATCATAGCACCCAGCTCCTGGACGTTGATCTTGCCATCCCCATTGGTGTCAACTCTATCAAAGGCCTCCTTATACTCAGCCACTACCTCTGAAGGCAGATTCTCAGCCATGTCTGGGTGTCTGCACCTCACAGAGCTTCCAAGTTTGCTACCAACTTGCTGGCAACCTGCTGCTGCTAGGGCTCGTGGTCCAGAGCTGGGAAGGCCACAAGAATCTGAGGTAATGTGTGGGAACCCCCTCCTTTTCTGCAGTTGGAGCAAAGGGAGGAGAAAACCTCCCCACCCTTCTTGTGTCCTGGGGCAAGATCCTCCTCCCAGGGAGGGACATACCAGCTGCAGACAAGAAATGCAAGAACCAGAAGGGGAGGCTGGCAGGAAACCAGGACGGGGAGGGTTATAGTATCAATAAATCAGATGCCAGGCCTGCTAGCTTCTCCTGGGCCTGATGGCAGACCACCTCACTGCAGAGCCATGCTGCCCAGGAGACAGTTTCCCTGCAGTAGATTCACACAGAGACTCCTGGCAAGCCAAGGGGTTCATGACAGCTTCCACAGTTTTATAGACTGAGGCTGGAGAGGGGAAAGGGGTAGAGGCAGGCAGGCCCCCCAGTGTTTATGCTGTCTTTTCTGGAATCTGTCTCCCGGCTTCTCCCTGAGGGTGGGGTTGGTGGAAGAGGGTGGTTGGTGGCAATGAGTCTGCCTGGGTACAACTGGGGGCTTCAGCAAATGTCTGGTCTAGGGCCAGCAACAGGTCCAAAGATGTGGATGAAGCTTGCTGCTGCCAGCTTTTAGGAAGCAAGGAACAGGGATTGCATTCAGAACTACAGCTGGTGCCAAGAGCTTTATTAAATGAACGTGTAAAGAGTGATTTCAGAGGTGAGGAAGATGCTTCTCCTCCCTCTCCCTGTAATTTTGCACCTCTAGTCTAGTGATTCTTACAGTTTCATCCCATGCTAAGAATAAAGTTCTCTGTGTCACCTGATGAAATCAGGGGCATGTGTTCCATTCATAGGGGGTAAAACTACTAAGACTGGAGTCTTACTAGGAGGAGACTGGAAAGGCCTGGGTGACCAGCACAGGAAGAAGCAGAAGAGGGTGGCCATGATGTGCACTTGCAGTCCTAAGAACAGAAACCCATTGGGTTTCTGCCCCTGATCTTTTCTCTGGAAGGAAACCCATCCTGCCGGTGCTTTGAATAGCAGGGCCTAGCCCAAGAGCTCAGTCCATGGAGAGTCATTCCCAAATCTTGCTGTGAAATATTCCCATTGGGAACCTCCCAGAACCATCTGCCCCTGATCTTTTCTCTGGAAGGAAACCCATCCTGCCGGTGCTTTGAATAGCAGGGCCTAGCCCAAGAGCTCAGTCCATGGAGAGTCATTCCCAAATCTTGCTGTGAAATATTCACACTGTCCTCCTTTCTCAAACACATCCCCCATTGATCTCCACAGACTCTATTCCCTCCCCTGACTCCTGCCTGTGCATTAAAAAAAAAAAAAAAAAGCTCCTTCACTCTCCTCCTGAGAAATTTGTTTAAATTCCACCTCTCTCTGGTTTAGTTCATCAAATAGACCAAAGTATTCTCTCCTTTCCTGAAGTGAAGTGAAATGTCAGCTCCCCACCCCTCAGGGCTACATGCTGACCCCCATCAACCTCTGAGTCCAGGGGCACTCACATACAGAGAGAGATGCAAAAAGAAATATTCCAGTTGCCTAATTCCTATGAAGAATTCTTTAAGAAAGATCATTATCTCATTGTTGTGCTGGAATAGTACAGCGGTCTCAATAAATAATGAGCTATCAATTGCTCAACAAGATTGACAACCAGTTTGGGTGGGGAGTGTTGGTCCAGGTGGGAGACCAGGTCAGGGAAACATCCTGCTTGGTCAGAGATGCAGGAAAGGTGGAGCTCTTAATAACTAGATTCAATCCAGGTCCTTTATTTATTATTTTAAAAGAATATTTGAAGATAAAAATCTGTATCTGAAATCCCTTTTTCTTCTCATCTTTTTAGCAGGACCTGTGATTAAAATCCAAATGCTCAGTAATTACTTTGTTATTATTTTCCTTTGGTATTAAATACTTTACAAATGCTATCAGAAGACTTGAGCTCCTGGTTTCAGTATTGTCACTGACAGGGAAACTTCTTCACTCATATCTCAATATCTTCATCTACAAACCAGGATAATGGTTCCACCATATCTATGTGATCAGAATTCCTAGGGTCAAAGTATAAAGTGCAGAACCAACAGATGTTGTTATTCTCAGTAATGAGTTGGCTCATGTTTGATGTAAACTAACACTCAAGAAAATATCTACTTGAAGGGGGAGCTCACTCTCAATTTTTTTATTATTCCTTTCTCAACTGAACTGACAAACATAAACTAGCCCACCTTGAGGTCTTAGTTAGGTCCACAGGCCACAGCTCTGAACTGTAGCTGGCTTTTGGACTTCAGATGCAGCTTCAAACAGGGAAAGGCTTCTATATAGACCAAGAATCTAGCTGAGTCTCCTTGTGGGACAGGAAGAGGTCATTATTCATGGGATACCTGCTTTCTGGGTAAAGAAATGGAGTCTCTGGGAGGTAATTCCTGACTTGGGAGTGAGGGTTTCTCTACTCCCAGCCTGCCACTTTGGGCCTTGTTTCCTCTCTGATGCAGTGCATTCTCATGTTAGAGCACAAACTCTGAGCTGTTTCCTTCCATCCTCCTGTCCTAGCCTCCTGCCTCAGTGGACTGCATTGACTCAGTGTCAGGTGGCAGTTGCTCTCCCTTCTGGGGTTAGTACCAGAAATAGCCATTCATGAATGACCCACACTGCAGCGGGTATGATACAGTCAAACTAGGGCTTATGGAGGAAGACAACAAGGCATGTGTGGCCAAAACTCAGTCTACCTGTCCTTCCCACCACCTGCTCAGAGTTCCACTGCTGAGTCCCCAGGGTCACTTGATATACAAACCCAGGCAGATGGGTGAGATAGGAAGGCCAGAGCCTAGTCAGACTGTTTATGAGGGACAAGGGGAGGTGCTGAGGGCTCAGAAGAACGCAGCTGAGTGAGAAAGGCTGAGGTTTGATGAGAAGGACCACCTGGAACCAGGTGAGAAAGGAGAAGGCTGGGGTTACCAGTCAGGAGAGAAGCAAGCTTGTTTGTAGGAAGACTTGAGTCTTTTTCTTTTTGGTCCCTTTTTCAAAATAATTATTATATTTATGGAGTACAGAATAGTTTTCCAATATACTTGTTGAAAATGGACTCTCCTCCCCAAGACTCATGAAAACACCAACTCTTCCTAGTGAGGATGGCTGTGGCCCTGGAGAAAAGGGTTCCCATCACTAAGGAAGTAAGGGCAGTCCCTGAGGGCAGAAAAAGAAGCCTTATCAGTCATGGGACTGCCTTGTGAAGCAGCTGTGCAAGCATGTGTGTTTGTGTTCATGCGTATGTATATTGTGGGCATAGTGTGTGCATGTGAATGCATGTACCTGTGTATATGTGTTTGTGTCTGTGACTGGATGTATATGTGTGTGTGCATGTGTTGGGAGGAGGTGTGTGGGGTGGTTGCCCTCCCACTCAGGCTTTTCGGACAAATGGCTAAAGCCGATACCAACTTTCACATAAGCTTGACCCCAAGAACAAAAACGCACCCCAATGGTTCCAACACTGTTTGGCTTCTGTGGTCAAAACACTTGTTAGAAACTAGTCAAACAGGTCTTAGAACACAGAGCAGAGCAGAGACTTGTAGAAACCTGATTTCACCCTCTTCCTGAACCGTCTCCAAACTCTGGTGCAACCAGGGCTTTCCCAGGGAGATGAGAAGGAGCTCCTTGGAGAATCAGGGCATCTCTGTAGATTGTGGCTATGGATGAGAACTCCTGGGACCCAGCTCCCAGAGTTCACTGCCACCGAAAATGTCCTCAGCCGTGAGCAGTAGAAATGGCCAGCAGTCGTGCTGCCTTCACAGAGGCAACTCCCAGTCCCCCAATCAAGTGCTCTTAAACACAACACACAGTCCCCTACAGAGGTGACAGCATAGGGTCCAGCTCCCTGGAAGCAGGCAGCCGTGGAGTCAAGGCCTCACTTCTGCATTTTCCTGTCTGGCTAGCCCTGGACAAGCTGCTTCATCTCCCAGCTCAGTGGCTGCCTCCATTATAAAGAAGCTAATTCTAGTGCCAGCCTTATGGGTTTGCTGAGAGGCTGCAGGGAGGGCACGAGCTCAGCACTCAGTACGTAGGAACCAGCACTACTGCTCCTTCACCATTCACGGGTGCCAACCTTGCTGGGTACCGGACCAGGTGTCCAACTTCCCTGAGCCATTGTCTTCCTGTTCAAAGGCTATATACCCTCACAACAGACCAAGGTGGCTGTTTTAAGTTCCCAGACCATCTTAAGCCGAGTTAAGAAGAGACACCCAATTTCACCAATACCAAGGACCACATTGTTTCTAGCGGCCACCTCACAGCTTCACACCACATATGTTGAATGCGTCCAGTTGATAAATGAGGTCCAGACTCAAGTCAGAGATCACAGGTCCGATTTAGGCTCCCATCCAATCAGCCATGTGATTCTTGGGCTACAACAATGTAAAGTCGCACCAGGGGGTCCCCTGGGAAAAGCGCTGTGGCCCTGCTCTCATGGAGATCATGCCTGTGCATTCTTACATGAGGACAGGCCCTTGGGCTGGCTCGGCTGCGGTTTATTCAGTGTAGGAAATCTGCCTAGACTTGTTGGGTCAGTTGATAAAAAGGGATCCTCCCCACTCGTACCTGACGGTGACACACCTGAGAACCTGGCAGGACACACAGTTCTGTGTCCCACGCTCATGGCCTGTTCACCATCTCCACATACCTACCCCCTAGTTACCCAGCACTTTCCAGGAGAAGTGTTTTGAGGTGCTTTTCTAGGTAATTGACTGTTTCAACCCTGTCTCTCTTGAATAGAAATCTTTCTAAGGTGGATAGTATATTTTATTCTTCATCATTTTAAATGCATTAGGTAGAATGTAACTCCAGTGGTTAAAGATGATTCATAGTTCTTCCATAATGTTGCACTCACACAGAGACGTAGGTGGGGCCGTCTGCCATGCACAAGACCATCCTGGCCAACTGTAATTTTTCCAGTTGATCTTGGCCACCTGTTGCCATGCGGCCAGCTATTAGTACCCCATGGGGCCCCTCTCAGTGTGCCCTGGGCTCCTCTGAGCTTCACAGCTGTGATTGCCAGATTTAAGGCTGAACTCAGTGTTGCCAGGAAAAAAAAAAAAGTAAACTAAAGTCGTGAATTAGCAACTTTTACCCCAAAATAGTAATAAATCGATTGTTTTGAAAGCAGTGCTTCAGGCTGCCCATATATTATAGTTCTGGATTCAGGATTGTATTCTGAAGCATTAAGACTGCCATGAACCTGGACAAAAGCAGGGATTATTCTGACCATAATCATTGGTATGGCACATACACACACACATCCCGTAGGGGAGCTTAGATCCAAATAACGAAATGCAAGTAAATCGTGGCCTGACACAAGAGGTGAGACAGAAATATATTTAGTGATTCTGGAAAGCCAGAAGTTATGAAAGAAAAGGTAGACTTATTTGAACACATACACACACATTATACATATACATACACACATGCACATAACAGCAACTAAAGATCTGTAAAGAAATAAATATACAAAGAGCTCTTACGTTGTTCAAGACTACAACAATGACAATCCAATAGGAAAATAGGCCAAGAACATGAATAGCCAGTTCCATAGAGAGTACAAATAACAACACAAAGATGCTAAAATTCACCAGTAAACAGGGAAGTGCGAATTTAAAAAACAATGAGCTATCATTTTACCAATCCGACTGGCAGAAGTAGAATTAGCTAAAGTATTTACTGCTGGAGGAGATACCAGGAAATGGGTATCACCCTGCATTGCTGGTGAAGAGGTCAAATGTGGCAGCCTTTTTCTACATAGTCTGGCAAATGTCGTGTATTAAGACTAACAATAGGATTATTCAAGCATGAACAAAAATCTAGGGCGTTAGCATGGGCTGAGGAGGTAGACATGTAGTCAAGGGGTGAAAAACTGAAATAGGCTGTGTGATATGGCTACATATATAAGTATGGGTGTGAGTATGTACAAGAATTTGGATAATTTCTTTCTTTCTTTCTTTCTTTTTTTTTGGAGAGGTTTTTGTTATAAGGTGCACACGTTCATCAGAAAGACAAGAGAGAGACAGAGAGACAGAAAGCGAGAAATCACCCCCCAGGGGGAATGGCCACACCGCAATCCCTTCTCCTCCATTCTCTCAGGATCTTGGACACGCACGCATATGCACCCAGCGTGAGTTTAAGCCACCGGGTCTGGGACTCGAACCGTAGTCGACTACATGGAGTCCAGCGACATAGCCATTACACCAACTGCTGGTCCCTGGATAAAATATTTTTAAGGGGACCACATTTTGTTAGGTACTTCTTATTTTAATGGCTCATTTATTTTCTTTATAGTCCCAGGCCTCAAAGAGCTTCTGTTCTTAAGAATAAGGGAATCAAGACAAGTCCACTTAGCAGAATTAAATTTAAAATATTAGGTTTCCACTCCAAGAGAATTTGCAAAAGAAAAGCATCCTCTTGGAGAAAATGGAATTTCTTCTGACTGCATTCCACAGGTTTGTTTAAGGATTCGGAGACCAATCAGCCACTATCTCACAGGGCTTCCAAATCCAGATCAGGGAAAGGGAGGTCTCAGTGCTAATACCAGATGAGCCCCGCCTCCCCCCCAATAAGGGTTTCTGCAGAGGTCTTTGGTTCCCTTCATTTTAGTTACACCTGAGGGACTGTCTTTTCAGCTTCTCAAGCTTGCCAGCTCATAACACAGTCTTGTTTTTAAAGTTGCAAATGTGGTGTCCTTTAGTATCTCCTGGGAGACATTTAACCTGTTTATAGAAGTTTCATAAGTGCTAAATAAGCAATGCTCAATTTGGGGGAAACTCTTGTTCTGTTAAAAGAACATAGCACCCTATGTCAATACATGAGCAGTTATCTGATGCCCCCGTCCCACAGTTAAACTACAATGTTGTATGTTTAAAGCTCTAAAACCCAGGTGTTATGTGCTTGGCTTTAAAAAAATACACAAATTTCCACATGTGACATATGCTGACAGGGACAAGGGCAGATTTTCTGGCTACCAAATGGCACCATCTCGGCCTTAGCTGGCACATGACGTGGTGTAGTCAAGGCTTTGTTCAGAAGAGGCAGTGTGGTTTTTTATTTAATTATTTAAATTTTGTAAATAAACGACAAAGTTATCCATGGCAGAACTCACAGCGTCTGTTCAGGGAAAGCATATCCGTGGTCCCCTCGTCCACTATCTGTAGGCCGACCCTGATGAGAGTCTTCTGAATCTTCAGTTGTTCAAATGAAAAGCACAAAATATGGCCCCTCCCCCCAGGTGAGAGAGTAAGGGCTGGGAGGTGGAGGGTGGGAGGTGACCAAGAAGCTCTATTTGTGGCCTTTGCCTTGACAAGACTGGGTCCCAGAGAAAAAAAACTCTGGACCTGGAGTCAGAGGGCTTCATTCCAGCTGGCACTCTGACTTACCACCTCCAGGTTGGTAAGAAACTACAGATCTTTGAGCCTCAGTTCCATCCGTTGTAAAATAGATTATAGGGTCCCTGACCCTCATGTTCCATCTTATGGGACAGTTATAAGAATTAAATAGAAAAGTATATAACAGAGTTATCAGTCACCCGTTGAAAAGGATGAAATCCAGTCATTTGATGTTAAACAGGCAGGCCTGGAGGACATTATGTTAGGTGAAATAAGCCAGACAGAGAAACAGAAATACGACATGTTCTTCCCCATGTACAGAAACTAAGGGGGGGAAAAAAGCTCATGGAAGTAGAGAGATGAAGAATGACCATTAGAGGCTGGGACATGTGGAGAAAGATAGATAAAATGAAACAACATCTATTTTTATAAAATACAGTGGGGGGAATAAAGTTAACAGCAACTTACTGTATATCTCAGAGTAGCTACAAAAGAGAAGTTGGGATATTCACAACACAAAATAATGACAAATGGCAGAGACTATGAGTTTACTAATCACCTTGATTTAATCATTACGTATTGGATTAATGTACTGAAAAACCACCTTGTATCCTCGTGAATATGTCCACTTACTATATGTGAATAAAAACTAAGTTAAATATTACAAAATGGAAAAGTACTTGTGACACTTTGTAGGCTGTAAAGCACCATACCAAGGTGAGGAGTTACTTTTACCACCTTCATTATTGGTTCAGCCTTCTTTAGACTTCCCTTCCTCATTACGGGAGCAAATGGATCTGGGTCAGCTGATGATCCAGGAATTATGACCACTCAGAGACTTCGCAGATGTATTACCTCCAAGCCCTGGGCTGTCTATAATACTGATGGGGCAAATCAAGGAGACCATGAGCCTTGGGTCTGATACAGGGCCAGAGAAGTGAGAGGGTCCGTGGCCTGTGTGGTCAGAGAGGCAAGGAAACAGGTGCTGTTTGTAATCACAGGCCCCACAACAGAAAAGGAGTCTAGCACAAGGGCCAGCAGATGGTGTAGTGGTTAAGGCACTGGACTCCAAGTGGCTGACAATGGTGACTGTGGTTCAAGTCTTGGACTTGGTGGCTTAAAACTTATGCCAGGCACGTGTGCATGCACAGCCAAAATTCCAAGGGGAGAATGGAGGAGAAGGGATTGTGGCATGGCCATCCCCCCTGGGGATGATTTCTTTCTTTCTGTATCTCTGTCTCTCCAGCTAGTGCATGCACCCTATAGCAATAATCTCTAAAAAATAGAAAGAGTCTAGCACAGACAGTATCTCTTCTCAGTGGCACTTGGCTCTACTCCATACTTGACTTGGGAACATCAACTTGGCAGAGAACCATCGGTTTCAATAGGTCAGAGCAGAGAGACATGGGAAAGGACCTTCTCCCTTCAGCCAACGATGGCTCAGTGCCTTATTTACCTGTGTAGGCCATGGGGATGCTGGGCAACTCACTAGGAGGTAGAAGGGGAACTCCTGGTAACCCTGTAGGCTCAGTCCCCTTCAATGAGTAGATTCTCAAAGTGCCAGGTCCAGGGAAGAGGCAGGTCTTACACAAGCCAGCTTGACCACCTCTCCAAATGATTCCACAGGAGCTTGCTCTGCAGGAGCCCAGGACATTCAGCAGGGACTGCCACATGCTCTCCTCTGTACCTTCCACCTGCCCTGGAAGGCCAGGCCAGAGAAGGTGCTGTCAGTGAGGGAAGGACAGGGTGTGCCCTGCCCTTTAGGATTCCTCTCCAATGGAAGTCCAGAGACTGGGAGGTAGGTTCCCAGCAGGTCACCCTATGTGTACAGTTGCAAATACGTAGTGCCGAGGTGTTTCTTAACAAGAGGCCAGCTGGGGTGAGGGTAGGAAGATCATCCCTAAAGCCTGCTGCCTTCATACTTGAGTCTTCCATCATCCACCTTCCCCACTTACTCCTCCACCACCTCCTATATGCCCTCTCTCCTCCCAGGATCTCCTCCCTGTTCTTGGAACTGGAAACCCTGTTGCCATCTCAGAGCATCTCTCAGGCCTGCCACCTTCCATGTCCACACCCTGATGTGAGCAGCACCGGAAACAGCTCTGCTCCACCCGTTCCTTCTTCCCTCTTTCACCTGCAGCACTTTGTACCTGACTTCAAGGCCTTTATCGTGTTTTATGGTGGAGTTTCTGTTTACCTGCTTGTCTCCCTGACCACGCTTGTCAGGGACAGCATGTCCTCTTCATCACAGGGCAGATGCTAAATAAAACCATCCACAGTGTAGGGTGTTCTCCCTAAAATCCCTGGAATTAGAGCTGGTTTTATCCCAACAAAATTATAGGAGTCCAGTAAGTTGCCTGAGTAACCTAACCAGGTCTACAGTAGAGTCAATCCTTTGCCAGGATGTCCCAGCATTGCGGATTCTGTGCACAAAAACTCGGCTGGGCTGACACTGGGGCTGTTGCTTCCAAGGGAAGGGTCCCAGGTACAATTCCCTCATTCAGTCATTTGACTCTCAGTTCCTGCTATAACCCAGAACTCCACGCCCATGATCTGAGAAGACCCCCAGCCCTCTCTTCGGTCCTTTGATTTTTCCAACTGTACAATGATTCGGTTGAGAAGGGAGGGAAAAAAAATGTGCTTTCCAGATAAACATCCCCTTATGTCACAAGACATATTCAATATCCATTGATTAATGATGTTTTCTTCCCATTCCTGTGGTCAGCTCCAGGGTGGCAATCATAGTTAATTCACTACAGAAACTGAGAAACCAAGGAACAGAGAAGGAGCCCGCTCCTCAGAAGGAGTTCTGGAATCTAAGCATGTAAAATTTGTCACATGCCAACAACCCTATGAATTTAAATACTGCCTCATGTGCAGATGGCTCCTGTCCCTAACCAGATGTGCTACAGCTCCCCGGGCCCCCCTCTTGGCCCACTCTCCCATGATTGTTACCCAGTGTTGATTACCACAGCCAAGAATTTCTTCAACATCCCACTGCCAAATTCTGGAAGCCTTTTCCACAAGTATTTTTTCAGATGTCCTCTTGAATATTCCTACTGTTGAATAGATGTTGCAGTATAAAGATACATGCATAGTCACTATTTTCACCCATCACTGAAGTTTCCCCAACCACTATGTACCTCTTTCCACGGTAAGCGCTACTCCCATGCTCCTTCCCCTCTTAGTTCAGTTACACTTTGAGAAGAGTTTTTGGTTCTACTGGCCCAGAGAAGTTGGAGTCGTATCCATGTGATTTGTTGTGTCTCCTCTTCCCTCCTCACTAGGATAAGACTCTTAAGCTTTTCTGTGCCACCATAGCCTACATACCCTCTCTTTCTCACAATCTCGTACAGCCAACTATGAGTGTCTCTGAAGCAGCACTGTTTCTCCTACCTACCCTCCTTTCGGGAAGTCACTCTCCTCTGGTCTGGGTTGTATATGAACTTTAACCAGCACATGCTAAGTGAGGGACAGTAGTACTTTTATACCAGAACAGCTCTGTGCCTTACATGACACGGCCCCTGGTGTGCATGATATTGTAATAGGATTTCTGAAAACCTCTTGTACCAGTGTCAAGTTGGTTGCCCCCAGCTTTATCTTTCACTCAGATATCTACTGCGGCCTGACCACACCTCACACCCACACTGGGCAGCACCGCTCCCATGGCACTGCTGCCCCACCTACCCGATGGGAGGTGATGTAACATACTTCTGCTATATGCCAGGTGCTGTGCTAAGGGCTTTCATGTCTGACCTCATTTTGTCCTCATCATTTATTCTCCTTTTACACATGGAATAATTGAGGTTTAGCAATATCACTAAACTAGTTGAAAAAAGAGCCCAGTGTTTGAAGCCAGGTCTGTGCTACTCAAGAATCCCATCTCTAATGGGGCATCACAGCACCCCATTCACTGACAACCTCAACTTCCCTTCACAAGCCTTTGAAGACAGCCCAGGGCAGCTCCAGCAGCCCTGGGACATCTGATAAGACTTGGCAGCAAGGCTTCTTGCCCAGAAAACGCGGCTCACTGTCCCTGCATCAGTGTGTACATATAGTGAAAAAGCACACTCGTGGCTTTAATCAGGGTCTGTCCCAGCTGGGCACCTTTCACAGGTGACTGTGGGTGGCGATGAACCACGGATGTGCCAGGAGGAGGCAGCACTTCTGACATGGCTCTGCCTCTCACTGATTATGTGGCTTCGGCAACACGTTTAACTGAGAGTCCATTTTAAAATTTAGATTTGATCACGTGGCTAGTGCCCTTGGTACATAGAGGGTTCTTAGTACATTTCTTTGAAAGCCATTTTATCAAGAACTCTATCATTTGCAATATCCTTTCAGCGTCACTTCCATCAGCGCATATTTATCCATGCCTACCATTAGCTTATCTTCTATCGATAGAACATTCTGTGACAAGCTGCCTCTAGTTTTGCTTGGCCTTCTCTCTTCTTTGATAACCTAACCTCTGCTAGGTTAAAGTTTTCTTTATTTGAGCTTTCATTTTTTTTCCCTATGTTTATTCAAATTTCCTCACCCCCCCTTTTCTTTTTAATACCTGCATTCTCCATTAAACCTGTAGAAATAATGATTTGATTCTTGAAGATCTTTAGTCTTACTCTTTTTAACAAACTTTCTTCACTTTTTTTTTCATATTCCATCACTTTCTGGCATCTAAAAAAGTGTACCGAGCTTTTCTTTTTTTCTCACTCCTCCTTCTATTGCAGTTTTAACATCTTTCTATTCTGGTGGGTGTTTATCACCCTCTCTCACCCTGCCAGAGCAGCTCAATTCTATTATCACATGATCAGAAAGGACAGATGTTTTGCTCTTACATGTTGTACTCTCTTTTTCCTTGCATAAATCCTGTCCTTCATACTGGTCTATTTCTCTTTATTCAGCATGTTTCAAGCTGCCATACTTTACAGTGAAATATGCATTTAGAACTCAGGTCACCCAGGGACCAGCAAATGGAGTAATGGTTATATCTCTGGACTCCCATATAGTCGACCATGGTGTGAGTCCCAAACTTGGTGACTTAAAACTCAGGCTAGGTGCATGTGTGCATGCCCAAAATTTTGAGAGGAGAATGGAGTAGAAGAGGAAAAAGGATTGTGGCATGGACATCACCCTTGGGGGGATGATTTCTCACTTTTTGTCTCTGTCTCTCCTGCAAGCACACACACCCTGTAACAAAAATCAATTTTAAAAAAAGAAGAAGAAGAAAGAACTCAAGTCATCTAAAATAATTCCAATGATTTAAATTCAAAGTCATTTGGGTGTTTGTTTTTTCAAGCTATAACATTTTCCCCAAATGAAATTCCTTCCTCAAAGTATACTTATGCATATAGGATTCACAGTTTTGCAACTCCCTATTTGTTTAATGAAAGGCGTCTGGGGAACCAGCAGTTAGCGTAATGGCTATGTCGCTGGACTCCCACGTAGTCGACTGCGGTTCACGTCCCGGACCCGGTAGCTTAGAACTCACGCTGGGCGTGTGTGCGTGCATGCCCAAGATCCTGAGAGGAGAATGGAGGAGAAGGGATTGCGGCATGACCATGCCCCCGGGGGGTGATTTCTTGCTTTCTGTCTCTCTGTCTCTCTCTGTCTGTCTGGCGAGCGCACGCGCCCTATAGCGGAATAAATAAATAAATAAATAAACCTCTCAAAAAAAAAAAAAGAAAGAAAGAAAGGTGTCTGGGGTGGGGGTTGGGGCTTGCATCCAGAGCTGGCACTTTCTCCTGTTTAGCAACCTGACCAGCCCCACACCTGGTCTCTTCACCTGGTGTGCATTTTTCGTTTCCATCTCAGATGAAGATGGCACCAGGGTCTTCTCTCTGGATTCCTTCTTCTGCAATGGGCTACCATGCCTTTACTTTAAGGGGAGAGGGACTGAGTGCTGGAGGCACCCTACTTTCACAGTGAGCCAAAGTGGGTTGTTCTCCAGGGCTCACAGAAAAGTCATGCCATGATCCAATCCAGAAGAGAGTAAAAATGTCTCCCCTAGGCATTCTATTTGTTACACAGATACCCCACAAGTGCTGGTCTGTAGGCTTCTAATGAGCAAAAATAGCTGTTCCTCCTTTTAAATCTTTCTCTGCTAAGAACTCAGATCAAATGTGAGCCTTTGAATTGGGAAAACTCTGTGTGTGTCTGTGTGTGTGTGTGTGTGTGTGTGTGTGTGTGTGTGTGTGTGTTTATGATGTGGGGATCTCAACTTGGAGTGTGGGATGGCCAGCCCAGGTGACAGACCTACACTGGACTAGTCTCTCATCTTTCTGTCAGCAATGGTACTAAACAAATCCCATGCCTCTTCCATGGGATGAGAACTCCAGCAGAAACCCACATATGGATTTTGCCTGCTGAGCCCATCCTGCCATGTCAGGCCTGGTAAGAAACAGCTCTTCCCCACCCCCTCCTGATTGTTGCTTTCTTAATGGAGCATGAGTATGCTCCCCCTTCCTCTGTAGAGTCAGCCTCCCACCATCCATACACCCACAGTGTTGATTCATAATTTCACTAGTCCAAGAGCTCCTTAACAGTGGGAATTTGTTGAAACCATCTTGACTTCCTCAGGCCAGATGCAGCCCTAGCACAAAAAAGATTCAGAGTATAAAAGAATGATAACAAATTATTGAATGGGTAGGTGAATGAATGAGTGAATGAAACACAAAAACTTGCCAACATTTGAAGTTTTATTTTTCTTCTGACCCATTCTGCAGCACAAAATTCACTCTCTGTCAGTCAAACCCCCCATCAAATTTCTCTTTTCTAGGAAATTGGCTCTCTCCAGGTTTGGGCCTCAATTCTTAGGAATTCCTAATAAAGTCCCCACTGAACACATTCTTCCTTCGAGCCCATGACACACAGCCTTAGAGCTCCAGTTCTTTGCTCTTCTCAAAGAAGCAGTGTGTGATTTCTCTTCTACTAATCCTTCTGTGGCACTTCTTCATCCAAACCATCATTTTTCCAGGATGCCTGTGAGTTGACCTCTGCAGTAGGCACAGGGAAAACAAACACCTTTCTGAGAAGCTGTTCTCTTCTCCCTACCCCTTTTGTGTTGCCTCCCTCTTTCTCTCTATTTCTTCATCATGTTCACTCATCCCTCATCCATTAAGCTGTACTGGTAGCCTGTGCTTATCCATGGTATGTCCTTGACCAAAAAGAGAAGCCCAGAGCTCAGCACAGCCCAGTTACCTGATCCCTTCTCTGATGTTCTTGTCTGCACCTCCTCACTGAGTTCTCTTGGGCCACTCTCCCTTTCACTCTCTACCCTTTCACCTCTTGAACTACTCCCACCTTTCCTTGGGGCAGCCCTTCCCTAAATCTCCAAATTTGGTATCTTGTCAGAATGCAACCCTTAGTTTTGGGTGGGTTCCTTTTGACTGCCTCCATATTACCTTAGAGATGAGGTCAGGATCTGTCTGTTCACTACAGTTTCGAAATGCAGAGACTGATGCTCAGTAACACCAGGAGGTTTTCCCTGAATGCCATGGTCTAAACATGAGCCCTCATTCATATGCTGAGTCTTAACCCTCGATGTGATGGTATATAGGAGGTCACT
Organism: Tupaia belangeri chinensis; assembly: GCF_000334495.1. Lineage (NCBI taxonomy): Eukaryota > Metazoa > Chordata > Mammalia > Scandentia > Tupaiidae > Tupaia > Tupaia belangeri. The sequence continues at coordinate 234,267 of NW_006160115.1, read as the reverse complement.
AGGGTTTGATGAGGTCATGAGGGTGGGGTCCCATGGAAGTCTCTTTTTTTTTCAAATAAAAATGCATCAATAAGATCATAAAATAATATAGGCTCTGCTATCCTCCCGAGCCTTTTCTTGTCTTTATTCATATCATCCTAGAAGCTGGAGTCTTCCATTGTGCCCATTTCACAGATAAGAATGCTGAGCCACAAGAGTTGAAACTTGCCCAAAACTTTTGACATAGCTCAGAGCAAAGTTTTACTGGTTGGTAGTAGAGAAGGGAAGGCCCCTGTAAAAGGGAAGGCCCTTGGTCCTCACCTTCTCATGTCCTACACACCTCTAGAAATAATTCTGTAGAAACAAAGGATCCCAAACAATTTGAAACCATTGGAGCAAATGACCAAAGAGAACCCTAGTAAAATGGGAGCTACACTTTCTAAACCTCTCTGCCTCCTTCATATCACTTACCCATATACCAGGGTCACAGCTCAAACCCTCCTGTTTCTCCACGTGGCACGTACATACCACCAGGCAACATGTTCTGACATATGTGGGTACACACACAAGCCCACTCACAGAGGCACACTTGCACACATGTGATACATGCACATACAGGAACACACCTTTCTGTCTAAATGCTAAGCTTTCATCCCAACCATTAACTTCAAAGGCTTGGAACTTGGAACAAAAACCCTTCCTGCCTCTTACTGAGCTCCATATCCCGCAGGGAAGATCAACCTGTTCTCCAGGAGATTATTATCTCACCCCTTTGGTTACAGGGACTTAAAGAAACAGAAGAATCTTCTTAGCTAATTATTAAATACATCTTGGTATTAAAAGATTTGCAGTATATGGCCAGGCCCCTCAGTAATATCACCCCATTTAATCTTTTGTTTGACCCTTTTTGCTTTCTTTTTCTAAACATCCAACATCAAGTTTGAAAGGCCCATGAATTATATAGCTAAAGCCCTCCCAAAGCATAGCTTTCTTTCTCTCTGCCCTTCTGCCCCTCCTTTGCACCACCCCCTCTGTCCAATCTTTTTTACATGCCACCCTCCCCACCCCCAATATAGGAGAAGGTAGTGATCAAGCTGCCTGGGAAAGTTCCCTTCCTAGTATAGATCGAAAGAAATAGCCCTTTTCCCAGGAAAGCAAGAAGTTTAAGATCAGGCTTTTATTATTGGCTGCCTTTATCATGAGACCTATTAATAATTTGCTTTTTGAGGGGGTGATCATTTAATCCTGATTTAATCCATTTTATTCTCAAGAGTCAAGTTGAGACCACCTAAATGCCCCTTAGAATGCCCATTGCATAATGCATTGAACAAGGTGCTCAGAGGAGCTTAGGGGCTGACACAGGCAGCCAGGTGCTAAAGAACCTGATTCTGCTGAGAAGGCAGTACACTCCAGGGCAGGGCAGCCTGAGGCTGACCTCATCAACCAGCCACCTGGTGAAGAAAGTAAGACCTGACACAAGGACACAGTGGTCCAAGAAGATTCAGAAACTCAACACAGTCTGAGCATTTGTTTCCTCAGCATGTGGTGAGCTTCATGCTGCAGGAGAATCCCAAATCACTAGAGCAATCTCCCAACCCTTTCACTTTATGACCAGTCAGGAAGTCTGCAAGGGAACCAGAAGGTAAAGAAATGGATTCAAAGAGGAAAGGAAGAAGGGTCCATCTACTACATCTACACTGGAGCATGGTCAACAAGGACCCATTAGAGGTGGGTGTCCATCCTGTGACTGTAGAATAAGCTGGGAAACATAAAAAAGAAAGAATTAAAAATAACTCCTCTGAGCCCCTCAATTCCCAGCATTAAGTCACAGGGTGAGCTTCTTAGCTACTTCCTGTCTTGCTTTCAAGTGCAATTTCCTAAGTAATGATTGCTCAGCTAGTTATCAGATTTTAATGAAACCAACCACAGCACTGTTCCAATGATATCTTCTCCCTGAACTTAAACTCTAGCCTAGCCCAGGACCAAGTTTCATATGAATCTTAATGATTCATACAAGACTGACCAGAGTCATCCAAATAGCTGGATCATCCATAAAAACTAGAGCAACCTTTTCATGGAAAAGTGGAAAAGAAGGTCAGGTTTTCCCACAGAAAACCCCCATCTGTTGAGAAGACCCTCTCCTAGTGGTGAGGATGACTGAGAGAAGATTGCTTTGTCCCATGATCAGTGTAAATTGGAATATAGAGCAGAGCATATTTATTATCAGCAGCAGGAGCTGGTCAGTACCACAAGAACTGCACAGATGCCAATACTGTCCCCATGAGAGTCTGACCACTGTTTACAATATTTGATCATTGTGTCATCCATTTGTGTGTCTTTATTGTTGTCGCATGCTAGAGAGAATGCAAAGATCTCAGATCAACAACATAAGCCATGTACTTCTGCAAAGCCAGGCATGTCAGGTCATTTCTGGAAGGCTCAAAGGGAAGTCCTGATGGAAAGTCATGACACTTAGACCAAAGACCCTGAAGCCTCACTAGGCCACAGACCAGACGAGAAGATGGTCCAAGACAGAAAATAGCCAAGGCGCTCACCCTGACTTAAGGTTGGGAGTTGAGGGCTCAGAGGAGTTATTTTAATTCTTTCTTTTGTATGTTTCCCAGCTTACTCTGCAATCACAAGAGGAACAAACACCTCTAACAGGTCCTCATTGATTATGCTCCAGTGTAGATGCAGTAGATGGAGACTTCTTCTTGCCCTCTATGAATCCTGCATTTCATTACGTCCTGGTTCCCTTGCAGTGACATAGATTCAATTATTGGCCTAACTCATATTAGGCATTGAACCTGGGGTCTCTTTCGAATCACCTTCATGGCTTTTCATTTTTGGTTTTTAATCTAAGGATAGGAGATCCAATCACCTCAAGTCTGTTGGCATTTATCACTGCAATTATCTCTTGACCTCTCTAAAGAACCTTTGCCAGAGTCCCTGGGCGGATCCATAATAGAGGTCAGCAGATAAAAGTGTCAGGTGACCAGAGGGTGTACAGAAATTGAGCAGATGCCCATGTCTCATAAGACCTAGGCCACACCTAGAGGAGTGCATGGGGGTGAAGGGTACTTTCTCACATCCTTGGAAAGATGTGAAATAGGAGAGGCCTGATTAATATCTACAGGTATAGAGCACCAGTAACTGCTCCCAAAGGCCAACAGAGAGAGCAATAGTCACCATGAAGACATACAGTAAGCTTGAAAACAGTAGAAGATTAACTAACAAACAGTGCAAGGTGAACAAAATAGGAGTTTGAGCAAGACCATTGAGACATACCATGGAGTGTTTTGAACCAGAGACTGAAAGAAGCATAAGTTTCCAGCAATCTTTATGCAAGTGGAGGCAGAGTTCTTTCATGACAACTTGATCTTTCTGTGCTCTATCCATTGAGAAAATGGTGATGGAAGTCTGCAAGGCAGACTCTGCCTCAGAGGGTTTGACAGGGAAAGGAATCAGAAACACCCCTGCCCTGTGTGAGACTGAGGAAGGAAGAGATACAGGATAATCAAATCAACAAACAAATAAGCAAGATACATATAGCAATGATGAATTATAAAGGAAAGAGAGGAGGGGAATAAAACAGAAATGATAAGGTAGAAGAAGAGGATTAATTACATGTGAGTGTTCAGGGAAGGCCTCAGAGTCTTCAAATGACAAGAAAGTACCAGCTGCTTGAAAGTTAAGGGCAGAGTCTCCAGGCAGAAGGAGCGGCTCATGCATAGATACTAACGTATGAATAAATAAAGTATGGAGTATTCAAGGAGCAGAAAATAGAGAATGTAGAGTGTGGGGAATGGGGGGTGGAAATGATACGATAACAGTGAAAAAGGCAGGAAACAGTCATGGAGGGTTAACATGGCCACTAGGAAGTTTGGATTTCACTTGAAATTCCAAGAGAGGATACTTTAGGGTTTTACACAAAAAATAACATGCACAGGGGCCAACCCATTGGTTAAGGGAGCCAGATCCTACATGGCCAACCACAATTCAAATCCTGATCCCTGTGGCTCAAAAATCACTCTAGGTATGTGTGCGTATGCGCGCGCACACTTGTGCCCCAAATCCCCAAAGAATGGAGAAATAGAGGAGAAAGGATTGTGGTGTGCCCATGGCCCATTAGGAGATGCTTTCTTCCTCTTTCTGTCTTCCTTTCCTCTCTGGTGAGAGACCACATCCTCTAACAATTAAGAAAAGAAAGAAAGAAAAGAAAATGACATGCATTGAATAATAACACAAAAAGATAGACTAGTTTTGAGGTTGTTAAGCAGTCTTACCTTGAAAAGATAATGGCTTGGTTCAGAGAATGCATCAAGACACATTTTCAAAGTAGAGCTGAACTACTGGAGAGGAAGAAAGAATTAAATACAATTCTAGGATTTTGTTCTGAACAGTTGAGTGAATTGAGTGTATATTAAAGAGACTACTGGATATGAAGCAAGAGAGGAAAGAAAGAATTAAATACAATTCTAGGATTTTGTTCTGAACAGTTGAGTGAATTGAGTGTATTTTAAAGAGATGAGAATACAGGGCAGGGGGCAGGGAGTAGGTTGAGAGGGGAGCTGAAAGCAAGAACTCCACTGGTCATGTTATCAGTGACTCAAGAATTAAACACACCAATGGTGGTGTTATGCTGGCAATCGGATACATGAGATGTACACAGAAAAGGAAGGACAGAGATATGCTCTGTGAACAAGTATGAATGATACTTTTCTGTACTGAAAGTCATCTATGGAAAGTCAGTCTCAAGCTTCTCTTGTCTCTTCTGCAACTGCTAAATCATACGTTGGAAGACTGAGTTGGTGCTGATCACAAAGAAAATGGGATGGAATGTTGACTAGGAATTGGAAGATTTATGTTCCAGTTCAAGTTCTCAACTCGCTCATTGTCTGCCTTAACTCATTTTGGTCATCTGTAGTGTGGATACATGAGAGTAATTACTAAACAGAGAGCAAGCAAATCCATAAGTATTGCATCATAAAGGTGTTTTTATTTACATAGAGATGGGAGTGGGGAAAGTAGATGAGCAAGTGTTAAAGCCAGTGGATAGCTCTGTAAAGAGAGAGGGAGAATCCCTTAGCCACTCTGTCCACAGCCATTCCAGCAGAGGCACAGAAATGGAGCTGACTGAAGAAGCCTCCTGATCCTTATCTTTCTCTGTAACACCCACTGGTGAAATAAAATCTTAGGACTTTTGACTAAAACATTACTGATTTTATTCTATGCTTTGTTTTCCAGATTTAAATATTTTTGTCTTCTCTTGAACTGTTGATAGGTTCATGCACCTACTCCTTGAACAGAATCCTAACTTGATTCCTGGTTTTAAGTCTTAAGCAAAGTTCTCTTATCATTTTTTGATTTTGATTTATTAAAGCTAAAACTGCTTTTCTTAAAATTAAAAAATACATTAAAAATTTTCTATTTAATGTACGTAGTAAGCTATATAACCTCAGCTAGATGCTACTTTATATTATATTCATTCTACTCAGAGTTTCATGCCTAAAGTTAGACATGTGTTCACAGATATTTATGTATCAGCTGAACTTGCTATTGAAAGTAGTTAGCTTAATGAGATATTTTGTGAATCAATAAAATAGGGGGGGGAGGAATGGAAAGCAACTATAGCTACCAGAGACAGTGTGGGGGGAGGGTGGGAAATGGCAGGGGGAGAAATGAGGATCTATATATATATATGTGTGTGTGTGTGTGTGTGTGTGTGTGTGTGTGTATAAAATAAGCAGCAGAGTATTATTTGTTGATAACATGTATGATTAAGCCACTATACAATGTATTTTGGATGGGAAATTGCATTTTGTATGCTGTGATGATGCTCAGTGAATAAACGTAAAATAAATGAATTAAAAAAAAAAAAACACCCACTGGGACAGGTACATTCACAAGAGTGCTTAACAACTTCTTTTTTATTTATTTATTTATTTTGGAGAGGTTTTTGCTATAGGGCGCATGCACTCGCCAGACAGACAGACAGAGACAGAGAGATAGAAAGCAAGAAATCACACCCCCACCCGCAAGGGGATGGCCACACCGCAATCCCTTCTCCTCCATTCTCCTCTCCATTCATCTTGGGCATGCACGCACACGTGCCCGACATGAGTTTAAGCCACCAGGTCCAGGACTCGAACCGCGGTCAACTACGTGGGAGTCCAGCGACATAGCCATTACGCTAACTGCTGGTCCCCTTAACAACTTCTTTTTAACAAAAGCTATCATAACACCAATTCAGAAGGGAAAATCAAATAGGATTTCTACTCTTCAAAGGAAGTAGCTGCACCAAATGAATCCCTTCAATATGCATATTTGGGGTCTTCAGTAATACTGTATCTTATAAGTCTAACATTGCCCCTCATGTCATGACTCCAGCATTCTCAGTACCAGGAGATTCTGCACCCATTTCAACCTTTTGGTTCCCAACACTCCAGAGCAGCAGTCCTCCTAGTGTGGTCCATGGATCCATTTCAGGGCAGAATATCCCAAGATCCTTCCAGAGGGTCCAATAGTCAGAATTATTTTCAAAATAATACCAATATTATTTTTATTACTATTATTATTTTTATGTAGAGGATTATGGGAGATAAGAATTTATATTCTGAAAAGATCTATAGTATCATTAGTCCAGTTAGAGATAGGTAAAGTTGTACATAACAATAGCTCATTATGAAGAGATAGAAAAAGTAAACTTTTACTCATGCTGGGAGCTCTTGTAAGACCATAGTACTCTACCATGTATAAAGAAATAAGTCCTCAAAAAAATAAAAAAAAAAATTTGGAAAGACATGTTTAAAAGTGAAGATATGGGGGACCAGCAGTTAGCATAATGGCTATGTTGCTGGACTCCCACGTAGTCAACCACTGTTCGAGTCCCGAACCCGGTGGCTTAAACTCACTCAGGGCACGTGTGCGTGCATGCCCAGGATCCTGAGAGGAGAATGAAGGAGAAGGGATTGCAGCATGGTCATCCCCTCTGGGGGGTGATTTCTCACTTTCTGTCTCTCTGTTTCTGTCTGTCTGGTGAGTGCATGCACTCTATAGCAAAAACCTCTCCAAAAAACAAGTGAAGACATGGTAAAGTCAGTGATCTGGTAATTTAAATGTATTCCAAACAAAACTCACCTACTTGTAACAGTTTGGACTTTCCCTCTGTTATCTAGTCTTATACAATGAGTAATAGTTATAATAAATATATAAATTGCAACCTATAGAGACAACTGTCAATCTAATAATTAGTAAATCAGTATTTTAATCTGTTTGTGTGTAAGATAGTTGAATCTGCATTTTTAGCCTTTTAGTTGGGAAATTTAATCCCAAACATTCAAGGTTATTATTGATATGTGTGAACTTGTCCTTTTTTTCTAGTTGTTGCATATTCTTTCACTTCTATTTATTTTCCTTTAGTTTTCCTGGTGTGGTAGTCCCTTAAGTATTTTTTGAGGAGTTGGTTTAGTTACCACAAATTCTTTTAGCATTTGTTTATCTAGGAATTATCTTTTAAGAGAGTTTTTTGCGGGACCAACAGTTAGCGTTAATAGTTATGTCACTGGACTCCCACGTAGTTGACCGCGGTTCGAGTCCCGGACTCAGTGGCTTAAACTCACGCCAGGCGCGTGTGCGTGCATGCCAAACACCCCAAGAAGAGAATGGAGGAGAAGGGATTGCAGCATGGCCATCCCCTCTGGGGGGTGATTTCTCGCTTTCTATCTCTCTGTCTCTCTCTGTCTGTCTGGCGAGCGCACATGCCCTATAGCAAAATCCTCGCCCCCCCACCAAAAAAAAGAGAGTTTTTTGCTATAGGGTGCATGTGCTCACCAGAGAGACAGAAAGCGAGAAATCACCCCCCAGAGGGGATGGCCATGTTGTAATCCCTTCTCCTCCACTCTCTTCTCAGGATCCTGGGCATGCACACCCACGTGCCCAACATGAATTTTAAGCCTCTGGATCTAGGACTTGAATCACAGTCGACTACATGGGAGTCATCTGCTGGTCCCACTAGGAATGATTTTTATTCTCATTTCAAAGATAATCTTGCAGGGTATAATACTCTTGACAGAAATTGTTTTTCTTTCAGTACTTTAAATAATGTCTCCCCATTCTTTCCTTGCTTGCCTTTACTGTTTCAATTGAGAGGTCAGTGTTAGTCTAACAGGGTAATCTTTGTAAGTAACTTCATTTCTTTCTTGCCATTTTTAGCATATTGCCCATCTTTGTCTCTAATTTTTACTAATTTGGCTATGATATGCCTTGGAGAAGATCTTATGTTATATATATATGTGGTGTCCTTTGTATTTCCTGGATTTGGATGTGTGCATGCCTCTAAATTTGGAAAGTTTTCAACTGATATATCATGAAAGAGATTTCTATGCCTTTGCCTGTCTCTACACCTCTGGAATACCTGTTAGATGGCTGACAGGCCATTTAATGGTGTCTAGGATTTCTCACGTTATCAAGATTTTTAATTGATATTCTTCTATTATTTTTGGTTGTCTGGACTAAATTGCAGGTTTTGTCATCAAGGTCAGAGGTTCTTTATTCTGTGTGGTCTAATCTGCTGTTGATATTTATGAAGGAGGTTTTGATTTCTTGCATCGTGTTCTTTATTTCCAGAAGTTTGTTTTTTTTTCACTGTGTCCCTTTATGGGGTTCCTCTTTTAAGTCATAGAAGGATTTTCTCATCTCCTGGAATTGATTGTCTGTATTCGCTTGCATGTCATCAAGCTTTGTTTTAATGAATATTCTGAATTCTTTTCCTGACATTTCTGTGATCTCTTGTGTTTTATCCATTGTTGGTAGAGAGTTATTATGTTCCCTTAAGAGAGAGGTGTTTCCTGGTTTTCTCCTATTTCTTAAGGGCTCTGCTTTGATTTTTAGTCATCTGGTAATATATTCCATTTTTCCTATTTTTATGGCGTATGTTTCTGTAGTTGTGTGCTTGCGCCCTTCCCTATGGCGTGCATTCGCTCTTTACTAGTTTTCCTCCTCTACTGTAAATGGGGTGTGGAATCCACAGTAGGAGTTTTAGGTTCAGATTTCCAAAAGGGAATTTCTCTCTTTTTACTGCTAGGGGCTTGTGGAGAGAGAGTCCTCCAGAAGCTTCTGTCTTCAGGTGTTTGGTTCATATATATCCAAAACTTTCTGCTCCCAATGTGACAGGAGGTTGAGCTGAACAGGTAGTGCACCACACAGGACAGAGAGGCCCTTCCTCCCCAACAGAAGGCTGGTTGGGGGTCCCTAATGAACTCAAGCCAAGCAGCTTGGGCCTCCCTGTTGCTCTTGGATGGGTGAGGGGCAGAATGACTTGGACAAATGTCGGGTAGCAGCTCCTATCTTCTGTCTCTTCTATCTCAAGGATAGTAGGAGGCTGGTATTGGTTCTTGAAGTCCAAAGCAGCCTCTTCCCCCACCAACAGCAGGCTGGGTGGGAGTTCCTCCAGCTGTTCCTTTTATCTCTCATCTTCAAGACCAGTGGATCTTAATGTAACAGATATAAAAAGTGCATTGATATGATCTCAAATTCCACACTGCAGTTAACCTTTAAGAAACTACTACTTGCCATTTTGAATTGTTATTAAAGAACAATATCCACAATTTTCTGAAAAGGTCACTCACATGTTCCCTTTTTTCCCAACTGCTTATCTGTGTGAAACTGTATAATCATATGCTTAAGTTTAAACAGCATTTTCCACAGATATAGTGTAGAAGCAGGTATGCCTCTGTAAAGTCAGACACTAAAGAGATTTACAAACCTTTAAAAAAAATATATTCTTTTCCCTATTTTTTGTCTTGTAAAATACAGCTTTTTTTTTCATAAAAAGTGTTATTTATGTGAACGAGCAATGGATTTTTGTTGCTATTTTTAAGTCATAACTATATAAAAATTTATTTAAATGTTTAAAAGTTTCTCAGTTTTACAATCAACTCAGTATTATATATACGTGTGTGTATGTGTATGAATATATATATATGTGTATACATATATGTATATATATATATATCTTGTGTTATACTGAGTATATATATATATTCTGAGTTGATTGTAAAACTGAGAAACTTTTAAACATTTAAATAAATTTTTATATAGTTATGACTTAAAAATAGCAACAAAAATCCATTGCTCGTTCACATAAATAACACTTTTTATGAAAAAAAAAGCTGTATTTTACAAGACAAAAAATAGGGAAAAGAGTATTTTTTTTAAAGGTTTGTAAATCTCTTTAGTGTCTGAATTTACAGAGGCATACCTGCTTCTACACTATATCTGTGGAAAATGCTGTTTAAACTTAAGCATATATATATATATATATTCAGTATAAACACAAGATTTTTGGAGCTCTCAATAATTTTTAAGTATTTAAATGGGCCCTGAGACCAAAAAGTGATATTTTGTAGCAAAAGAGTCAGTGTATGTGATGAGCGTAGGGAGAGAATTAAGCCATGACATAATATATATCCCCTCTGCCACAGTTACCCAACTAGTGATTTACAGGAATTTGGCCCATCACAACACAGTTCCCTATGAGTCATTATGGACTCTGTTTACGATCCTGAGTTCTTTTTTTTAAAATTTTTTTCTTTATTTATTATCATCATAATCTTGTTTGTATTACATTGAATCACATATAACTTTACAGTGTATTACATTTCTTTTTCCAGAAGGAATACCGTGCATATCAGTCAATACAGACATTAAAATCCCCATTTCATCATCCAATAGCTTTTCGTTATTTTTCCCGATCATCATTATCATTATTATTACAATTATTTTTTAAACAGTCAATCACTATTTCTCATTTTGCTTGTAAAAAGACTTTACCCAACATGAAATACCTCTCAGACCAATCCAGTTGATAATACTATACAAGTTGTCATCAACAGTTAATAAACCATATCTGTGTCCTACTAATGTCATGCCTCTCTATTTATTCTATTGCTATCTTTCTCTATACTCTTTTTTTCTCTTGCCCCATTCCACACTCTTATCCTCAGTAACTATTTTCACTGCTTTTATGTCCTCCAATATTTCGATCTCTACCATGCAGTGCAGATAGTCAGTATATATTAAGTGGATACATACAATATCTTTCTTTCATATCTTGACTTACTTCACTCAGCAATAGCTACTTCATATCTGACTACTTTCTATCAAATGCCGGGATCTTGTTGTTTATGACTGAATAGTATTCCATAGAGTACATATGCCACATTTTTCAATACACTTGTCTATTTGTTTGTGGACATTTCGGTTGGTTCCATGTCTTGGTGATCATGAATAACGCTGCAGTAAACATTGATGTGCAAGCACTTTTCCGACTGAGCGTTCTCCTATCCTTTGGGCAGATACCCAGAAGTGGGATTACTGAATCAAAGGGTAGTTCTATTTGTAGATCTTTGAGGAACCTCCATATTGTTCTCCACAGTGGCTGAACCAGTTATGATCCTGAGTTCTCTTTCAATGTGCCTTTTTCTTTCAAGTTCACTAATTTATTTCTTCTTAGAGAGAGATTGAGAAGACAGATAGGCACCACCCACAGGGTCTTTATGCCACAATCCATCCCCAAGTAGCCTGGGTCATGGGCATATATGCACCCAGTGTGAACAGGAAGGTCCCAGGATGTAAACCAAGATCGTTCTCTTGTGGATCCAGTTGCATTAATGTGCTGCTCCACCACCTGGTCCCTCAATGTTCCTTTTTGAAAAACACATGTAGTCAAACGCCAGCTGTCTGAGCCACAAAGCTATGATCCAGAATCCAGCAGACCCCCTGTGGAACTCTTATCCTAGTCACAGGTAAAGTAGGCAGGAGGAATAGACATCTTTCTGTCTGACCATGAGTCCTTGTCCACCAGCAGGTTTTCCCCTGATGCTAACCCTTTGTTCTGCAGGAGATTGTTGGTCGTCGACACAGGACCGTGTGTTCCCCTGCCATCTGCTCCTGCCCTTGTCTCATTCACCAGCATGCTGCTCCAGCAGCCCAGTAGAGACTGTAGGAAAATAAACCCTTAACAGTCCCTTTTTCACTAGATGCTGCTCTAGCAGTCAAATGGGAGTGGCAGAGAATCAGTGGTAGTCTGCTTTTTTATAGATATAGCATCTGCTTGCCACAGTCTTGTATTGTTGAGAGATGGAAAGCTGACCATATTACCAGGTTCTCTGCGTAATTGATGAACCTCAAAGAAACAGAAGAATATGTGAGTTCAGTAATGTGTAAAATACATTTTACTGGGGGTGATTTTAGAATTATTTATTTCTCCAAACAATAGAAATAATATATGGCTAATGCAAAAAAAAATTTTAATGTGAGAAAATATTTTATTTATAGGAGAAATAGAAGCACTTTTAAAAACCCACTCTACATAATACTATTAATTTAGAATTTGGCACAAGCCTATCTCTGTAGCCCAGCGGTTAAGAGCTATACATTAGAAGCCAAATCCAACATGGCCAACCACAGTTTGAATCCTGGCTCTGGCAGTTTGAAAAACACCCGGGACACGTGTGTGTACATGCCACAAATCCTGACAGAATAGAAAAATGATGGGGAAAGGATTGCAGCACTCCATTGGGAGGAGTTTTCTTGCTTTCTCTCTCTTTATCTCTCTGGTAGTGAACACACCCTCTGGCAATTTAAAAAGAAAAGAATTTGGGACATGATTCTCCAGGTTTTTAATCTGTGAATGTATATAAATAAATATATAAATTACTAATAGAAGAACATCATTTTATATCCTACTTTTTCTCCCATCACAAACATCTTCATATATCCACATCCACATTTTAAAGGCTGTGTACTATTTCATGGCATGAATGAATGATAAGGTATTGATCTCCTATTGTTGGATATCTAGGTGACTTAGAATGGAGATGTTTAAATATTTTAAAGAAGTTTTTGGGACCAGAGCTCTAAAGCTTAGGCATCTGGTACCAGTGCACGGTCAAGAGACCCTCCAGGAAAGTGACAAAGCAGTCCCAGGCCCCAAGATTAGCAAGGGGAAAAAAAAGTGACCACCATTCCTTTCTGGACTTTTCATTAGATGACGCAGGGCAAACCTTCATCACAGCCTTTGCCTGTGTTCCCCACCACAACAGAGCGATGAAGCTCTCCTGAGATTAACTGAGAGGTAACGGAGCTATGAGGGGCAAAGTCACACTTCCTCCCAGAGCCCCATTGCAGACAGAGCTGTCACTCTGTGGTGGGTATAGTGCTCTGCCTACAAAAGACATGATGCCTCAATGATAGCTCTAAATATGCCAAGTTTGTATTGTCATCCTTCTACCAATGCCAGGAAAACTAAACCTCAGGACCTGGCCAATGCCCCAGCCCCACTCCAGCCCTGTGGCTATCAGGGCCCGAAGTCTCGAGCAAGCCAAACATTGTGGGGGAGAAAGGGAGGAGGTAGGGTTCCAGGTGCTGAGGAGGTGTCCACACCAGTGATTTCTGAGATTCCCATGTTCTCATTTCCTCCGGGCTACCCTTGTGCATGGGACTCTTTTTCAAGGCTGCCTGCGGCCACCCAACCCTGGATCCCTGGGTTCTATGGCTTTGAGATCCACAACCTCTAGTCTCAAAGAAGAAATTCCATGGGGGATGCAGAGGGCTCCTAAGCCTTCCTGTTCTCCCAAAGTAAAACCTTCCTTCTTCCTCCTGTCCAAACCCCAGGGCCTGGGCTTCGTGAGATCCTTTGGAAGGAAGGAATTGTTGCAAGTACTGTAACTTATATTTTCTCCCCACTGCAGACCCTGTTCAGACAAAGGAGCACAGAGCTGCCTCCATGTGAATGGAGAAAGGGGCAAGATTCAGAGAGAGGGAAAGTGAAAATCCAAGCTATTGTCTTGCCATAGTCATCCTCAGCAAATCTAGGTCCTTATGGATACACTTTCCCACCCAGACCTGTTACACGCACCCCTGTAGGTCCCAATAACAAAAATAAACAAATAAATAAATAAATAAAGGGTCAGTCCACATCTCTCTCCTAGTTCTCATTTTCTTAGGTTCTCATAGGCAGAGCCACCTCTTATACCTCCTTGGAGGTCACTTCGCCAGGCCTCTGGGAAGCAGGCAGGCTTGTCTGCTCTAGGCAAGCACTTGGTCTTTCCTAAGCATGTCTCTTCTTGAAGATGACCCTCTCTTCAGCTCTCGTCCTACCCTTCCCAGGGCTCAGACAAGCTCTTGCTTGGAGCTTCTAGAGGTGTGCATTGACCTGAGAGTAGAATGGGAACCCTTCCCTGGGTACACTCTAAGTCCTGCCTTGTCCCTTACCCTTCCTTTCTACTTCTTGTCTCCCTTTGCTCCTTAGACTTTGGCCACACTGGCAAGTTTTCTGCACCTGACCTTGCCATGTCTTTTCCACCTGAACAACTTTCTTCCCTTCCAGGTCACTGTGAGTTCCTTTGTGCAGAGGGGTCAACTTTGGTCACAGCTGGGAGGTAGCCTCCCCACCATCACCTTTTTTATTTCCATCATAGCATTTACCAAGGATCTCTACCTTGTTTGGTTTCCTGTTAGTTCATCTGCTAACCACCATCCCATAGATGGAAAGTGAACTTTGTGAGGATTGGGGGTGGCTCACTTTAGTTGTACTATGCTCTCATCTTCCAAAACAGCACCTGCTCACAGTAAAGATGTAATAACTGTGAATGAGCAAGGGAGTGAATGGACGGGAGGAAAAAAATCCTTCTCCATCCATGTCTAGTCTGAAAATAAGAAAATACTCTGATCTTTCTTCTTCCTTCTCTGAAAACCCTCTGAGATACCTCAACGCTTTGGAAATCAAAGATAAGGAAAGGAAGTTCCTTTTGGTAAAGGCAACTTCTACTCTTCTTTCAGCAGAAAAACCTCACCTGAAGAGAAGAAAGGGAACTAGCTTGTTATTTTTGTGAGTAGAAGAGGGGGTTACTGGGAAGGAAGAAGGGAAAGGGAAAATTCATGCAGGAAATAACCAGGGCTAATTTCTGAAGCAGCTGCCCACCACACCTTGACTGAAGGTGTTATTACCAGTGGTTCCTGCTGGCTCTGCAGGGTGGAAAGCTGACTGTCTTTCACACAGAGGAGTTGGCGTCAGCTCAATTAGCAGGACGGCCTGGTTCCTGCTCCTGGACTCCTGTCTAAACAGGAGTGCCCTCAGGCAGCCACAGGGCGGGGGCGTCTGCAGTGGCAGCCCAATCCCGCCAGACCAATGATGGGGAAGCTTTGCTCCTTCTTAAGCTCTAACAGTTCAAGCTGGGGCTAGAAAGCCAGCCAGCCAGCCACCCCTCCAGATCCTTGCCTGTCATTGCAGAGCTGAGACAAGGGGCCCAGCCTACAGCCAGAGCTCAGGAGCAGAGCCTAGCCACCCTGCCACACCCCCAGGCCCCAGCATGGCCGAGCAGCTGACTGAGGAGCAGGTGGCCGAATTCAAGGAGGCTTTCTCCCTGTTTGATAAAGATGGGGATGGTTGTATCACCACTCGGGAACTGGGCACTGTCATGCGGTCCCTGGGCCAGAACCCCACCGAAGCTGAGCTCCAGGAAATGGTGAGCGAGATTGACCAGGATGGCAATGGCACTGTGGACTTCCCCGAGTTCCTGGGCATGATGGCCAAGAAGATGAAGGACACAGACAGCGAGGAAGAGATTCGTGATGCCTTTCGAGTGTTTGACAAGGATGGCAACGGCTATGTCAGTGCTGCTGAGCTGAGGCATGTGATGACCAGGTTGGGGGAGAAGCTGAGCGACGAGGAGGTAGATGAGATGATCCGGGCTGCAGACACAGATGGAGACGGGCAGGTGAACTATGAGGAGTTTGTCCGCATGTTGGTGTCCAAATGAGGCCAGAGCCTGTGCTGCTCCTGGGCTACACACCTGGCCAGGCAGGTGGCCTTATGCTGCATGCCGCTAGGACCTCAAACCTCCTGTTTCTACCTGCACCTCCAGTTTCCTCTGGGTACTATTGCTTTGGCAAAGTAGATTCAGTCACCTTCCTGCCTTTCCCTGTCTGCACCTCTCTTTTTGCCAACTTTTCACCTGCTCTTCTTAATTGATGCAGAAGCACCCAAGCTTAGCAAATCGTGAAATCCTCCCACCATTCAGCAGTAGAAGCCGAAGTGACGTTATTGCATGTGGACATTAAACCAAGAAACCAGTCAAGGTTGTTCTGGCTCTGCTGTCTACCCAGATGGGCACAGGGTGACATCTTAGAGCCCCTTCAGCAGAGTCCCTGAGGGACACCCAATAACCTGGACAGGGAGGCTGGATCCACAGACTACTGCCAGAATTCCTGGAGCCCTTGGGGTGCAGGCCTCTTCTGCTGTCAGATTCAGGAGGGTGGGAGACATCTCGGTGCTGGGGCAAAGGAAGAGGACTTTGATAGCAGAGGCCAGACCTCCTGAAAACCTTTTGTTCTGCATGGCATTTGCTTGCTCCATTCTGTCTTCACCAACCCACCGTGACTCATCTTTTGAAGCTGGGAGTAAAACTGGGGTCAGTCATAACATGTTTGTATTCATCAGGAAGGAGCAATATGTGAATGAGAGGGAAAGGGGCGCTTAAAGAGGAATAAAGAGACTGTTTTGTTTCCTTTCTTCTGGTTCTGACAAATTATCCTTATTATGTCCAGGGTTGGTTGTTGTTTCTGTTTGTTTGTTTTGTTTTTTTGTTTGTTTGTTTTTTGGGTTTTTTTTTTTTTTAGAGAGATTTTTGCTGTAAGGCATGTCCACTCACTAGAGAGACAGAGAGACAGAAATTGAGAAATCACCCTCCAGGGGGAATAGCCACGCTGTAATCTCTTCTTCTCCATTCTCCTCTTGGGATTTTGGCCATGCACGCACGTGTACCCAGCATGAGTTTTAAGCCACTGAGTCTGGGACTTGAACTGCAGTCTGCTATGTGGGAATCCAGCAACGTAACTGTTACACTATCTGCTGGTCCCTGTACAGAGTTTAAATGAGGTTAGAATCTCCATTTTTGTGCTTTTGGAAACACAATGAATTCCTGTATTGGTGGGTATAAACAAAACAAGTGGGAAATTTGGATAAGGTAAATCTGAATATTTGTTTTCAATAAAATGGATGATCCGGTAGCAAAGAGTGGCTAAAGATCCATATAGAGCTCCTAAAAGAATTGAACTGATTAGAATTGAGGAAGAGTTCTGACGGTTGGTTGTATTCCTCCTCTAGTCACTCCTGCTGTAAGGCATGTCCACTCACTAGAGAGACAGAGAGACAGAAATTGAGAAATCACCCTCCAGGGGGAATAGCCACGCTGTAATCTCTTCTTCTCCATTCTCCTCTTGGGATTTTGGCCATGCACGCACGTGTACCCAGCATGAGTTTTAAGCCACTGAGTCTGGGACTTGAACTGCAGTCTGCTATGTGGGAATCCAGCAACGTAACTGTTACACTATCTGCTGGTCCCTGTACAGGGTTTAAATGAGGTTAGAATCTCCATTTTTGTGCTTTTGGAAACACAATGAATTCCTGTATTGGTGGGTATAAACAAAACAAGTGGGAAATTTGGATAAGGTAAATCTGAATATTTGTTTTCAATAAAATGGATGATCCGGTAGCAAAGAGTGGCTAAAGATCCATATAGAGCTCCTAAAAGAATTGAACTGATTAGAATTGAGGAAGAGTTCTGACGGTTGGTTGTATTCCTCCTCTAGTCACTCCCTGATTGCTGTGAAGTACGTAGCGATGAGAAGATAGTGCGGGTTAGGGGTTCTGACTGCAAAAGTGATTCAGAGACTGAGTCCTGCACACCACCTGTAACACCCAGAGGTCAGATCAGCTCATGCAGAAGTGAAAGTGGCTTTGTCAGAGATCATACTGTTTCCAAAGGGGAGCAGTGTTTTATGAGATGGACACAAACAGGCCCATCAGAAATAACCAGTCTTGGCTAAGTCTTTTATCCCTGACACTCCCACCTCCAGGAATTCCTCACTTGTAAACAAAGAGCACTGACTCGGGGAGGACAGACAAGGATTCCAACTCTGGCCCTGACCCTCCATGATGGGAGCCACAGTTCTCAGCACCTGGCCTACCTACAAACTCACTGCACTCTATGGGGCAGCTACCATTATTCTCTTCATCTTCCAAATAAGGAAGCTGAGACACAGAGTCTATGAATCAGCCCAGTGTCCCACGGCTGTGAGCAAGGGGCCAAGCTGAGATTTGGTGCATGTTGGTGCCCCACCCACTGCCGCTACATGCCTCTCATGCACCCTCAGCCTGCACCGGGTGATTAGAATGGTGCCTCCTTCAAGTACCTGACATGCAGAAGGTGAGTAATAAAGAGCTACCATGACTACCACCATGAAAGAACCCTTCCAGCTCTAACAGGCAGTGAGGCTGGGCAATATTCTCCCACCCTTCCAAACTGTTGAGATAGGGGACAAGACAGGGACAGGGAAGGACTACAGAAGGTTCTCCTATGCCATCTCGGGGTTTGATTTCTTCTTAGTTTAGTTGCTTCTTTCTGTCTTTCAAGCTATTCAAGCAGGAACAGCTCTTTTCTTTTTTCTTTGTGTTTTTTAATTTGGAATTTATTTACTCCATGAGAAGAGTCATAGAAAGACAGCACTCCCAGCAGGATCCCAGTGCCATGATCCACTTGCAGCGCATTGTATGCCCAGCGCATTCAGAAAGGTCTCCAAATACAAAGCCAGAACCTTCCCATATAGGTCATGCTCACAGAGCGTCAATTTTACCCCTGCACCACTGTCTCACCACACTTGGGACTTTATTTCTGAGAGGACGCTAATGGTAGATCTCAAGTGAGCACTAGCCCTCGTGCCAGTGTAATTGTACATCCTCCTGCCTGGGGAATAGAAGAGGAAGACTAAGCTCCCAGACAGCAGGGCTTGTCAGGGAGTTAGCCCGTCTGGCCGGCTAGGCTGCTGCCCTCCGGAGTTGAGGCAGGTTGAACACTTCCTGCTGGACACTTGGGAAGGAGCCTTATAAGTGCGAAGGCAGAGCACCCAGTGGGCAATGGACAGCAGCTCCCTGGGGGAAGAGGGTATGAGCAGCAAAGCCAAGACAGCGGCCACAACGTGAATCACAGTGCCACCTGCCAAAGGGACATGACGTCACCACCAGGGACAAACACAACCCAGATCTTAGCATCCTAAATCCTTTAGGAATTAGACAAGCAGAGATCTCCCTTCATGAGGAGTTTCCTATAGTCTCCAACATGGATGTGGATGGAGGTTTGACATTTAATCTCCCTCCTTCAAGGTGTGGGCTTAAGCCAGTTCCTGCAAAGATTGAGGGCTCCATGCTATGCAGATGCCTCAGCTAGAAGGGGATGAAGGTGTTTATCCTGTGTATCTTCCTCCCAGCCTCCCAGCAGATCAGCCAGATAAGATCCCTTGGTAATCCTTCACATTGCCCTGGAACCTCCTAGGCCCCTGTTTTATGGCCATTAGGAGTCTTTCATCGAGAACATTCTGTGCCCAGGCAGGAACAAGCTGGTGTGGTGGGAAGTTCCCCTTGTTCTCAGCTAAGAGCTGACAGCCCCTGGTCCTCCCTGAGATCCTTGGCAGAAGCAGAATAGTAATAAATGAAGCTTTCTTTTTCCTGCAGATAGAAGCCTAAGGTAGCAAGGTCAAAGGGGACCTTGCAGTGACACTGCATGTGCCCCTTGGTGTTTATGCTCCTGAACACAATTTTAAATTTTGTTTATTTATTTATTTCATGCACAAGAGAAACAAAGACAGAGAGAGAGAGAGAGAGAGAGAGAGAGGCAGCACCCCAACAGGGTCTTGACACCTTGATTCCACCTCCAGCTTCACCTGGTCCCAGATCATGGGCACACGCACTCCGAGCACATTCAGGTAGGTCTCAGATGCAAACAAAGAACCTTCTCATATGGTTTGGCCTCACAAAACATCACATCTTACCACTGGACCACCATCTGGCCCCTTGAGCACAAGAACACAACTTTTTAAGCATATCTTCCATGATCCTTTCTTACTGAAACAGGAACAACAGCTGAACCTCTGGGTTGGGTGAAGAGATGCCTGACCCAGAGGGCGACACTGTTAGGCCAATGCTGTCTGAGTCTGGTCACCCCAGCCCTGCTGTGAGGGACATGAAGTCCTGGGGGCTCCCTACAGTGGCCAGTGGATCCAAAATTCACTGCATGATTGTGGGTCTCTTCCTGTGGAAGAGGACTGGCAGGGCCAGCCTCCACAGCTGGATGTTAGACATCACACAGCAGCTGCAGCATCTAGGCCTACCTGGGCACACCTGTGCCTGTCTTCAGCCTCCTTTCCCTCCCAGTTTATTTTCTCCTCCTCACCTTGGCCAGAGCCTCCCAGAAGCCTATCCTGTCCCAGACACCAAGATGAACTTTTCTGTTTGTGAGATGTGGTGAGAGGGTGAGATGTGGTCACTGTTAATGCCAGGAAGAGGCCTGGGGGCTGCAGCAGCAGGAGGAGCCCCCACATAGTCGCTAGAACATGCTAGGGCTGCAGATCAAACCTCCTCACTGGTGTTCTTCTGCAACAGCCTTTAAGGTAACCGCCTAACACTTCCCTTTCCTTTCAATAATTAAATAGTTAGATTTAAACAACCTCCCCTCATCCCCCAAAAAGGGACTATCTGACTGTAGCTCTGAGGAACATTCCATCCATCCTTGGGGGAAGGAATTTATAAATATCACCTCGGTCTACATGTGCTTTCTCTGAGCTCTGTCATAAATCAGGACTAGAGCTCCTGCACTCCCAGACTATATAAAGCATGCCTCTGCCTCCTGCGTTTCCAATTTTAAACCCAACCCAGCCCAGTCTTGCTGGCTCCTCTTTATCCTCACAGATTCTAGGGCCTGTTTAAAGCCCCCTAAACCAGCCAGCTGGAAAAGAAGGACCCATGGTTCCCACTGGAGAAATGTAATATCAAAACCCACCTATGGGGTGAGTGTCCCATGAAGAAAGAAAGCAATGTGAGGTATGTTTGCCACCAAAAACACCAAGAAAAGCTAAAAATGGTGTCTGAGAAAAGTTTGGGCCCAACCCACCTGTCAAATTCCCCATCATCCTATTTTTCTGGGGGTCATTTCTATAGCAACAGGCTCTCAGATCAGTGTCTGGACTGAGCAAGAAGGCAAGGAGCTAAGACTGGAACATCTAGAAAAGCCTGCCTGAGCCCTTCCACCAGGGGCAAGACTGGGAGCTGGGTTCTGGGTGCTAGGTTCCAAGTGCTGGGAGCTAGGTACTGGGTGCTAAGTGCTGAGTACTGGTTGCTGGGTGCTAGATGCTGAGTGGAATGGGGCACCTTGCTCAAATTGCAGAGAAGGGAAAGTTTTGAAATATACCTAGAAGTGATGGTGGGGATTCCAAAACCAGAGGATTGAAAGGACACAGTTGAACCACCAGTCATGGACACTTTCAGTCCCCTAATCACCTTCCCAGGGTCTTTGGTTTCTTTCTAACACACTTAGAACTACCCAGTGTGGGAAAGGAGCCAGGCATTTAGTACAGAAGGCAGCATCTAAAAACTGAACATTAGAAAGGCCCAGGCCATCTGAGACAGTTACCTGGGCTACCCTGAAAACTTGGGGACAGCTGGACATCCAGGGAGTCACTCCCCAGTGACTGACTGCATGTGGCCCTGCCAACACCTGTAGTTACTGCCAGGTTGGTCTCAGCTGCAGCCTACCACCTGCTGCCTGCTCTGAAGACTCTGGCTGGAGCAGGGGTCTCCCATGACAGAAGCACAACTCACTCTCAGAGCACCAGGACATGAAGAGCCTACCATACTCAGTACTGACTCATTTAATCTTCAAAACAAATCTGTGCAGTGGTTGCTCTCATTAGTCCCTTTCAGAGAAGATTGAGACTCTGAGACTACAGACAACTCCCCAAAGGCCATACAGCTTGTGTATTAGAGACTGGCCCTATGTCCAACTGGCTCCAGGGAGCACATCCTCCCTGCTGCACCAGAGAGGAGCTCTCAGAGCAAGTGGCAGAGACAGAGGGGCTAACTGAACAAGATGGTGAGCTCTGGGAAGGACATCTTGGTCAAGAGACCTTGACAGGAAAGCCTGGGAGTGAGAATCAGCTACTAGGCAGAACTTGGGCAGATGTTACCTAAAGGAGAGTAAAGGAGTTATCCAGCACTGGAAAAATCTGGAAGCCATATGAATCCTGCATCAGGATGTGGCAGCTATAGAGTGCATGTTGTCAAACCACCTTCTTTCCACTTGAAACATCTCCTCTTACTGCCCCCCTCCTCCTCCACTCTACTCAGCCCTGGAGGCCTGTGCTGTCCCGAGGAGCTGGAGAGGATTTTGCAAGAGCCCATGTTCTACAACAGTAAATTCCAATCAACACAAAGTCATTCACAGGCCAGAGCAAACCACAGGCCCTTGACATCGTTCAGAGCAGCTAAGAAGAAGATGGGCTTCTCAGCTTCTACAGCAGAGAGGACTGTACCTTCCACCCAAATGCACATCATAGGGGTCCAGATGATTGGCAATCAGAAAAAGACATATGTCCCTTCTCATGGGTTAAATTATGCTTCCAAAAAAAAAACGTATCCACTGATGCCTAACTTTCGGTAGCTCAGAACATGACCATGTTTGGAAATAGGGTCTTCACAGATCTAACCAAGTTAAAATGAGGTCATTAGGGTGGGCTGTAATCCAATATGACTGGTGTCCTTATAAAAAGAGAAGATTAGGACAAAGGCACACAGAGAAAAGGCCACGTGAGGACACAGAGAGAAGATACCATCTATAAACCAAGGAAAGAGGCCTAAAATAGATCCTTCCCTCACAGACAGAAGAAGGAAACAACTCTTCCCACATCTCTATCTTGGACTTCCAGACTCCAGAACTGTAAGATGATACATTCTATTGTTTAAATTGCCTAATCAGTGGCACTTTGTTATAACAGCTCTAGCTGACTAATACACCACTATAAAAGAAAGCCAACTAATACACCCACTTTAGAGAAAGCCACAGTTTTTCTTCTTACTCTAAGGCCCAGAAGTCTTGTTGGGGACTTGTCCAGACTGTCTTTTCACCTAGTACAATTCTGATTTTATACACATAATGCAGGGAGTCATAACCATCAGGCTTTGAGGAAGATCCAAGGATAAAGGAAGGAGGGAAATAATCCCTGCTACATAGGAAAAAAGTCTTTTGACAAGTTCTAGTACAGCTTATCAAACTCTAGACTTGTGGCCAGTGTTCAAAGCCTGGCTCTGCAGAGGACCAGCTTAGTGACCTTGAGAAAACCCCTGATCTCTCCCATCTCAGTTTTTTGAGGAAGTAAAGACAGTCATGTGAGTAACCAGAAATACACACAATAATGTGCCATCTAGGGGTACATTCTCTCCTTCCCTATGTGTAAATGCAATGTGGTATTATTACCACAGGGCCAGAGGTTGGATGAAAATCAGGTTGAGATAAGCATTTAGGCTTGCAGAATCTTGGACTTATACAGTATTGTATAGGTTATCTAGCCTAATTTTCCTTCCAGGATGAAAGATCTAAAAGGAACAAGATAGATCTAAAGGGAACAAGATCCTGGAAAGATGACTAATTTGCATCTCTGTGTATGTGTTTGTTTCAGAGAGTTCAAGACCAATTTTCTTTAGAATTATTTTATTTAATTTTATTCATTGTCATTATTTTTTTTTTATTTTATTGGAATTGACTGGAGAGAGACAGAGAGAAGGGAGGAAAGTGAGAAAGCAAGCTTCTAGGTCCAGGACTCAAACCACAGTCAGCCATGAGGGCATCCAGCTGTCTCAACCACCACACCACCTGCTTGCCCCACAAGGCCAATTTTCTCATGGTTGGATAATTCTAATCTTAGAAAGTTTTTCCTTAGATGGTCCTGCAATATGTCTCCATATAATTACACCATTAGTGCTTTTCTTCTATCTACATGAGTTTAGAGTAACAGAAAAATAAGAATAGCCCCTTCTCCAAGTGTCAGTACTTCAGTAACTGCTGATGAGTTTGTGTCCCAGGCAGCCCATCTCCTCTCCAGGCTGAATATTGCTTATTCCCTCAGAAGGTTCTTGGGTGACATATGTTCAAGCCTGTCACTGCTCTAGTAGCTCAATTGTTGACATGTGAGCTTTTTAAAGACCCTATTGATGGTGTGCCTCTGGCCCCTAGAGAGTTATGACTGATGACAAAGGTGAAGGTCATCTCTATATCTCATCTACCTCTCTCTTTTCTGGATTCAGCACTTCTAAGAATAAAGCTAGTGGTTCATTGCAGACTTTTGCTTGGATGATGCATCATGTATTCTACCAATACAATTGAGCACTGTATGCTAGAGCTTAGGGGACAACAAAATGAGTAAGATCTAAAAGTAGTGGAGGGAAGATCAGTAAACAAATAGATCTTGAAGGCAGCCAGGCAGACGAAATGCGCAAGGGTGTCACAAGCAAAAGCAACACCATGTGAAAAGATACAGAGGCACAAAGGTACAAAATGTTCTTCAGCCTCTTCTGTGTGCAACCACTTCTTACTCAACCTTATGTACTGGGTTCACAAGCCAAATCCTCTAAGAAACTTCCCCTGGCCCCTCTCCCCAAGTTAGGTTAGGTCAGTTTAGCTATACATTTGCTGCTTACCTGTGACCTTGGTACTCACCTTTTTTTTTTTTTTTTTTTTTTTTTTTTTATGGATTTTTAACTTATGGGGGCT
>NW_006160115.1:188949-209598 GCF_000334495.1 Tupaia belangeri chinensis | reverse complement strand
TCGCCAGACAGACAGAGAGAGACATAGAGACAGAAAGCGAGAAATCACCCCCCAGGGGGGATGGTCACGCCGCAATCCCTTCTCCTCCATTCGGCACTCACCTTTTTATTACTATCATCTTTTATTTTTTCCTACAACTCCTGCTCAAGTTTATTTGTACAAACAGCACAGGAGAACACCAGCCCCATGCAGAGAGCAGCCCAGGGGACACTAGTCCTCTTGTCCTTATACAGGCAGAGGCCTCTACTCCAGAGCTTTTGTGGGGGCCTGGACCCCTTTAGAGGCCTGAGCTGAACCCTGAACTGAATATGGAGCTGAAGCTGAGGTTTCGGCCTTGGTTTGAGCCTTTGCCTTCTTGGTCTTATGCTGACAGAGCCTAAGGCCCTCAGCAATATGGACATAAGCATGTTTCTTGAGCTTTAGGTGTGTGATGTAGGCAAGTTGACTGAGCTTGTGGCTGCTGCCCTTTGGGATGTCCTTCTAACCTCCTTGGGCTTTACAAAGGCCTTGACAGCCTCCACTCACACACACATGGTCTTGGCATTGTTGGCCTGAATCTTCTCAGATTCTCCCTATAGTGCTTCTTGACAAAGCATAAGTTCTTCAGGAATTTGGGGTCTACCACCCTGAGAGATTCATATATTGTGATCAGAGTTCTTGATGCCATTTATGTGCCATTTTTGGGACTGGTTGTGTGTGGTGTGGTCCTTGGACTTGGCTGCGTCTGCACCAAAACCCATGGCTGTCAAAGAGCCTGAGACTGGAAGAGAAAGAGAAGCCATGATGCAGCATGGCAATTTGGGTCCCATCTGTTTATTTTTCATCTTCCTTCTCACTGAACTATTAACTCCTTAAGATAGTCATCTTCATACCTGAAATTCTAGCATAAAACCACATTTAGAGTCTCTTTTTAAAACAAGCATGTCAATTGGATGACTGGAGCAACCCAGTGTGCTCCCATTAGGGATATTAGCGATGACGAGAAAGGTGGATGTGTGTGAGATGATGAAGAGCTTCTGCCACCATCTTAAGGCTTCTAGGCTTAATACTGGGAACAATGGAGAGTTGTGGGCTACTTTTACACAGGAATTGATTGGGGGGAAAACATACTGGCAGCCTCCATATAGAAGATGAATATTAGAGACCAAATAAGACCTCACAATAGCCCAAATAAGCAACCCTGGGGCTTAAAGCCGAGTGGTAGAAATAGGGAGCAAATAATGGCAGAAGATGGATTAAATATCTTAGATAGTTGGAAGACACGGGAGGAGGGAGAAGATGATAAATTCTATTTAATTCTATACTTTAGTTGATTTTCATGTTATGAGATTTCCAAATAGAAAATGGTGTGGCAGCCCATTGTAGAGCATACACAGAAATTGATTGAAGATGGAATCCTGACATGGGTTCCTCTACATCACTTACATGCAGTTTTACAGGGACCATCTTCAGAAGAGCCCCAATATTGATTTAAGACTGCTGTCACTATTGCTGTCTTGAAATTCTTAAACATTTTTGAACAAGAGGCTGGCATTTTTCTTTTGTTCTAGGTCCTGCATAGTCTAGCCAGCTTTGCTCACCTGACTCAGGGAACAGTCCCCATCACAAGGGACCTGACTCAGGGGACAGTCCCAATCACAGATGACCTCCATTTCCATCAAACTCCTCCATTCTCCCACACTAAAATCAAAGCAGGATCTTTGCAGATGAGCTGATGTTTGTTTCCACTCAGTCTGGTACAACTTTGGCTTTTCTTTTATTAGCTTCTTTGTCTGGAAAGCACCACCGACACGGTGAGATTGCACCCAGAATGGGGCAATGACTGCTCTAGTGATCCCAATCACCTGTAGGCAAGGGAGAATCCAGGTTCTTCCCACCACCCACAGAACCAGCTGGACAGGATGGGCTCAGCTTGTGCTTTGTCCTCAGTTTCTCCCTGTCCACAGCAGTCTTGAAGCTCTAGAACATTTCCCGGAGCTCTCCCAGCTCAAATAGCAGATGAATTAGACTGCCCAGAGATTGTAAACTCTCCCCAACACCCTTTCTCCCATTGCCATCATTACCACCAAAGTAGGGAAGAAAGATGGAAGCTCATGTTAAAGAATTGTGACTTTTTTGCTCTGGGGGAAAAATACTTCACAATGATTAGATTGAGGATTTTGAACTCAGAAAGAGAGATTAGGCAGAAGATGGTAAAGAGTTGTTCTTTCCCACTGAGAACAAAATGGCCTTAAACTGGACATGGTCCTTGAGCTGGTCTCATATCAGTTAAGCCTTGTGCATTGGGAGACAGATCCCATATGGCTGACCATGGTTTGAATACCAGCCCCAGTGGCTTGAATAACGTACTGGGTGCATCTGCACATGTGCACAAAATCCTGATGGCAAGAAACGTAGGAAAAAGGATTGTGGAGTAGCCATGCCCCATTGGGGAGTGCTTCTCTTTCCAGCTCTCACTTTCTCTCTCATGAGCACATGTGTCCTCTGTCAATGAAAGTTAAAAAGAGGAACGAAACAAATAAAGGGTCTTAAACATGCACAGAGAAGAATTTGATTAAACATAAATAAAAATTTTACAATAGCACAGATCTGGAGATGTCTGTGAGGGAAATGAAACGGGAAGAAAGTTGACCTGCATGAGAGCCTTGTGTTTCCTCAGGTCCCTATTGCAGCACTTTGCATGGAGCACTTGCTCTGTCAAGGTTTATAATGAGTAAGTAAATGCCTGAAGTTATGCATGAAAATGTTTTTAGAGTATCCCAAGAGATATCAGTTGCATTTCCAAGAACTAGGCTATCCAAATAAAAATCTGGCCCAAATTCTCCTACTAATTTTAAAAGGACATTTTCAGTTCTTGAAGTCAGAGTTTTGGTGGCCTTATGTAAGTCCTAGTTCTGCACAGTCACAACTTAAAAAAAAAAAATAAAACAGTGTTCCCAAAGGAGACTCAGGGCATGGCGTAAGACTCTGTTTGTAACCCAAAAGCTGTGAGTAAACTTTAGTTTTATAGCCAAATAGAGGTTTCCACTGAAAGAGAACAAAAATATACAAAAAGGTTTTGCAACAGCCAAGCCTGTTTTAAAACATCACAGGGACATCCAGAAATTTAAAAAAAGAAAAAAAAAAAAAAACCAAACAGCTAAAGAGAGCTTTAATCTAGAACATAGGGACTTTTACAAGGCAAATGAAACATGATACTGGAATCTGGTCCCTTCCATGTTCTCCTTTTAACCCTTCTAATAGAAGGCTGGGTCTTAGGTGGGGAAAAAAAGACAATCCTGTCATACGTGGTTATATCTCTATTGTTACAGCTTCTTTTGTGATAGTCAATAAAAAGCTATATTGATGGTGTTTGAGTCAAATATTTATTTCAATGTGCAATTGAGTCATTCATTCATTTATTCATCATACAATTATTTATCAAACATCTACTATGTGCCACACATAATGCTGTTCACTAAGGAAAGAGAAGCTCTTGCTTTTGGGTTGCTAATGTTTAGTAAACATCCAGGCAGGTAGGCCACAGACACCTGGAACTAAACTATCTTCAATACTGGTGATGTGATCCCGAACAGATAATCTGTCATTGCTTAAAACCCATTACCAGGTATATTCCTGAAAGGTGAGAACTTCAGTTGTGATTAGATCTCCAGAGTAACCAAATCCTCCACTTTACTGATGATGGTAAGAATTTCCCATAGTTCAGTTTCTGGCTCTATGTTTCAAACCTCATTTCTCCTCTACACCTGCTCCTTTTGGGGCTCTCCACCATGAAATGCATTTACCTGGTGATAAACCACAGGCTCTGGACCCTCATGCCAAGAGACCAGTGAGTGACAGACGTAATACTGAAACCATATCTATGCCAGGCATTTGAGATAATTTAACTGTACATGAAGCAACTGCAATTGCCTAGATTCATTTGCAAATTTTACATATGATCATGTGAACACATTGTGTGTATGTGTGTGTGTGTGTGTGTGTGTGTGTGTGTGTAAGGGGGTGGATTCCAGAGCTTTGGAAGGGGTCCTGCAAGAGAAGGTTGACCTAAATCTTTATCATGAAAAATACATGTCTGGATGAAGGACTGAGTACTGAGAACTATTCCCAGCCTTCTGCATATTCTTCATGCACATCTTCTCCTGTGGAGGACAAGAAGACATCATCTCAGTGGCTTGAACTCTAAGCCCCAGACGTCTGTGCTCAAGAGTCATAAACACAGACTTAAATCAGGCCTCTTCATCAATGCCAGTAAAAAAAGTTGTGACGCTAAACCTTTTCTCCTATTTTTAGATCTGACCTCCTTACTCCCTCTCCATGGTCCTCCCCATCTTCCCTGTGTGGGCCTTTCTCTGCCAGATTTTTTCATGCTGTTTTTCTATTTCTAATTCTGTCTTCATTCTCTTCGTAAATCTTCTCATTGTTTTCTTTCTGTTCTTCACTTACTTCAGCCTTATGTTGATCCTCCCTACCCTACTTCCTTCCCCCTCTCTTTCCTTATTCTGCTCCTGCTCTTTCTCTTTCACATTCTCTCTCTTGCTTTCTGTATCTCTCTCCTTCTCTGTCTCTTTTCCTCTCTTCACTTGCTCAAACATTCTCTACAACTACTGTCTTAGAATCTTCCTTTTTTTTTTTTTTTTTTTTTTTGAGAGGGTTTTGCTACAGGGCTCATGCACTCACCAGAAAGGCAGAGAGAGATAGAGAGACAGAAAGCGAGAAATCACCCCCCAGCGGTGATGGCCATGCCACAGTCCCTTCTCTTTTATTCCCATCTTGGGATCTTGGGCACACACGCACATGTGTCCGGCGTGAGTTTAAGCCACCGGGTCTGGGATTCAAACCACAGTTGACTACATGGGAGTCCAGCAACATAGCCACTATGCCAACTGCTGGTCCCATCCATTTCTATTATTCTGATTCCCTCTCTCCATCTTTCTTTGGTATTTCCACTTCTTTTCAAATACAACCAATCTCCACTTTATCCTAACACATTTTTCCCCATTTACTCATTAATTGTTTAAGAATTAGTTTGATCTTGGGACAGAGCCTTATTGCAGGTTGTTTTTCCTTCCTGTGGCATGAGAGCTTTGAGTAGCCTTTTCCTTTCGGGCTGTAGAGCAGGAAAGAGGGCCAGAAAGGAAGGAGTTTATCCAAAGGCCTCTGGCTTTTGTTTTCATAGGCGCTACTCTGGGGTTCCTTGGTATGTCCTGTATCTCAGACACAAGATAAAAGCCCAGAAAAGAAGCACATGTCAGTTGTTTGGGGATCCCTTTTTATCCTTTGTTTCTTTTTTTGTTTGTTTGTTTTGTTTTGTTTTTAATTTCATCTGGTTTCTTCTGACCTTCTATAGAAACCTGTACACCATATATGCATAAGGTTACAAGTTCTACTGGAAGATTCCTTTTTTTTTTAGAGGTTTTTGCTATAGGGCGAGTGTGCTTGCCAGAAAGAGACAGAGAGACAGAAAGCGAGAAATCACCCCCTCCCCAGGGGGGATGGCCACGCCGCAATCCCTTCTCCTCCATTCTCCTCTTGGGATCTTGGGCATGCATGCACACGCGCCCGGTGTGAGTTTTAAGTCACCGGGTCCGGGACGCAAACTGCGGTTGACTACGTGGGAGTCCAGCGACATAGCCATTACGCTAACTGCTGGTCCCTGGAATATTCTTGATAAGCCACAAAGGGCAAGGCAAGGATCTTGTCCTCAAAAGACTCATTTTCCAGGGTCTTGAGACACAAAGTCATCACTAGAAACAAGGTATGTGAGTAACAAAAGTATAATTACAAATAGACCAGATCAGAGAAGGGAAAGTTCAGGGAAAACTTGAAAACTCAAAGATAGCTTTGGAGGAGAGAAGGATCGGGCTGCCCTAGAAGGGAGAATGGGCTTTAAAAACCAAAGAGGAAGGAGGATATCTTGGGAGAAATCATATGGCCAAAGCCAGAACTTCGGGGACTAGCCTGGGCTCTGAGCAGGTGAAGAGACCTCCTGGCCCAAATGTGATAGCAGAAGCAGAAGATGAGGTTGCCTAGCAAACTAGGCAGAGAAAAATCTTGTTACATACAATGGATACAGGGTAGCTCTGGACAGTATCAGAGCCTGCCTTACTCTGCTCAGGCCGCCACAAGAATATCACAGACCAGGTAGTTTAAACAAGAGACATGAATCTTCACAGTTCTCAAGGCTGGAATGTCCAAGACCAAGGTGCCAGTAGAATTTGGCTCAGACGAGATTTCTTTTCCTAGCTTACAGGGGCCATCTTTTCACTGCAAATATGTGGTAAACTCTCTGATGTCTCTTCTTATGAGGACACTAATCCCATTGTACTAGGGATTAGTGCTCCTACAATCTCATTGAACATTAATTCCTTCCATAACGGCTCTATCTCTAAACACAGTCACTCTGGAGATTGAGGCTTCCACATGAATTTGAGAGAGACAAACAATCTATAGTAGGGATTCATCAGCCCAAAAAGACCTTGCTCACAGCCTGTGCCCAAGAGGAAGGGAGGCTGTTGGGCTTTCTCATTTTTTGAAGTCACTTTTTTTTTTTTTTTTTTTTTTTTTTTTTTTTTTAGTTAAAAATCCTGGTATTCCCAATCCTGGGAGAATAGAAACAGTTCTGGTCTATCTGGAAAGATACCTGAAGCCCATTCAATCATGTATGATTGGGGTCTCCAGGAGCCACACTGCCAGGAATTGGGATTCAGCTGATCATGATTTTCTTTTCCACAAAGCCTACAGCAAATTCTTCCTGAACTTAGAGACTTATCCCCAAAAGATTATTGTCCAGTTGAAGTTGTAAATAAAATTCACATCATCCAGAAGATTCCTTTCTCAAGTTTCAGTACTGGTTCTGAACCATTTTAGAAGAAAGGCTTTGATTCCTGGAGAGATTTGGATCCTGCCAGGATCTGACCTGCTATTGGACCAAGAATATCAAACTAAGCAGACAAAAATCCCAGCCTTTATGAAGCTTAGAAATGATTGAGATAATGACCACTATAAGGATGTGGCAGTGTACATACAGTAGGTTTAAAGGTGATAAAGTGAAGGAGGAAGTAAACTAGGAGAGTTATGGAAGCCAAATAAAAGTGGTTTGTTTTGTTTTGTTTTGTTTTTTTTGAGGGGTTTTTGCTATAGGGCGCGTGCGCTCGCCAGACAGACAGAGAGAGAGACAGAGAGACAGAAAGCAAGAAACCAACCCCCAGGGGGGATGGCCATGCCGCAATCCCTTCTCTTCCATTCTCCTCTTGGAATCTTGGGCACGCACGCACACACGCCCGGTGTAAGTTTTAAGCCACCGGGTCCGGGACACGAACCACGGTCGACTACATGGGAGCCCAGCGACACAGCCATTGTGCTAACTGCTTGTCCCATAAAAGTGTTTTAAGGACAAGGAGCCTAAGATAGGTCATGTAAGATGAGGACTGAGAATCAACCAGAAGATTTGGTAATGTGAAAGTTACTGATGACCTCAACAAGGCAGATGTGATAGAGCAAGAGGGGCTAAAATCTATGGGAGACGGCATCCAGGTGTCCCCCCAATGACCCCCAACTTATGGTATCAATACCATTTGTACTCTTTTTCCACATGGACTTGAGCTGGTCTGTGTAACAAATAGAAAGAGAAGTACTGATACATCATGTCTGAGATTTGATTGTAAAAGACTATGACTTCCATCTCAGGCTCTCCCTCTCTCCCTCTAGAATCACTTGCTCCAGAAGCCAATAGTTATGCTGAAGAAACCCTCAAGCATTCTATGAAGATTGCCTAGTGGTGAGGAAGAGAGATCTCTAGTAAACAACCCACAAGCAGCTGACGCCTGCCAACAACCACATGAAATGGATCTCCAGCTTTTTTCAACAACCTCAGCGTCAGGCAACAGCTTCACTGTAGCCTCATCAAAGACCCTGAGCTGAACCCTCCCAGCCAAGCCTCTCCTGGATTCCTAAGCAACAGAAACTATAATATAATAAATGTCAGCAATCACTGCCAGAGGGTAGACTAGACATAAGACAGCACATATACTGTCCATTTAACATTCACAGAACTGCTCTTACTGTCCTAAGATAGAGATAATGTATCTTATATTGAGGAGCTCTGTGTTTCCCTGTTTTTCCAGCAAAATGATCAAGGCAAAGGTCTTCACGTGGAAAATGGAAAATAAAAAAATGAATGGGGTTGTTGTTTAATGGGGAGAGAGTTCCATTTGGGAATGATGAAAATGTCCTGGAAATGGATAGTGGTGACCATTGAACAACGTTGAGAATATACTTAATGCTGCTGAATCATGTATTTTAAATGGTTAATATCAACTTTTTAAAAATAGGTAAAGATATGGTGAAGTAAACATAAAGCACAGGAACGTATTCTGATAAGATACAAAATGTTTGCCTCATATGTAGAAAAAAATGGAACATTTTCTGTTATGTATCTACCATTATAAAAAAGGGAAGTCCTTGAACCCTAGGATCTCACAGACAATGTGGTAAAGTACATGTAATAAAAATAAAAACTCTAACACCACAAAGGAGGGAGAGCCTAGTTGGCATAGGATGCTTATTTGTCAACTAATACTACATATTGAATGAATAGGGAGCTTTGAGACAGATGACTCTTGAAGGGTGACTGAGAGTTCATTGACTTGATAGAGTCTAAGAGCCTCTGGAATATGCTTAGAAAATAATAGATGCCTTTCTTGGCCAAGATGCCATTCACAAAGGAGAAAGAAGATTCAGAATTCTACACAGAGGAAAGAAAGGACACTTCCCAAGATTAGGAGACGGTTGTTGACCAAGGAAAGGCAGAAGACCCAAAAGGGTCTTCTCAACCCACAATGGGTTGAGAGTCATAAGCAAATAAGGAAAAGGACTTTAGAATTAAGTAATACCCAAGGGAACCCAGTTACCAGCAAACACCCTGCTCTCTGACTCACCTTCCAGGCTCTACTCCTTTCTGACCAATAGGAAATTGGGGCTATAAAACTAACTGATAGCTTGGTTCTCAGGAATTTTATTTCAATCACCTGCCTTGGGGAACAAGTAGAGTCAAAGTAGAGCTGTAAAGGAGGACAAGAATTTCTAGTAAAATATACAGCAGACATTACAGAATTTTTCTTCCCATCTTGGGTAATTCTTTCAACCCAATATCCATATTTCCCTCACAAGAAGTGAAATTGCACAGTACATTAAGTACTCTTACACTAGAGGAGTAATAGGACAGAACATTTGAAATTGGGACTTTATTGAAAAATCCAAATGTGTTACTTTTCATTTATACCCACAGGTGTCCAGAAATACAATTATACCCACAGGTGTCCAGAATAGTAATTTATAGATAGCCCCATCCACAGGCACAATATACTTCAGACTCCTTTTAATTCTATTGTCTTCTATTTGCTCTTCATTAACAGAAGCATAGAAGTTTAAAAGCAAATATTTGAAAGAGATCCAAGAGATTAAAAAGCCCAACTTCCTCACTATAATAAAAATACTACCATAATATGTGCACATTGCTTGAGCATTTTCAAAGGACTTTTAAGAAATTTTGGCTTTGACTTATTTAATATAACTCCATGAGGTAGGCATTATTTCATTTTCCATTCTAAAAAATGAGGCTCAGTGAGAGGAACTAAGATGCCTGGATCACATTACTAGTAAATAATAGTCTGCTTTTTCAATCCATACTTTATCATACACTATCCACTGCTTTTTTATTTTTAAAAATTCTGATCATAAAAGCTAGTATTTTTAAATTTACAGAATTCATAAGAGAATGAGTAAGAAAATAAAGAGCAGTTAACTTTCTGGTGTATAGTCTTATAGCATTTTTCTCATGTACATACGTATGTATTTTTAAAATAAAATCAGAAACACATTATATAGATTACAAATTATATTTTTATATAACCATATATAGAAGCATTTTTCCATACTCTAAAATATATTTATGCCAAGATAGACCATATTCTTGAGGAGGGGGACCCTGGGCATTTTCAAAAGACTCAAAATTGTAATCTTACAAAGCATAATCTCTAATTGCATGGAATCAAATTAAAAACCAGTAACAGCAAGATAATATGAAAGTCTCAAAATATTTGAAAACTAAATATATACTTCTAAATAATCTATAAACAGACCAAAGAGGAAGACTCAACACAAACTTTTTAAAAATGCATTAAACTGAATGAAAATGAAAACAAGATTGCAAGAAACAAGACCAACATACAAAAATGAATTTTATTTCTATATATGCCACAGTGAACACGTGAACATTAAAATTAAAAATGCCATTTTAGAATGCTCAAAAAATAGGTGCAGGGGCCAGCAGGTGGCATGATGGTTAAAGTGTGGATTCCCACATGGTGAACCATGGTTTGAATCCCAGACTCAGCAGATGAAAATCACTCCAGCATGTGTGTGCATGCCCAAAATCCTGGAGAGAGTGGAGAAGGGATTGTGGCATACCATCTCCCCTGTGGAGGTGATTTCTCACGTTCCCTCTCTCTGTTTCTCTCTGTCTCTCTGTTCTCCAGCAAGCACATGCACCCTATCACAAAAAAAAAAATTTTTTTTTAAATGGTGCAAAGCTAAAATAGTGCACACAAATCTTACAGGCTGAAAACTACAAAATGCTTATGAAAGCAATTTAAAATAGGGCCAGCAGATGGCACAGAGGTTAAGGCAGCTGGATCCCACATGGCCAAATGTGCAGTTTAGGTCCCAGACCCAAAGACTTGAGAAACATGCTGGATATTTGTGCATGTGTGCCCAGAATCCTAACGGGAGAATGAAGGAAAAGGGATTGTGGCATTGCCATGCCCGCTGGGGGGGGGATATCTCTCTCTCTCTCTCTCTCTCTCTATCTCTATCTCTATCTCCTTCTCTTTAGTGAGCACATATACTCTAGCACAAAAAAAAAGATAGAAAGAATGAAAGAAAGAAAAAAAGAAAGAAAGAAAGAAAGAAAGAAAGAGAAAAAAAGGAAAGAAAAAGAAAGGAAGGAAGGAAGGAAGGAAGGTAGAAAGAGAGAGAGAAAGGAGAGCTAAATAAGCAGGAAGGCATACCATATCCATGGATTAGAAGACAATATATTAAAGGTGTTGATTATCTCCAAAGTGACAGAGTTGAGACTTCCTCTTTGTTCTACGGATTATTCAGAAGTATGCTATTCATTTCTCAGTTTTTTTATATTTTTCCATTATCTTTCTGGCATTGATTTCCAGTTTGATTCCATGTGATCTGAGTATGTTCTGTAAGATTTCGAGGTTTAAGGATCAAAATCCCAGCAACATTTTTGTAGATATAGACAAGATTATTGTAAAGTTTATACAAAAAGCCACAAGAACTAAGCTAGCTAAAACACTCTTGAAAAAGAAAAACAAAGTGGGAAGAATCAGTGAACCCAATTTGGATATGTATTGTATGGCTACACTAATCAAGACAGGATGGCTTTGGTAGAGAGACAGGCACATAGATCAAGGAACAGAATAGAGAATACAGAAATAAATTCACATAAATATGCCCAACTGATACTTCATGAAGATGCAAAATTCAGTGGAGTAGTCAGTTACTTGAGTTTACCCCCTCTTGTGGAGGCTTGGTCCCAGTGTAGCAATGTTGGGAGATGGGGTTCTGATGGGAGGTGAATAGGTCATGAGGGCTCCATTCTCATAAATGGATTAACACTACTCTCAAGGGAGTGCATAATTCTCACAGGAGTCAAGGGAGTCCTTAATTCTCCTGGGAAAGAATTAGTTACCTCAAGAGCAGGTTATTATAAAAGATCCAGCTGAGCCTTCCCTTCTCAGTTTCACAAGCAGCACTTACCCTCTGCTTTTCTGCCATGAGATGAAGCAGCACATGGCCCTGGTAAGATCTAGAACATCCCAACCTCCAAAACTACAAGCTAAATAAACCTCTTTTCTTCACAAATTACCCAGTTGCAGGTATGCTATTACAACAACAGGAAACAGACTAAGACAATAGCATTTTCAACAAATAGTATTGGAACACTGGACATTCATATACAAAATGAAAACTCTTGACCTAAGTCTCACTTCTTATACAAAAACTAACTTAAAATAGATCACATGCATGAAAGTAAAATGCAAAACTGTTAAACTTTTAGGAAAATAAAAAAAAATCTTTTGAATCTAGGGCTAACCAAATAATTCTTAGACTAGACTTGACATCGAAACATGGTCAATAAAAGGAAAAATTTATAAAATGGATTTCATCAAAATCAAAAGCTTTCACTCCCTGGAAGACCCTGTTAAGAGACTGAAATAGAACCTAAAGACTGAGAGCAAATATTTGTAAGCCATGTACTTGACAAAGAATCAGTACCTATACTATATAAAGAATACTTAAAGAGTAGTCCAGCCAGTGGTAGAGTGGTTGGGGTGGCTGGATCCCACATGGCCAACTGTTCAATCCCAGAAGTGTTCAAATCCCAGAATTGATACCTTAAAAAAGTTGCCAGGTACACGTGTATGTATGCCCAAAGTCCTGACAGGAGAATGCAAAAGGGACTGTGGTGTGGTCATCCCTCTGGGAGAACTTTCTCTCTATAGCTATCTCCAAATCTCTCTCTCTCCAAGAGTACATGTACTCTATAACAATCTTTTTAAAAGAAAATTGAAGAGTAAAAAAAATCCAATTAGAAAGTAGACCTCCCCAAAAAAAAGAATAAATGATGAGACCTTTCATTATAGAAGACATACATTAGCACATGAAAAGATATCTAATATCATTATTCATTAAGGAAACACAAATTAAAATCACAGTACACACCTCCAGAATAACTGAAATAAAATAAGTGACAGCACCAAATGTTGGAGAACATGCAAAGAAACTAGATTACTCGTACATTGCTGATAGAGATATAAAATAGTAATGCAACTTGGGGGGGAAAGTCTTGAGTTTCTTTAAAATAAAAATAATTAAATACACAATTACCATATGGCCCAGCAGTTATATTCTTAGGCAATTTTTGCAGAGAAATAAAAACTTCTAGTCACAGGGAACCAGCAGTTAGCGTAATGGCTATGTCACTGGACTCCCACGTAGTCGACTGCGGTTCGCATCCCAGACCCGGTGGCTTAAAACTCACGCCGGGCACGTGTGCGTATGTGCCCAAGATCCCGAGAGGAGAATGGAGGAGAAGGGATTGCAGCGTGACCATCTCCCCTGGGGGGTGATTTCTCGCTTTCTGTCTCTCTGTCTCTCTCTGTTTGTCTGGCAAAGGCACGTGCCCTATAGCAAAAACCTCTCCCCCCCAAAAAAAGAAATTCTAGTCACATAAAAAGTTTTAAAAATTTGTACACTAATGTGTATAATTGCTTTATTTGTAATAAACAAAAACTGGAAGCAATATAATAGATGTTCTTCAAGGGGTAAATGGCTATACTAACTGTGGTACATCCATATCACAGAACGTTGCTCAGCAATAAGATAGGATTGAACTACTGATACATACAATAATCTGAATGACTCTCCAGAGAATTATGTGAAGAAAAATTTAAAAAATCCCAAGAGATTGTGTATTCTATGATTCCATTGACAACTACAACAATTTTGAAATGGCAGAATTATAAAGAACAGATTAGTGGTTGCCAGGGCTTTGGGTGGTAATGAGAGCAGAAAGGAATCATGACTGCAAAAGGGCAACACAAGAGTTCTTTGCGGTGAGGGAATAGTCCGTATCTGACTGTATCAATGTCAATATCCAGACTGTGATATTGTACTATAGTTTTGCAAAATGTTACCTTTGGGACAAATTGGTAAAGAATGAACAGGATCTTTGCATTTTTTTTCTTAAAATTACATGTCAGTCAGGCCAGCCCTGTGTCCTAGTGGTTAAGGGAACCAGATCCCACATGGCCAACCCAACTCAAATCACAGTTCCAGTGGCTGGAAAAAAACACACTGGGCATGTGTGTGTATGCCTCAAATGCAACCCAGATGGAAAAATGGAGACGGGATTACAATGTGAACAAGTAAATCCTCACACACATACACACACTTCTCTGACTCTCTCTGGAAAAATTTTGTCCTCCTGGCAATTCTTTTTTTTAAAAAGAGAGAGAGAAAAGAAATAAAATTGGAATTACACTATACATACATTTTGTATTTTATGATTTTTAATAATATACCATGAGCATTTTATCATTGTCTAAAATATTTTTATACATTTATTGACTCCTTTGTACTTCATTTACAGAAGTACCACAATTGTTTAATTATTATTTTCTTCTTAAGGGATTTATATTACTTCAAATATTTTGTTATTATTAAAAATGCTGAAGAAAATCTAAGTCCTATTTCATTTTCTCCATTTTCTAATCCATTTTTGTTGAGATATATATCACTTACCATCTGTTTAAAGTATACAACTCAGTGGTTTTTGGTATATTTACAGCATTGTTCAGCCAGCACCACAATCTAATTTTAGAATTTCTTTTTAATTGCCAGAGAGCACACGCACTCATGCGAGAGAGAGAGAGAACACACACCACAATGGGGTATGCTCACACCACAATCCCTTTTCTTCCATTTCTCCATCTATCAGGATTTTGGAAACACATATACATGTGCCTGGCACATTTTTCAAGACACAAGGGCCGGGATTCAAACTGTTATGCTCTGTGTGGAGTCCAGCTTCCTTATGCACAGCACTTAACCACTGTGCTAGAAGGTCAGCCTTAATTTTAGAATATTTCTGATTCCTCTAAAATGAATGTCATATCTATTAGCAATCTCCACCACCATCCCCAGTTTTTCTAACTTCAGCCATAAGCAACCCTACCGGGGTTTTTTTCTACTAATTTGCCTATTCTGACATTTCATATAAATGGAATCATACAGTATGTGGTCTTTTGTGATTGGCTTCTTCATGTAGCATAGCATTTTCAAGGCTCATCCCATTGTAACATGTATCAGTATTTCTTTTCTTTTTATTGCTAAATAATATCCCATTGTCTGGATATACCAGTTTATCCACTCAACTGTTGAGGAACATTGAGTCATAATCTTTTTTTGGCCATTATAAACAGTGCTGCTATAAATATTCACATATAATTTTTCACCATTTTTTTAGAGAGAGAGATTTTTGCTATAGGGCATGTACACTCACCAGAGAAACAGAGAGAGACAGAGAGACAGAAAGCAAGAAATCATTCCCCAGGGGGATAATGACCACATTGCAATATCTTCTCCTCCATTCTCCTCTTGAGATCTTGCTCATGCATGCATACATGCCTGGAGTGAGTTTTAAGCCACCGGCCCAGGACTCAAACCATGGGCAACTACAGAGGAGTCCAGTGACATAACCATTACACCATCTGCTGGCCCCATCACATATAATTTTTCCTATTGACAAATATTTTCAATTTTTTGTGTATATACCAGAGGTGATATAGGTCATATAGCAACTCTGCTTAACTTTTTAAATAGGTGCCCATTTCTGATTATTTCTTTAAGACACTCTTGCAGAGAAAGTGAAAATAACTGGTCCAAGCATAGAGGCTTCTCTAAGGTTTTTGATGCATGTTGCCAAATTACACTCCTAAAACAGTGTAGAAGAATGCTTTCACAGTACATATCCAGGCTCCAGAGAGTCTTAAATGAGTCTTAAATGACTGATACACAGGCTCACTATGTGACTTCGAGGGACTTACCAGGCAATCCACTCCTTTTTTGGACAAGGTTTTGCAGAAGAAGCAGAAAGATCTGGGTTCTTTTTCCTGCTCTGCTACTTGCAGGTCAAAGAACCTTGAGACAGTTATGAAGGGTTTTCAAAGAGTTCATGAAAGATGTGTATTATAAAAAGCTACACATGCTTTTCAAAAATGTTTGCAGTAATATAAACAAGTATTTTAAGCATGTCTCTTTCCATGAACTTTTTGAAGCCCCCTCACATTGCCTCCTTTGCAAAAGAAAGATGATATCCATCCAACCTGCTTCCCACAGTCATTCCAAGGGAGCAAAGTACCAGTACAGTGTTGGAGTGTTTTTGTAATGTGGACATACACCGACAGGAATAGGTCTTGTCAGGGCTTACCTTCGAGAGGCACTACTTAACTGGTTTGTTTACTGAGCCTCACATTTTTTGGCAGAACTCAGTGGTTGTCTGGTTTGGATAGAATATCTACTTTAAGAGAACTTGAGGACAAAAAAAATCTTTTTTCTAAATGCATTTTTCTTTTCTTTAGAGAGATTTTTACTCTTCAGAGAGACAGAAAGCGAGAAATCACCCCTCCAGGGGGATGGCCATGCTGTAATCCCTTCTCCTCCATTCTCTTGAGATCTTGGGCACACGCACACATGTGCCTGGCGTGAGTCCCACCAAGACTGGGACTTGAACCATGGTCAACTATGTGGGAGTTCAGCAATGTAACCATTATGCCATCTGCTGGTTCCTCTATACACGTTTTATTGTGTTGCATGATTTTGTTGTGCTATTAGGATAAACAATCACACACATTACCATCAGTGACAAAGTTGGAAAGAGACAAAAAGGGTAAAGATACCCATACATCTGTACCTAAATAGTGAAGTTTTTGTTATTGCTGATAGAAAGTTCTTCCTTCCATTGAAATGTAACTCCTCCAGATATTCCATTCAGTGGTGGTCATCCTGGTCTCAGTTGTGCAGTCACTACCTGCATCAAGGTTTCTTTTCTTCCTAGGACCCTTCCCACAAGCCCATCAACTTCAACCACTGGCTTAATGAGGTCAGTTTGCCCACATGGTCATCTGAGCCCTAGGAAACCAGTGCTTACTCCCTGGTCAGCAGGCAGGTATCTGGGCCACCAAATATTTGTCCAATGGTTGATAGGGGGCCCCAACGACCTTCAGGATGGTGAAGAGGTAGCAGATGCCATCTTGACTAGAAATTAATCTTAGGTCTGGAATCAAGGGCATAGTTTTGCTGGGTCTAGTAAGCATCCCATCCAGGGTCTGGGAATAAGAATCCCTCCATGAGAGATGAGATCAAAATCCCAAATTGTGGGGCCAGACAGCAGGGCAGTGGTTAGAAAAAAAAAATGACATTCTGAGAGGCAATCACACAAAAGAAGGTTTCTGGTTCAAGACCACAGACCTCCTTGAGTACACTTGGCTTGCCCATGATCTAAGGCTGGCTAAAGACTGGGAGTAAATCACAGTGTCAAGACCCTATTGTTGGAATGTTGTCTCTATCTCTCTCTCTCTCTCTCTCTCTCTCACACACACACACACACACACACACACACACACACACACTTACTTAGGGGAGAAATAAATTAATAAACTTTTTAAAAACTTCCAGAATATCAAGCTGCTAGACAGACTAAGTGAAGAAGACCCTCCCCCCCAATCCCCCGTGCTTCTGAGGAGTACTAGTATACACCACCACAAAGTGCCTGGATTCAACTCACTTATTTGTACTATATCCAGAAGACTTATTTGAGAGATGAAGATATTTAATTGAATGAGATTAGCTATTATGTAATAAGTGCCTCTTATCCTAATCCTTGCAGCATTACATCCATTTTACAGATGAAGACCCTGAGGTTCTGCAGTGTTAAGTACCTTGCCTGAGTACCTTGCCAGGAAGCAGCAGAGGAGCATGGGAAGCCAGGTCTTGCTGATTCCAAAGCCCTCTGTTTCGTGACAACATCCGGATGTGACCTGGAACCTCACACGCAGGCCTTTTCCAGCCAGATATGCAAAGGGTCTGCCCAGTGTGCATGGTTGCTCCTCTGGGCCAAAAGGACCTGCCCAGAGCTCAGTTCAAAGCACTGGTCCTGATAGCCCCATGGGCAAGGTGTGACTGAGCAAGCAAGCAAGTGGCCAAAGTTTCTGTCTCACCAGAGGTGGATATGAGATGACCCACCTGAGCTCATGTTTCACCCCAGGCTGGGGTTGTTTAGATCAGCTTGTATTTGTTCTGGCTTCTCTCCTTCCCTTTTCCCTTTGTGTAATGGATTTTCCCTTCCAGTTTAATTTCAAGAATTATTTAGCCAAGGAGGGCCCTTGGGCCTCTCTCCGGGTATTTGTTTGTGTTGACAGGAAGCATTAGCTATGAGTCATTCCCAAAGCAGTGCATGAGAGAGCCAGGGAGACACAGTTGGGGGTGTTCTGCAGGTTGGAAAGTGTCTGGGGTCAACATGGCCTCACTGGCTGCTACAGCGTCACAGGCCAAGTCTTTACAGAGTGGACTGGAAAGACCTGCGTCTGGCAAGCTTTACCCTTTTGGTTAAGGACAAGAAAAACAGTCCCCAGGGAAGGAGTCTCGGGTCAGACTGCAAGCTGAACAGAAGTCAGGTTCGGCCATTGGGTTACCAAAATATAGCCCAAGGGCACTTGCCTGATAGACTGTACTGGCCAAGAGATGGATGGCCAGACCCTAAGCAGGAGAGGGCTAGCTGGGCAAAGGTGCTGGTGGTCAGGATTACAAGCCTGGGGGACATAGTGAGACCCTGTTTTTGAAAAAGAGCCTGAGGTAGAAGGATCAGAACACAGCAAGACCCTGTCTTTAAAAAAACAATAAACAAAAGAGCTTATCAAACTGTCCACTTAAAATAAGGGCCGTCGATTGTATGTCACTTAAATAAGCTTCAACAAAACTTATTCTTAAAGAAAAAGAAAGAAACGAAGAAAAGGAAAAAAGAAAGAAAGGAAAGAAAGAAAGGAAGAGGAAGGAAGGAAGGAAGGAAGGAAGGAAGGAAGGAAGGAAGGAAGAAAGAAAGAAAGAAAGAAAGAAAGAAAGAAAGAAAGAAAGAAAGAAAGAAAGAAAGAAAGAAGAAAGAAGGGAGGGAGGGAGGGAGGGAAGAAGAAAAAAATAATTTTAACTCAGGGCTCTCTTACTCCAAAAGAAAAAGTTATGATCGA
Source organism: Tupaia belangeri chinensis (assembly GCF_000334495.1). Classification (NCBI taxonomy): domain Eukaryota; kingdom Metazoa; phylum Chordata; class Mammalia; order Scandentia; family Tupaiidae; genus Tupaia; species Tupaia belangeri. The sequence continues at coordinate 190,720 of NW_006160115.1, read as the reverse complement.
CCATATGTATTCTTAGCGGCACATAAAATGGTGTCTACACAGCACACCCAGTGTGGGAATGGGCACTTGGTTGGCAGGAGACGAGAGCCTCTTCCTATGTCTTGATAGAGCACTTCTCCCCCCACCTTCCCCCAGGAACTGGGCATCATGCCACACTAGGCATTTTGAGTCCAAACAATGGCCCAGTGACATTTCACAATTACCTGGTGACATTTCACAATTACCCAGCCAGTTTTTGTCCTGTGCCTCTTTAGGAGCAAATGTGGGCTGGGTAACAGATAAGGAAGGGGAGCCAGAGGGAGAAAGGCTCAGAACTTTCACAGTGTCACCTGCTGAGTCAACACAGAAACTTCTGGCCACCTTCCCTCCCTAGCTGCCTTAGGAGGAAATTGGGCCTGGCAGGTTAGTTCCACTTCATCAGAAGCCCCAAAAATGGGACCTAAGGACTAGGTCCCCTGGCCCAGCCCACAGCCACCCAGTCCTCTAAGAGCACCCAGCCTCCTCCTGCAGCTGGTGTGTCTGAGAGAGTTCCTTTCCCTTTGGCGGACTCACTGGCTTCTTTCAGCATAGCTGAAAGTATAAAAGTGTAACAGTTCAGTTATACTGGGTTATGGGAATTAGGACCACTGGTCTTTTTTTTTTTTTTTTTTGAGAGGTTTTTGCTATAGGGCGCATGCGCTCGCCAGACAGACAGAGAGAGATATAGAGACAGAAAGCGAGAAATCACTCCCCAGGGGGGATGGCCATGCCGCAATCCCTTCTCCTCCATTCTCCTCTTGAGATCTTGGGCACGCATACACATGCGCCCGGGGTAAGTTTTAAGCCACTGGGTCCGGGACATGAACCGCGGTCAACTACATGGGAGTCCAGCGACATAGCCATTACACTAACTGCTGTCTTTTTTTTTTTTTTTAGAGGTTTTCGCTATAGGGAGTGTGCGCTCGCCAGACAGACAGAGAGAGAGAGAGAGACAGAAAGCGAGAAATCACCCCCCAGAGAGGAGGGTCACACCGCAATCCATTCTCCTCCATTCTCCTCTTGGGATCTTGGGCACGCACGCACACGTGCCCAGCATGAGTTTTAAGCCACTGGGTCCAGGATGCGAACCGCGGTCGACTACCTGGGAGTCCAGCAACATAGCCATTACGCTAACTGCTGGCTCCCGAGGACCACTGATCTTAAAAGCAAAAGCATAATTCCCCCTGAGGGCTTTGTGCCATATACTGGATCAGTAGTGTTGGACTAACCCTGGAAGCAGGGCCACCATGTTTAGTCTCATCAGTGGCACACTACACAACTTCAGGGTGCACCAGCATCATGGAGACCTGCCTGGAAGGGTTTATGATTTAGTGGGGACAAACAGATCTTAATTCAGTTTCCACTGCACTGTGGGCAAAAGGGTTGGAAGCAAGCAGCCTTGTCCACAGCCGATGCCAGAGTTGACACAGTGTATGACAACAAGCCGAGCCTGGGCTGAGCACCCAGTGACCTGCTTAGAGGACCAAACCAGTTAGTAGCCATTTGACCTTTGGCAAGAGTCTTAGTCACAGCATTCTCAACAACATAAAGCCTCTGAAAGTACTTCAGAAAAGGTCTAACGTAAGTAGGATGTATGATTATTTTAAAAATTAAAATCTGTCTGGGTTAAAATTAGAAGGCCATTCCAGCTGCATCCTTCTATGGTTCTCTGATAGAAAAAGTGGAATTTTAAATAGAAGAGGAGTAGTGATGGGGAGAGGGGGCGAGCAAGGTGGGGAGAGCCACGCTCAAC